>NC_092753.1:6367324-6730859 GCF_047496795.1 Chiloscyllium punctatum | reverse complement strand
ACTCCCCATTCCCCCCCCCCCCGACTCCCCATGCCCACCCCCCGACTCCCCATTCCCCCCCCGTCTCCCCCTAACCCCCCGTCCCCCCCGACCCTGTCCCCCCTCCCCCCTGACCCCCTGTCCCCCACTCCCCCCCCCGACCCCCTGTCCCCCGCTCCCCACCGACCCCCTGTCCCCCGATCCCCCCCCTGACCCCCTGTACCCCCCTCCCACCCCCGACCCCCTGTCCCCCCCTCCCACCCCCGACCCCCTGTCCCCCCCCCGACCCCCTGTCCCCCCCTCCCACCCCTGACCCCCTGTCCCCCACCCCCGACCCCTGTTCCCCCCCCCACCCCCGACCCCCTGTCCCCCCCCCCACCCCCGACCCCCTGTCCCCCCCACCCCCCGACCCCTGTCCCCCCCCCCCGACCCCCTGTCCCCCCCCCCACCCCCGACCCCCTGTCTCCCCCCCCCCACCCCGACCCCCTGTCTCCCCCCCCCACCCCGACCCCCTGTCTCCCCCCCCCCACCCCCGACCCCCTGTCTCCCCCCCCCCACCCCCGACCCCCTGTCTCCCCCCCCACCCCCGACCCCCTGTCTCCCCCCCCCACCCCGACCCCCTGTTTCCCCCCCCCCACCCCGACCCCCTGCCCCCCCCACCCCCGACCCCCTGTCCCCCCCCCCACCCCCGACCCCCTGTCCCCCCCCCCACCCCCGACCCCCTGTCCCCCCCCCACCCCCGACCCCCTGTCCCCCCCCCACCCCCGACCCCTGTCCCCCCCCCACCCCCGACCCCCTGTCCCAACCCCCGACCCCCTGTCCCCCCCCCACCCCCGACCCCCTGTCCCCCCCACCCCCGACCCCCTGTCCCCCCCCCCACCCCCGACCCCCTGTCCCCCCCCACCCCCGACCCCCGACCCCCGACCCCCTGTCCCCCCCACCCAACCCCGACCCCCTGTCCCCCCCCACCCACCCCCGACCCCCTGCCCCCCCCCCACCCACCCCCGACCCCCTGCCCCCCCCCCCACCCACCCCCGACCCCCTGTCCCCCCCCCACCCACCCCCGACCCCCTGTCCCCCACCCCCGACCCCCTGTCCCCCCCCCCACCCACCCCCGACCCCCTGTTCCCCCCCCCCACCCACCCCCGACCCCCTGTTCCCCCCCCCACCCACCCCCGACCCCCTGTTCCCCCCCCCCACCCACCCCCGACCCCCTGTTCCCCCCCCCACCCACCCCCGACCCCCTGTTCCCCCCCCCCACCCACCCCCGACCCCCCCCGACCCCCTGTTCCCCCCCCCACCACCGACCCCCTGTCCCCTCCCCCTCGACCCCCTGTCCCCGCGTCCTCCCCTCCCCCCCCGTCCTCCCCCTCCCCCCCCGTCCTCCCCCTCCCCCCCCCGTCCTCCCCGTCCTCCCCCCCCCGTCCTCTCCCCCCCCGTCCTCTCCCCCCCCGTCCTCTCCCCCCCCGTCCTCTCCCCCCCCGTCCTCTCCCCCCCGTCCTCTCCCCCCCGTCCTCCCCCCCCCCGTCCTCCCCCCCCCCCGTCCTCCCTCCCCCCCCCCGTCCTCTCCCTCCCCCCCCCGTCCTCTCCCTCCCCCCCCCCGTCCTCTCCCTCCCCCCCCCCGTCCTCCCCCTCCCCCCCCCGTCCTCCCCCTCCCCCCCCGTCCTCCCCCTCCCCCCCCCGTCCTCCCCCTCCCCCCCCCGTCCTCCCCCTCCCCCCCCCCGTCCTCCCCCTCCCCCCCTCCCCCCCCCCGTCCTCCCCCTCCCCCCCCCTCCCCCCCCCGTCCTCCCCCTCCCCCCCCGTCCTCCCCCTCCCCCCCCCCCTTCCCCCCGTCCTCCCCCTCCCCCCCTCCCCCCCCCGTCCTCCCCCTCCCCCCCCCGTCCTCCCCCTCCCCCCCCGTCCTCCCCCTCCCCCCCCCCGTCCTCCCCCTCCCCCCCCCCGTCCTCCCCCTCCCCCCCCCCTCCCCCCCCCCGTCCTCCCCCTCCCCCCCCCCCCTCCCCCCCCCCTCCCCCCCCCCTCCCCCCCCCGTCCTCCCCCTCCCCCCCCCCGTCCTCCCCCTCCCCCCCCCCGTCCTCCCCCTCCCCCCCCGTCCTCCCCCGTCCTCCCCAACCCCCTGTCCCCTCCTCCTCCCCCCCCCCCTCGACCCCCTGTCCCCCCATCCCCCCTCGACCCCTGTCCCCCCCATCCCCCCCTCGACCCCCTGTCCCCTCCCCCTCGACCCCCTGTCCCCTCCCCCTCGACCCCCTGTCCCCTCCCCCTCGACCCCCTGTCCCCTCCCCCTCGACCCCCTGTCCCCTCCCCCTCGACCCCCTGTCCCCTCCCCCTCGACCCCCTGTCCCCTCCCCCTCGACCCCCTGTCCCCTCCCCCTCGACCCCCTGTCCCCCCCCCCCTCGACCCCTGTCCCCCCCCCCCCTCGACCCCCTGTCCCCCCCCCGCCCTCGACCCCCTGTCCCCCCCCCGCCCTCTTCCCTGTCCCCCCCCCGCCCTCTTCCCTGTCCCCCCCCCGCCCTCTTCCCTGTCCCCCCCCCGCCCTCTTCCCTGTCCCCCCCCCGCCCTCTTCCCTGTCCCCCCCCCGCCCTCTTCCCTGTCCCCCCCCCGCCCTCTTCCCTGTCCCCCCCCCGCCCTCTTCCCTGTCCCCCCCCGCCCTCTTCCCTCTCCCCCCCCAACCCTCTTCCCTGTCCCCCCCCGCCCTCTTCCCTGCCCCCCCCCGCCCTCTTCCCTGTCCCCCCCCCCCGCCCTCTTCCCTGTCCCCCCCCCCGCCCTCTTCCCTGTCCCCCCCCCCCGCCCTCTTCCCTGTCCCCCCCCCCGCCCTCTTCCCTGTCCTCCCCCCCCCGCCCTCTTCCCTGTCCTCCCCCCCCCCGCCTCTTCCCTGTCCTCCCCCCCCCCTTCCCTGTCCGCCCCCGCCCTCTTCCCTGTCCTCCCCCCCCCGCCCTCTTCCCTGTCCTCCCCCCCCCCCTTCCCTGTCCTCCCCCCCCCTTCCCTGTCCTCCCCCCCCCCCTTCCCTGTCCTCCCCCCCCCCCCCTTCCCTGTCCTCCCCCCCCCCTTCCCTGTCCTCCCCCCCCCCCCGCCCTCTTCCCTGTCCCCCCCCGCCCTCTTCCCTGTCCTCCCCCCCCGCCCTCTTCCCTGTCCT
Organism: Chiloscyllium punctatum; assembly: GCF_047496795.1. Lineage (NCBI taxonomy): Eukaryota > Metazoa > Chordata > Chondrichthyes > Orectolobiformes > Hemiscylliidae > Chiloscyllium > Chiloscyllium punctatum. The sequence continues at coordinate 6,727,749 of NC_092753.1, read as the reverse complement.
CCCCCCCCCCGCCCTCTTCCCTGTCCTCCCCCCCCCCCGCCCTCTTCCCTGTCCTCCCCCCCCCCCCGCCGCCCTCTTCCCTGTCCCCCCCCCGCCCTCTTCCCTGTCCCCCCGCCGCCCTCTTCCCTGTCCCCCCCCCGCCCTCTTCCCTGTCCCCCCCCCGCCCTCTTCCCTGTCCCCCCCCCGCCCTCTTCCCTGTCCCCCCCCCGCCCTCTTCCCTGTCCCCCCCCCGCCCTCTTCCCTGTCCCCCCCCCGCCCTCTTCCCTGTCCCCCCCCCGCCCTCTTCCCTGTCCCCCCCCCCGCCCTCTTCCCTGTCCCCCCCGCCCTCTTCCCTGTCCCCCCCCCGCCCTCTTCCCTGTCCCCCCCCCGCCCTCTTCCCTGTCCCCCCCCCCGCCCTCTTCCTGTCCCCCCCCCGCCCTCTTCCCTGTCCCCCCCCCCCGCCCTCTTCCCTGTCCCCCCCCCCGCCCTCTTCCCTGTCCCCCCCCCGCCCTCTTCCCTGTCCCCCCCCGCCCTCTTCCCTGTCCCCCCCCGCCCTCTTCCCTGTCCCCCCCCCGCCCTCTTCCCTGTCCCCCCCCCGCCCTCTTCCCTGTCCCCCCCCCGCCCTCTTCCCTGTCCCCCCCCCGCCCTCTTCCCTGTCCCCCCCCCCGCCCTCTTCCCTGTCCCCCCCCGCCCTCTTCCCTGTCCCCCCCCCGCCCTCTTCCCTGTCCTCCCCCCCCCGCCCTCTTCCCTGTCCTCCCCCCCCCGCCCTCTTCCCTGTCCTCCCCCCCCCCCTCTTCCCTGTCCTCCCCCCCCCCTTCCCTGTCCTCCCCCCCCCCCCTTCCCCTGTCCTCCCCCCTCCCCCTTCCCTGTCCTCCCCCCCCCTTCCCTGTCCTCCCCCCCCCCTTCCCTGTCCTCCCCCCCCCCCTTCCCTGTCCTCCCCCCCCCCTTCCCTGTCCTCCCCCCCCCCGCCCTCTTCCCTGTCCTCCCCCCCCCCGCCCTCTTCCCTGTCCTCCCCCCCCCGCCCTCTTCCCTGTCCTCCCCCCCCGCCCTCTTCCCTGTCCTCCCCCCCCCCTTCCCTGTCCTCCCCCCCCCGCCCTCTTCCCTGTCCCCCCCGCCCTCTTCCCTGTCCCCCCCCCGCCCTCTTCCCTGTCCCCCCCCCGCCCTCTTCCCTGTCCCCCCCCCGCCCTCTTCCCTGTCCCCCCCCCGCCCTCTTCCCTGTCCCCCCCCGCCCTCTTCCCTGTCCCCCCCCCGCCCTCTTCCCTGTCCCCCCCCCGCCCTCTTCCCTGTCCCCCCCCCGCCCTCTTCCCTGTCCCCCCCCCGCCCTCTTCCCTGTCCCCCCCCCGCCCTCTTCCCTGTCCCCCCCCCGCCCTCTTCCCTGTCCCCCCCCCGCCCTCTTCCCTGTCCCCCCCCCGCCCTCTTCCCTGTCCCCCCCCCGCCCTCTTCCCTGTCCCCCCCCCGCCCTCTTCCCTGTCCCCCCCCCGCCCTCTTCCCTGTCCCCCCCCCGCCCTCTTCCCTGTCCCCCCCCGCCCTCTTCCCTGTCCCCCCCCCGCCCTCTTCCCTGTCCCCCCCCGCCCTCTTCCCTGTCCCCCCCCCGCCCTCTTCCCTGTCCCCCCCCCGCCCTCTTCCCTGTCCCCCCCCGCCCTCTTCCCTGTCCCCCCCCCGCCCTCTTCCCTGTCCCCCCCCCGCCCTCTTCCCTGTCCCCCCCCCGCCCTCTTCCCTGTCCCCCCCCGCCCTCTTCCCTGTCCCCCCCCACCCTCTTCCCTGTCCCCCCCCACCCTCTTCCCTGTCCCCCCCCCGCCCTCTTCCCTGTCCCCCCCCCGCCCTCTTCCCTGTCTCCCCCCCCGCCCTCTTCCCTGTCCCCCCCCCGCCCTCTTCCCTGCCCCCCCCGCCCTCTTCCCTGTCCCCCCCCCGCCCTCTTCCCTGTCCTCCCCCCCCGCCCTCTTCCCTGTCCTCCCCCCCCCGCCCTCTTCCCTGTCCTCCCCCCCCCGCCCTCTTCCCTGTCCTCCCCCCCCCGCCCTCTTCCCTGTCCTCCCCCCCCCGCCCTCTTCCCTGTCCTCCCCCCCCCTTCCCTGTCCGCCCCCGCCCTCTTCCCTGTCCTCCCCCCCCCCCGCCCTCTTCCCTGTCCTCCCCCCCCCTTCCCTGTCCTCCCCCCCCCTTCCCTGTCCTCCCCCCCCCTTCCCTGTCCTCCCCCCCCCCGCCCTCTTCCCTGTCCCCCCCCGCCCTCTTCCCTGTCCTCCCCCCCCCGCCCTCTTCCCTGTCCTCCCCCCCCCCGCCCTCCCCCCCCCGCCCTCTTCCCTGTCCCCCCCCGCCCTCTTCCCTGTCCTCCCCCCCCCGCCCTCTTCCCTGTCCCCCCCCCGCCCTCTTCCCTGTCCCCCCCCCGCCCTCTTCCCTGTCCTCCCCCCGCCCTCTTCCCTGTCCCCCCCCCGCCCTCTTCCCTGTCCCCCCCCCGCCCTCTTCCCTGTCCCCCCCCCGCCCTCTTCCCTGTCCCCCCCCCGCCCTCTTCCCTGTCCCCCCCCCGCCCTCTTCCCTGTCCCCCCCCCGCCCTCTTCCCTGTCCCCCCCCGCCCTCTTCCCTGTCCCCCCCCCGCCCTCTTCCCTGTCCCCCCCGCCCTCTTCCCTGTCCCCCCCCGCCCTCTTCCCTGTCCCCCCCCGCCCTCTTCCCTGTCCCCCCCCCGCCCTCTTCCCTGTCCCCCCCCGCCCTCTTCCCTGTCCCCCCCCGCCCTCTTCCCTGTCCCCCCCCGCCCTCTTCCCTGTCCCCCCCCGCCCTCTTCCCTGTCCTCCCCCCCCCCCCCCCCCGCCCTCTTCCCTGTCCTCCCCCCCCCCCCCCGCCCTCTTCCCTGTCCTCCCCCCCCCCTTCCCTGTCCTCCCCCCCCCCTTCCCTGTCCACCCCCCCCCCTTCCCTGTCCTCCCCCCCCCCTCCCCTGTCCTCCCCCCCCCCCTTCCCTGTCCTCCCCCCCCCCCCTTCCCTGTCCTCCCCCCCCCCCTTCCCTGTCCTCCCCCCCCCTGCCGTCTTCCCTGTCCTCCCCCCCCCCGCCCTCTTCCCTGTCCTCCCCCCCCCCTTCCCTGTCCTCCCCCCCCCTTCCCTGTCCTCCCCCCCCCCCGCCCTCTTCCCTGTCCTCCCCCCCCCCCCTTCCCTGTCCTCCCCCCCCCCCCCCGCCCTCTTCCCTGTCCCCCCCGCCCTCTTCCCTGTCCCCCCCCCGCCCTCTTCCCTGTCCCCCCCCCGCCCTCTTCCCTGTCCCCCCCCCGCCCTCTTCCCTGTCCCCCCCCCGCCCTCTTCCCTGTCCCCCCCCCGCCCTCTTCCCTGTCCCCCCCCCGCCCTCTTCCCTGTCCCCCCCCCGCCCTCTTCCCTGTCCCCCCCCCGCCCTCTTCCCTGTCCCCCCCCCGCCCTCTCCTTCCCCTGTCCCCCCCCCGCCCTCTTCCCTGTCCCCCCCCCAACCCTCTTCCCTGTCCCCCCCCCAACCCTCTTCCCTGTCCCCCCCCCGCCCTCTTCCCTGTCCCCCCCCCGCCCTCTTCCCTGTCCCCCCCCCGCCCTCTTCCCTGTCCCCCCCCCGCCCTCTTCCCTGCCCCCCCCCCCGCCCTCTTCCCTGCCCCCCCCCCGCCCTCTTCCCTGCCCCCCCCCCGCCCTCTTCCCTGTCCCCCCCCCCGCCCTCTTCCCTGTCCTCCCCCCCCCCGCCCTCTTCCCTGTCCTCCCCCCCCGCCCTCTTCCCTGTCCTCCCCCCCCCCCCCTTCCCTGTCCGCCCCCGCCCTCTTCCCTGTCCTCCCCCCCCCCGCCCTCTTCCCTGTCCTCCCCCCCCCTTCCCTGTCCTCCCCCCCCCTTCCCTGTCCTCCCCCCCCCGCCCTCTTCCCTGTCCCCCCCCGCCCTCTTCCCTGTCCTCCCCCCCCCGCCCTCTTCCCTGTCCTCCCCCCCCCCGCCCTCTTCCCTGTCCCCCCCCCCGCCCTCTTCCCTGTCCTCCCCCCCCCCCGCCCTCTTCCCTGTCCCCCCCCCCGCCCTCTTCCCTGTCCCCCCCCCCGCCCTCTTCCCTGTCCCCCCCCCGCCCTCTTCCCTGTCCCCCCCCGCCCTCTTCCCTGTCCCCCCCCCGCCCTCTTCCCTGTCCCCCCCCCGCCCTCTTCCCTGTCCCCCCCCGCCCTCTTCCCTGTCCCCCCCCCGCCCTCTTCCCTGTCCCCCCCCCGCCCTCTTCCCTGTCCCCCCCCGCCCTCTTCCCTGTCCCCCCCCGCCCTCTTCCCTGTCCCCCCCCGCCCTCTTCCCTGTCCCCCCCCGCCCTCTTCCCTGTCCCCCCCCGCCCTCTTCCCTGTCCCCCCCCGCCCTCTTCCCTGTCCCCCCCCGCCCTCTTCCCTGTCCTCCCCCCCCCTCTTCCCTGTCCTCCCCCCCCCCCCGCCCTCTTCCCTGTCCTCCCCCCCCCCTTCCCTGTCCTCCCCCCCCCCTTCCCTGTCCTCCCCCCCCCCTTCCCTGTCCTCCCCCCCCCCTTCCCTGTCCTCCCCCCCCCCCCTTCCCTGTCCTCCCCCCCCCCCCTTCCCTGTCCTCTCCCCCCCCCCCTTCCCTGTCCTCCCCCCCCCCTTCCCTGTCCTCCCCCCCCCCCGCCCTCTTCCCTGTCCTCCCCCCCCCCGCCCTCTTCCCTGTCCTCCCCCCCCCCTTCCCTGTCCTCCCCCCCCCCGCCCTCTTCCCTGTCCTCCCCCCCCCCCCTTCCCTGTCCTCCCCCCCCCCCCCGCCCTCTTCCCTGTCCCCCCCCCGCCCTCTTCCCTGTCCCCCCCCCCGCCCTCTTCCCCGCCCCCCCCCCCCGCCCTCTTCCCCGCCCCCCCCCCGCCCTCTTCCCCGCCCCCCTCCCCCGCCCTCTTCCCCGCCCCCCTCCCCCCGCCCTCTTCCCCGCCCCCCTCCCCCCGCCCTCTTCCCCGCCCCCTCCCCCCGCCCTCTTCCCCGCCCCCCTCCCCCCGCCCTCTTCCCCGCCCCCCTCCCCCCGCCCTCTTCCCCGCCCCCCTCCCCCCGCCCTCTTCCCCGCCCCCCTCCCCCCGCCCTCTTCCCCGCCCCCCTCCCCCCGCCCTCTTCCCCGCCCCCCTCCCCCCGCCCTCTTCCCCGCCCCCCTCCCCCCGCCCTCTTCCCCGCCCCCCTCCCCCGCCCTCTTCCCGCCCCCCTCCCCCCGCCCTCTTCCCCGCTCCCCTCCCCCCGCCCTCTTCCCCGCCCCCCTCCCCCCGCCCTCTTCCCCGCCCCCCTCCCCCCGCCCTCTTCCCCGCTCCCCTCCCCCCGCCCTCTTCCCCGCCCCCCTCCCCCCGCCCTCTTCCCCGCCCCCCTCCCCCCGCCCTCTCCCCTGTCTCCCCTCTCCCCCGTCCCCGCCCTGCCTCCTGTCCCCCCTCCGGCTAAGGTAATGGTTTGGTACCAAGGGGAGTGCATGAAGTTAATGTCCTGGGCACTGATGAGCTCCTTAAATGATAGAATGGGCTTCTGAGACTGAGCCCATTGTTCCTCTGCCCCGAAATGGACGGTGTTTCATATTTGCAAACGAGACAACAGAGTACTTTTAATGGTTATAACATTCGTGTCTTTGTGTAAAGGTTTCTTGTTTAACATGCTGTGAACATGCTATGGGAAGTCTCATTTTACTACAAGAGTAATTTGTTGAACAAGTGATTAACTATGGCTGCTGCTGCTTCTGTTACAGACTATGAGAAGACATCGAAATGAAGTGACAGTGGAACTAAGAAAGGTAAATATTGTGCTTTTCCTGCAGCCTTTGCTGCACATTTTTACTTTTTTAGTCGAATGTGGGAGTTGCTGGCAATAGAACATTTATTGTCCATCCTGAAACTGAGGGGCTTGCTGGTCCATTTCATAGGGCATTCAAGAGTTACCCCACTGGGCCTGGAATCGCATTTAGCCAGATCAGATAAAGATAAATTTCCTTCCCGAAAGCAATTAGCGAATCAAGTGGGTTTTAAAATAATTTGTAACTTTGTAATCATCGTACTGATAGTTTATTTTAAAACAAAGCTCTGGTTTGTTTAAATTTACATTTTGAATGGCCATGGCGGAGTCTTGTCCTGCAATTCCAGTTTATCATCCAGGTCCCTGAATTGTTAGTTTAGTACAAAACCACTTTGTCTGACCTTTTACTAATGTCTTACATATATAATCAGTTTATTTAGGTATTTCATTTGAATCGGTTGTGTACCTGTGTTTTTATCAGTTTGGAGCTACTGGAGCTTGTTTTGGACATTGTTACAAAATTACGTAGTAAAGAAAATGGCTCTCTCTTTAACCATTGTCTTCACTTGTGGACTCGGTAACGAGACAGAAAAGCTGTCGAGGCAATTTGATACTGGTGGAACAAGTAGAAGGGGACCAGAGTTTAAATGCGTACTGCACTACAAAATGACACTGCACAATGGAAACTCTTTGGCAGATTGTGCCTGTTTCTTCTCTTTGGAGAGAACTATTTCATTAATTCCACTACCACCTGCTCTTTCCTCATAATCCTGCATGTTTTTTTCTTTTGTGTATTTATGCAATTGGCTTCTGAAATTTACTATTAAATCTACTTTCAGCAGTCAGTTCATTCCACATAACTTGCGACTGAAGAAAAATCCTCATCTCCCCTCTGATTATTCTGTTTGTTACCTCAAATCTGTGTCCACTGATTATCCACCTTCCATTGATGGAAACCGTCCCCCCCACCCCCACCCCCACCCCCACCCTGTCTATCAGATTTGAATACTTGCATTAAATCTCTGATTAAACTTGCTGGCATTTGACAAATAATTCATCACAGTATAGGACAGTACTGTGTAGATTGGTTTCCATAGATATAAATCTGTAATTTATATCTATAGAAACATTTACATCTGAAGTATAATTAAATTGCACATGTAGGATGTTTATGTTGTGAAAACAGCAGTGAGAAAAGTAAAGTTTTTTTGTTAGCCATGTGCTTGACAGGGTGAACCAAACCAGAGACTCGTTACCTAGTGCCTGAAACTCAGCAAACATAACTCTGCGCAATCATTGATACCTTTTGATAAAGAGCTTTAAATTTAGGCATAGTGGTTACACTATGATTATTAAATATTTCACCTTTACTCTTGTAATGAAAATATATGACTTACAAGTTATTGAGTTCATTTGCATGGAAGAGCCCAACCTTAACTTTCTTTAATTGCGTTAGATGCGACTGTAAAATATTCTTTTGGGCTGTAGAAGCAACATTATACGATGGTCTATCACCCTGTAGTGATATGTTTGCTTACTGCAAACTATGCCTTGAAAGAATCGAGATACGCTTGAGTATTTATTGGTTATCTGTCAATATAAAACATATCTTGATCAATGATACCAGTAAAGCTCATACAATCCAACCTTCACCTCTCAAGTGCTTAATAAACTCTAAGTAACACGACTGTGTGAAATTTAGGCAGTGCATTCATGATTGGTTTATTTGTCCAGTTAGGAACAGATGATAGTTGAGAGGTGAGGCCAAATACAGTTGGTCGTGCAGTTAGTGAATAAGTTTGCAGCCTTTGGTCTGTTTACAAGCTACCATAATAAGTGTAAATTGTTAATAATTAAGGTTTGGTTTGCTATTTGTAGTGCATGACTTAGATTGTTTGATCACCCTCCAAACGTGCTGTCATGCTATTGCAGGACTTTTAAGATGTGCTGCTTCCATGTGAACACAACATGCTGGTTATTGGCGTTGCAAAAATGAATGTACAGTAATTGTCCTTCAATGTATGTTGTTTCACTGAGACCAGGAGTTGAGTAAACCAGATGAGAATTTAGATTGATTGAAACAAAAGGTTCAAATATCTATTGTTGATTGAACAGGAACGGCTGAAGATTGCATAACCTTTCCGACGATAGGCTTTTGAGTTAAGCAGCTTGGCAGTATTTCTGGATTACAGAATCAGCTTCACGACACTGAGCTTCGTCATTTTGCTATTTCTATTATAAATTCTAGAACAGATTGTGCCGATTAGCAGATTTTCTGATTTTATTTCTAACTTGTACAGGAAAGCCACATTTATATGCCTGCTTTTTGATTTACTTTATGAAACCTTCTCCTATTTCTCAAGTGTTTGCCTGTCTAGACTGTACACTGGGCAAGCTGAACAAGTAGAGCAAAAATTGTCCACTTGTTAGTTACCAAAGTTTTTGGTGCCCTCATTACTCAGATTGTTCTGCGCTGTATAAATTACAAGCATCAATCCTGACTTAGGAGTCACATTCTTTCCTAAGTTTACAGCTCTTTTGTTGAAATTGCACCCCAGGGACTAGAGCATGTAATCTCTGCTGACATTGTGTTCCACTGATTGTGGTACCATCCTTTGGATGAGGCTCTGTCTGTGATCTTACATAGGCCTAGAAATTCCTCTGGCAGTGTTTGAAGAAGTGGAGAGTTCCTCCTGTGGTGAAGGTCAGTGTTTATCCCTTCACCAACCCCGAAACAAGTTATATGGTTATTATTTTGTTTGTGGGATCTTGTTGTGGGTAAATAGGTTGCTGCATTTCCTATTCAAGAGGAGCAACTGCACTTGAAAAATACATACTTAGCCTTAAAGTGCTTTTTGATGTACTGAGGTTGTGAATGAATGATATGTGCAAGTCTTTGCCCCTGATCTTTGTATGGAGAATTGTGGATCATTAGGAATTCTTCCAGAAGCATGGAATGTACTTTTTTTTTGGTTGGAGTTCTGGAACAATCTCTGACAGAGAACTTTAAAACCAATATGATGGCACAGGAAGCTGGGAAAGTGCTTTTTTTTTAAAAACTGTATTGTCAAGATTGCAGTGTTACTTTCATTCCTGTAGAATCGTATAACACAGAAGCAGCCACTTAGTCCAGCATGGTTAAGCTGCTCCTTTGAAAGGGATTTCCAATTAGTCCACACCCTGGTCTTTCCTCAAGAGAGGCCTTTGTTGATTTGGTAGCACCTAGTGAAATACTTGATTGCTGTGTGTAATTTAACATTAAGAGGAAAATGCAGGATTGCTGAAATGTGGCCGTCACAGTTTGAAAGAGTTTTCATGATTATTCATGGTGGAAGTAGAAAAGTCAAGCAGTGTGTGTGTGTTCGTCTGCATAAGAGTTTTGTGGATCTGAGAGAATTTGAATGCTTATAATTAAACGATTTAAGACATAGCTAGGATATCTTAGAATCCCAACTCAATTCAGCCCATTGAGTCCATGCCAACTCTTCAACAAGCAACCCCCCTCGCCCAAATCCCTGTAACCCTGCATTTCCCATGCTGATTCACCGAGTCTATGCATCCCTCAACACTATAGGCAATATAGTATGGGCAATCTACGTAACCTGCCCATCTTTGGAGGAAACAGGAAAACCCAGAGGAATCCCATGCAGACACTGAGAATGTGAAAGCTCCATACAGACAGTTGCCCAGGGGCGGAATTGAACCTGGGTCCCTGGTGCTGTGAGGCAGCAGTGCTCACCACTGAGACACTGTGTTGCCCTAGGATTTGCAAAATATCTTTTAATCTCAGGAGACACACTCAGGGCAGTCATTTTAATCAGGTTGATAATTTATCAAACAATTTGGCAGTTGCATTTGTGTCAACTAAAACATGTGCCTCACTCACATTCTTCATATGTGTATTTCCTTAAAACATTACTGTGATCACAACCTGTGCAGAGGGATTGTGGTACTTGATGGAGAAAAACTAATCTGGTATTGATCTGGTTTTAACAATGTTCAGGGGCTTCTTGGATCCACTTAGCATGACATTTATTTGTCCAGAGTTGACTTGCGAAATGTCCCAGGAAACATCTCTGGGACACACACACTAAGCAACCCCATCACCCTGTGGCTGAAAACTTTAACACCTCCTCCCACTTCGCCAAGGACATGCAAGTCCTGCACCGCCTCCTCCACGAAACTCTAGCCATTTGCCACCTGGATAAAACTCACCTCATCTTCCACCTTGGGACCCTCCGTTCACACGGGTTCAATGATTCACCAATTTCTCCATTTCCCCTCCCCCACCTTATTCCAGATGCAACCTTCCAACTCGGCACCGCCCTCATGACCTGTCCACCTTCCTTCCCACTTATCTGCTCCACCCTCCTCTCCGACCTATCACCATTGCCCCCACCTCCATCAACCTATCGAACTCTCAGCTACCTTCCCTGCAGTCTCATCCTCCTCTCATTTATCTCTAAGCCCCTTTGGGCCACCCCTCCGTTCTTGATGGAGAACTTATGCTCAAAATATCAACTTACTGCTCCTTGCAAGCTGCCTGACCCCTAATCTCCAGCATCTGCAGTCCTCACTTTCTCTTTGAATACTGGAATGTTAAATTCCTATAAAAGCATCAGACCACACTGGATTTTTGTAGCATCTTTCATGGTTTGTTATGCCCTATCTATTCTTCACTTTGTGCAATACTTGCGAAGTGAAGCCACTGCTGTAATGTAGTGAAGTGAATCGGCTAGTACATGCATAATGAGATCTCCTACTAAGGATTGCAGGAGCAAAACCAATGTAGTGTACAAAATCCCATGCAAGGACTGCACAAAACACTACATCGGACAAACAGGAAGACAGCTAATGATCCACATCCACGAACACCAACTAGCCACGAAATGACACAACCAGCTATCCTTAGTAGCCACACACGCAGATGACAAGCAACATGAATTCGACTGGGACAACACTACTATTATAGGACAAGCCAAACAGAGAACAGCCAGGGAATTCCTAGAGGCTTGGCACTCATCCACAGATTCAATCAATAAGCACATCGACCTGGACCCAATATACTGACCACTGCAACGGACAGCTGGAACTGACAACTGGAAGTGGCAGATTCAAACCACTACAAATGCCGGAGGAAAGATCACAGAAGCGCTTCACAGGAGGCTCCCAAGCACTGAGGATGTCACCTAGACAGGGGACGAAATGTCTGCAACACAAATTCCCAGCTCGGCGAACAGAACCACAACAATGAGCACCCGAGCTACAAATCTTCTCTCAAACTTTAAAAGAAAACAGATAATCTCTCTGAAGTGATGATGTTGGTTGAGGGGTAATTAGGCAGGGAAAAACTAAGCTATTTTTGTTCAAATAATACTATTGATTTTATTTTTATATAACTGCTCAAGCAAGCTAGCTTATTAGTTCACATGCCCAGAACTCATTGCTAATGGAGGATTCAAATCAGACTGGCAATATAAATAAGGTACTGTCTGACTGGAATTACCTGTAGTTGCTAATCTATCTATCTCTCTTCCCCCTCCCCCTCACTCTTGGTAAGTACAGCAATAAAGTTCTCTGAGCTTCCTGAAAGTAGAGCACAGACACTCCAGAGCCTAACTGAGTAAAGTGGGACTGCTGCAGTGCTGATTAGGGACTGCCAAGTGAGATTTTTGACATAGTTTCAATAAGGAGTAGGGAAAGAACTATGCATAAAGCATTCAGCTACAGTGATAAAGTTGGTTCTCTGCTTTTAGATTCAAAAACAGAAATTGGTGAAGAAACTAAGCAGGTCTGGTAGCGTTTGTGGAAAGAAAATAGAGTTAACATTTTGACTCCAATGATTCTTCATGAGAACTGATGTTTGGGTGTGGAATGACAGAAATAATCCAGGGTTAACTTTGTGAATCCTCAACATAGCTAGCTAGGGTCAGAGTAGCTGGTTCCTCATGTAATAATACTGCTTAATTGACCAAATGTTTGTTTGTTTTTAAAAAAAAACTAATGCTCCATATTGACTTTTGCTTAGCATGCTGCACAACTTAATAGTGTTGGGGAGTGTACAATTTGATGGGTTTCAGTGAATTGATGATTAACTTTGTCGTGTAGTGTAAACATAGCAATCGTCAGTGAAGAACTTGTTGATTGCTGAAAAACTGGATTCCGAATATTTTCAGCCAAGTAAATTCCAATATCCTGGATGTCAGTGCTCCAATTACCAAATCTAATAATTTAAGAACGAAGAGCAGGAGCACTTCAGCCAACCCCTGCTCTGCCATTTGATACAATCATGGCTGATCTCATCTCAATTCCACTTTCCTGTCCACTCTTAATAACCCTTTGTTTTCTCCTTTATAATTGCTCTTCATCTATGTTTTATATCTGTTATCCTTTTTATCCTAAAACTATGACTCTCAGATTAGATTGTCCCACATGAGGAAGCATCCTGTTTGTCTACTTTTGTCAATCCTCTTTAGTATCTTAGAGACCTCAATTAGATTGCCTCAAACTCCAGAGACTATAGGCCTGAACTGCTCAATCTCCCTTCACAAGGCAAAGCTCTCATCTCTGAAATCAATCTAGTGAACCTCATTTGAACTTCTCCAATACAACAACAACACTCAAGTTATACACAGTACTCCAGGTGCTGTCTCACTAATGCCTTGTATAGTTGCAGTAGCACTTATCTACTTTTATTCTTTATCCCTTTTTGTAATAAATGCCAAACTTTCAGTTGCCTTCCTTATTACGTGCTGTACCTATGTACTAGTTTTCTGTGATTCATAGATGAGGACATACTAATTGATCCGAAACACCTTGAATTTTCTCTCCATTTAGATAAATTGCCTTTCTATTCCTCTGACCCTAATGGATGACCTTACACTTTTCCAGGTTAAACTTCATCTGTCAAATTTTGGCCCATTTACTTAACCTATCCAAAGTCATTTCTAAATTTCCTCATTGCGACTTATTTTCCCACTTAATTTAGCTCTGTCCAAGCTAAGAAATTGTGATTCCTTGTGTATTACACCTTTTGTGTAGCACCTTATCAAATGCCTTCTGGAAATCCAGATATATTACATCTACAGGATCTCCATAATTCACATTGCTTGTTACATCTTCAAGGAACTACAGCAAATTAGTCAAACACTATCTAACTTTCAGAAAATCATGCTGATAGGTTATGTTCTGACTTTTCAAATGTCCTCATTACTTCTTTCATAATGAATTCTAACAATTTCCAAAGAACACATGTTAAACTAAGTGGTCTGTAGTTTCCTACTTTCTGCCTCCCATTTTGAATGAGTGTTGAGCATTTTTTTCAGCCCCTACAACCATCTAGAGAGAATTTTGGACTATTATAATCAATGGATTCACTATCTCTGTTGTCACTTTCTTGAAGATGTAGGCCATCAGACCCCAGACTTGCCTGCCTTCAAAGCTAATAGTTTGCTCAGTATGTTTTCCTTTGTGATGATGCTTCCTTTCTATAACCTCTGCACTACTCTTTCTATTGGGATGTTTCTGTAAAAACTGAAGCAAAATATTGATTTAGTGACTCTGCCCTTTCTGTGTTCCCCATTATGACCTTCCCGGTCTCATCCTCCAAGGGACCTGCATTTACTTTAGCTACTCTTTTGTATTTTGTATAGTTAAAGAAGCTTTTCTAGCTGTTTATATATTTTATGTAGTTTTCTGTCACAATTTATCTCTTTTTACCTTTTTTTAGTGACCCTTTGTTGATCTTAAAAAAAAATTGCCCAATCTTCCATCCTGTCACTTGCTTTTCCATGAGGTATGCCTTAGTTTTTGTCTTTGTATTATCTTTGATTTTTTTGCTTAGCCATGGATGGATTTCCCTTCTTACAATTTTTCTTCCTGTTTGGAATATAGTTTAGTTTGGAGCAATCGAGTATTTTGTTAAACATGTGCCATTGCTCATCGACTGTCCTACCTTTTAGTCTTCCTGCTCAGTCCACTAGGGCCATATTTGTCCCATGCCTCTGTAACTACACTTGTTTAATTCTAGAATGCTAGAGTGTGACTCCAGTTCCACTAAATGAGTTTGAAATTGTAGCATGCTATCATCACTCTCTTCCCGACAGGATTCTTTAGAATTGAGATCATTAATTAATTCCACTTGATTGCACAGTATCAAATCCAGATTAGCCTGCTCTATGGTTGGTTCCACAACATATTGCTCTAAGAAACAATCTTTGATACATTCAATAGCCTTGAGGCTACCCTTCCCAATTTGATTAATCTGGTCTATATGCATATTAAAATCACCAATGACTACTGTGGTACTTGTCTTACAAGTCCCAGTATTTTCTGATTTATATTGTGCGCCAGTGCAGGACAATTGTTGAGGGATGTCTAGATTTCTCCTACCAGGGCGATTTTTCCTTGCTGTTTCTTAATTTTGCCCAGACTGATTCTACGTCTTGATCTCTAGTGCTGATATAATTTTTCACGATAGCACTAATTTCATCCATAACAAAGCCTTACTACCTCCTTTTCCCTCCTCCCTAACCTTCCAAAACACTGATTACCCTTTGGTACACAATTCTCAAATCTGGTTTCACTATAACTGTGTCTCTATAATTGCCACCAAACTATACCCAATTGTCTCTCTTTGTGCTGGTAACTCATTAATTTTATTCTGAATACTCCATGCATTCAGATACAAACATTTCAGCTTGTTCTATTATCAAATTTCTCTAATCTTGTACATTTCCGTTTTGAGATATGATGTTCACATGTTCTGCTCCCTTTTGTTTTCTGTTAAAAAACCAGATTCATTACTAACCTGCATTCTGCCTTCTTTAACTTTGATTTTCTAATTATCCATGTAACAGAACCTGCCCCCTCACTATTCAGTTTAAAGCCCTATCTACAGCTTGGTGTCCTGTGATTCACCAAGACTCTGGTCCCAGCGTGATTCAGGTGGAGTCTATCCCATTGGAAGAACTCCCTCCTTCCCCAGTATTGGTGCCAGTGTCCAATGGTAACGTGGTAGAAGTAACAAAATAAAATGGGAGATTTTAAAACTTTTTCTCCTGTTTTGATCCCAGCTAATGATATGGGACAAGTCAGATCCCAGAAATGTGTTTTGATCGATAATATTTTGTTTTGTTAACTTAATGAGCTAATCTATTACTGAGACACAGGCATGCAATGCTCAGATTTAACTTTAGCAATAAAACAGAAGTTTATTATGCAAAAGAAAAAAATGACAAGAATAAACTAAGCCATTTACATGTAAAACAGTGTGAAAGGTTTTAAAACGCACTGTTAAAATGCAGTTCCATTGATCTCAATGCCATTACTTTGCAACCATTAAGCTGTGTAGAGAGTTCACTTCTTTATCACATTTATAGGTTTAATTTAACTGTTCCTTCTAATTCCCATTCTTGAAAGTTTGGTAGTCTTGCTCTTGATTAGTCTCACAGCTGAGCTGCAACCTTCTCGACTTCAAATCATTCCTTCAAGGTTCCACCCAAACACTCTGGTCTGCATCATCCAACTAAAATCCTTATGGTGAGGTAACTTATTTCCTAACTTTTCAGAACTACCTCTTTTCTGCAGGACAAACAGTTCCATACATGCAGGTTTTACCAGGACTTGTGCGGACTGAAAAACAAAAATTTTCTAAGCTATGGATTTTCCCCTAAAGCAAACAAAAATAATTTCCGAGCCTTCTAAACAGAAAATAAACTTTCTTCAATGTTTACTCTGTCGACTTGTAAAATTCTTCCTAATGTAAACAAGTTCCCATTATCACCCCAAGACTCTTCTTATCCTGGTTTTTAAAAAAAATGAATATTGTTAATCATTTGCCACTAGTTCAAAAATCTAAGCACTAAAATAAATGATTTGAAAATAATGTCAAAATGTGTGTAAATCTTGCACCAAACATCACACTCCCAAAAGAGCTAAGGATGTCAGGCAGACAGAGTCTGTAATCCTATTGCCTCCAGATACCCAATTGCACTTGCTCCCTCCAGTGCTGCACTGTCCGTGTTTAATGGTCATGATTTAGTACCAAGCGATAATGTGCTGAAAATTTTACTTTTGGCTGGAGCAAGTCATAGTTAATGTATTGTAACCACCAAATAAGAACAACAATCCTTGATGAACTTAATTTTTCTGTGTACATTTTTGACAACCTCAATCTTTGTAGTTTGTCACGATTTTTCATGTGTGCTAAAATGTGGACATAAGGAATCACCTAACCGTCCCTCAAGCCTGTTCTTCCAGTCAGTTCAATTCTGGTTAATTTCTATTTCAAGTTCTTTAATTCACCTTTAATGTGTTAACTCACCTTTAATAAAACCATCAATAGTGAACAAAACCTATCAGTTTTAAGACTTGAAATTTTCTGATAACTCAACCTCCATAATCTCTTTTAGGAGAGAGAATATAGAATTCTACCAATCTTTGGAGCAGAGGAAAGGTGCTTTCTGAGATCTGGCTCTGATTTTAATATTTACCCCTTATTCTGGATTCCTTCACCATCTGTGGAATCCCTTGTTATCTAAGCAGCACAGTTATATCGCTATTTCACCGTTTAAACTCCAGGCAGCAGAAGCCAAGTTTATGGACCTGTCTGAATAATTTAAGCCTTCCATCTCTGGTAACAGTTTACGAATCTGTACTGTACTGCACTCCTCTAATGTCGTCGAGTCATGAAATTCAGCCCACTAAATCCACACAGGACTGTCTTAACCTTTTATCCACTGGGAACTCGAGTGAGATGGCGTAAACTAATGTGGAACTATTGCAGCTAGCTGACAGGAAATAAAAAGAAAACTTTAATCAGTATAATGCCTTTTGTGTTCTGAAAACGTTCACTGTCAACAAAATATTTTTGAAGTGTGCTCAGTCACTTGTTTCATCGGCAAATACAGCAGTCAAATTGGGCACAGCAAAATCCCAGAAACACCAGTTAGATAAAAGCTTAGGTAATTTCTTTTTGGTGATTTTGGCGACAAGATAAAATGTTAACCATGACAAAGGAAGCATTCATTCCATCAGTCCAAAACTGGATTGAAACATGGCTGTTATGGATGATGAACAAAACTTTGTGCTGCTAAAAGTTTGTGAAGTGAACTGGATAGGTTCAGTATGGTATTGACGAGATGATGTAAAGAAATTGACTTACAGCACATACATTGTTCTGAAATCATCTCAGTGCTCAGGTTTGAAATCTAAAACAAGTCAAAAGGGTGTAAATACTGCAGCATCTTTTTGTGTCCAACCCTTTCTCTGTACTCTGCCTTACTCTGATTTATCATTTGGAGCTTCTGGGGCTTTTCTCAGATTATCATTTGAATACCTGAGATTTTCAGTGCTGCTCTCATGTGCATTTCCACCTGGTCTTCAACTTCTGTGCAACACCAGTTCATGTGGTTTTGTTCCTCTTCATCCAGAGGTTCCTCCACTTCGACATAATTTTTCCAAATTGTCCTAAATCATTTTGTGTTACTGTTTGAGAGAGAGGAGCCAGGCTTTTCTCTAATGTCTGTTAGTGGTTTTGAAGTGCATGACGTTGAGAGTGCCCCCATATGTAAGGGCATGTAATACAGACTACTTTCCTCTCTATCTTTCTGGAGGAATGGCTGTCATCACATTGTTTCTCTGCCATGCTTGTCCATGTAAATGCTGATTATCATAGATTCAGAGTCAATTCACTATCATGTCCACATTGTAGTAAAATGGTGTAGTTATCACAAGATTACTTGTCCATTGTTTGTTAGTGCCTGTGATGTATCACATTGATATAAAGTATGAGAGTAGGATTTATTTTGTCTTTTGTCCCATTTAATGACATGATTGGGTTAAATCCTATGTAATACTAAAGTTCAGTCCTCATGAAGTTTATGATTATGTATTCTTCAAGTTTATCTTTGCAAATTGCTGATAAAAGTGAAATTTAGATTTGGAGATGCCGGTGTTGGACTGGGGTGTACAAAGTTTAAAAATCTCACAACACCAGGTGACAACCACCTGATGAAGGAGCAGTGCTTCAAAAGCTAGTGCTTCCAAATAAACCTGTTGGACTATAATCAGGTGTTGTGTCATTTTTAACTGTGAAATTTAGAGGTACTTTCATATGAATTTGCAGTTTGTTGAGCCAAATGTTCCATGAGTCCTATTTTTTTTTTTGAAAATCAATGTGGTTAGCACTGCTGCCTCACAGCACCAGGGACACGGGTTCAATTCCCACCTCGGGCAACTGCCTATGTGGAGTTTGCACGTTCTCCCCATGTCTGCGTGGGTTTCCTCCAGGTGCCGGTTTCCTCCCACAGTCCAAAAATGTGCAGGTTAGATGAATTGGCCATGCTAAATTGCCCGTAGTGTTAGGTGGATTAGTCAGGGGTAAATATAGAGGGGTGGGTTTCTCTTCATTCAATTGTGTGAAAAGTGGCTGGTGAGAATAAACAACTCCATTGTCATCAGCTTCAAGGCTAATGTTGCACCCCTAAGCAAGAGTCCTATTAAACTCAGTGTTAATTCCATTTCTCTCTGTACAAATGCTATCGGGCATGCTGACTTTCTCTAGCATTTTGTATTTGTTGTTTGCCTAATGCACCCACACTTTTTTTAAAGTACAATTTTGAAAGACAGTGAAATTGACATTCAGTGGAACTTGTAATATTTGCTACAACAGGGAGTTACCTCCTTCTCCAGTTAGCTATAAGTAATTGGCAGGTAATTTAAGTTTATCCAAAATTGACGCGTACATATGTGATAGAGCAGAGCTGCACATATTAATAAACCAACTATTGAGTGCAAAACCTTTCTGGCTCACTCAATCTCTCTGAGCATTGGAGTGCTATGGTCAAGTTATTATTTATCACCCATTGGTAAATTCCAGATCAGCATTAGTTTGTGCCTAGAATGCTATGATTGAGAGACCAGGTAGAGATAGCAGTCAAAAAATTACAGTGCTTCCACACCAAGTCAGGATTGGTCTGAATGAGAAAGTGTATAAGGTTTGAGCAGGTAGGGAAAGAGTTAAGTTTAGGGTTGCTTGACAAAGGCTCAACTAGCATAATTTTGACCAGATAAGAACTTGCAGTAAACAATGAGGTGCTGGAGGCAAAGGTAGTGGTTTGACAAGGTAAAGATCATCCATCGTGTAATGCCAGTTAACAAGGTAAAGAACATCCATTGTAAATGCCAGATGGCTTAATCTTTACTGTTGATGCTCGTTGATTGTAACGGTCACCCAATCAATATAGATGTTGCCTTATTTGGAGACTGCTCCCTGGAAGTTATTACATAATTCCTGAAGAATCTGCTGTTTGAGAATAGACAGAGCACTCATGTCTCTCTGTACATGGGCGATCGCGCTCTCTCCGTGGCTCAGAATAAAGGTAGAGCCATACTGTGTCTCTGAGTGTTTGCTTCGACGATACGGAAATGTGATAACAATTTTAATGACAAATATTCCTCTAATGCTTGTGTATGTATATTTTATAGGTAGGAAAAATGGGGGAGGTGTCATTTATTCTTGAGTTTACCTGCTTCATTAAATCAAGGAGGAAATGTGCGAGCATGCATTTGCTAGATTAGACAGAGGCTAGGGAAAAGAGCCTTCGGTTTAGTGGCTACGGTTCTCTGAAAGATGCTGGTAAACAGTTGGATTTTTAAAATGACAGTCTGGTGGTTTTCCTGGTGATTTTCCAGGCCTATCCTAGAAATTCCAAAATTTATTAGATTTGGTTTCACTGTTGTTCATGGTGATATTTGAATTCATGGCACAATGTAAGTTTAGCAGTGAGACATGAGTTAACACAAAAATAACACTGAAGGTATTTAGTGAAGCCTTCAACCTAACCAACTTTGAAATAGATTAACCAAAGTATGAGTTTCTTTCCAATACGCTCTCCCTCTTCACCTAAGTGACCTGAATTTTAGAGCAAATAAACTCAATATCAGAAACCGTAAACATGGGAAGAGTGATTTTGAATGTATAAAGCAGAATATTGAATCCCTGGGAATTGAAAGCTTCCAAGGTTGGTCAGTGCTTTCCCAAGTCTTGATAGTTCGACCTGATAAAAGTCCAGATGAATAATAAAGACCTCACTGCCCATTTTTTAGCTCTTTGCAAACTAAGTACAATTTTAAAAAGCTCAGTTGGCTGGACAACTGGTTTGCAGTGCAGAGTAATGTCAGCAGTGTGGGCTTAATTCCTGCATTGGCTGAGGTTACCATGAAGGACTTTCTTCCTCAACCTTTCTCTTTGCCTGAGGTGTGGTGAATCTTGGGTCAAACCACCAACAGTCATCTCTCTCCAATAAGAAAGTAGTTTTATGGTCCAGACTTTGGTGATTTTACTTTATACTGTATAATTTAAAGCAGCTTGTTTCTCAGCATATTTGCTTTTCCACAGTTTTTCTTCATTCTTTCAGATCATCTTTTTCTTCAGCTCAAACATTGTTATCCTCTACCTTCAAAATTGCTGGTCTAATTGTTACTATGCTTTGGAATTTTCCAATTTTTTGGAATCTGGTTTTCTGTCCACTCTTGGTACATCCACAATAAAGCTTGAAATTAATCTGTGGTTAATTAGAAGTCCAGTACAAAGTTGTTCTCAGTGCTCGCTCTACTCTTAGCCCACACTCGTTAATTTTTCTTCTTTGTCCAAGTTTGTCTTGGCCATGAGACCCATCTTCTGCACACGGTGGCACAGTGGTTAGCACTGCTGCCTCACAGCGCCAGAGATCCGGGTTCAATTCCCACCTCAGGCGACTGATTGTGTGGAGTTTGCACGTTCTCCCCGTGTCTGCGTGGGTTTCCTCCGGGTGCTCCGGTTTCCTCCCACAGTCCAAAGATGTGCAAGTCAGGTGAATTGGCCATGCTAAATTGCCCGTAGTGTTAGGTACGGGGTCGATGTCGATGTAGATCTAGGGGTATGGGTGAGTACGCTTCGGCGGGGCGGTGTGGACTTGTTGGGCCGAAGGGCCTGTTTCCACACTGTAAGTAATCTAATCTAATCTAATCTAACCTTATTGCCAGTAAACTGCTGACCACCCAGTTGGGTTCTCTCTCTTTGCAAGTACTATTCTTCTGTCTTTCAAATCTGCTGTTAGTATCCCTTCAAAAAAATTTACTGTTTGTGTGTACTTTGCCTCATCACCTTCAAAGTATTGTCACTTCTCAAGTCTGTGGCAATTTGCCTGAACTCCAAGATGGAATCTCTCCAATTGAGTTTCTGCCACTGTCACAGTATAGAAATGATTCTCAGTAACATCACAAATTGTATTGTTTATTTTTACATTTGTTCATAGAATGTGACAAGTATTTTGAGAGTTCATTGAAGTGATGCTTAGCAGGATATATAAAGATGATGTAGTGCATTTGGATTTCAAAATGTTCGATGAAGTACTGAAAAACTTAAGAGCTTATAGTGTTGGGGGTAGTATATTACATGGATAGAGGGTTGGCTGACTATTAAGAGCTGGATAAAGGGAGCACTCTCAGGATGGCATCCTGTAACTAGTGGAGGGCCACAGGAATCAGTGCTGTGGCTGCTATTACTTGGAATGGAAATTAATAACTTGGATGAGAGAAGTGAATATACGACAGCTAATTTTGCAGATGACACAAAAATAGTTGGGAAAGCACGTGGTGAGGCTGACATAGTCCACGGAGGAATATAGACTAGTTAAATAAGTGGACAAAAACTTGGCAGATGGAATAAAGTATGGGTATATATGAGTTATTCACATTGGCAGGAGGAATAGAAAAGAGCTGAATATTATTTAAACAGGGAAAAGACTGCAGAAAGCTGCAGTGCAGAGGTATTTGTGTACCTAATGCATAAACTTCAAAAAGCGAGCATCCAGGTTCAGCAGGTAAACAGGATGGCAAAAGGAATGTAGGCCTTTATTTTAAAGGGAATGGAATATAAGGATCAGGAGGTCTTGCTAAAATAACGCAAGGTGCTAGTCAGACTGCATTTGGAATGCTGTGAACAGTTTTGGTTCCCTTATCTAAGGAGACAGTTCAAAGAAGGTTTGCTATATTGATTCTACATATGGAGGGGTTTTCTCATGATAAGAGGTTGAGTAGGTTGTGTTTGTACTCATTAGTGTTTAGAAGAATGAGAGGAGACCTTATTGAAATAAACAGGATTCTTTGGGGACAGGGTAAGTGAGGAGTTGTTGCTCCCATTATAGAACATGGAACACAGACAGTACAGCACGGTATAGGCCCTTTGGCTCTTGATGTTGTGCGGACCTTTTATCTTAAGGTACTCTGAGATCAAACTAACTTGCATACCCTTCATTTTACTATCATCCATGTGCCTATTCAAGAGTCACTTAAATGTCCCTAATGTATCTGACTCTACTACTACTGCTGGCAGTGCATTCCACATACCCACCACTGTGTGTACAGAACTGACCTCTGACATCTCCCTTAAATCTTCCTCCAGTCTCCTTAAAATTATGCCCCCTCGTGATAGCTGTTGCCACCCTGGGGAAAAAGTTCATGCAGAGACTAAGATCAAAGGACATAATCTTAGATTAATTGCCTTTTTTAAGACAGATGAGAGAAATTTCTTCTGTCAAAGTGCAATGAGCCTATGGGTTTCTTTGTTGCAGAAGTCTGTGGAGATTGAATCATTATATATATTTCAAGCTAAGTTGCAGATTTGAATCGACTGTTATGAGGATAAGGCAGGAAAGTATTGTTGAGGATTATCAGATCAGCATATCTCATTGAATGACAAAGCAGACTTCATCAGGCTGAATGCCCTACTTCTGCAACCTAAATTTTATAGTCTTTTGTGGGTACAGCTGGCAAGATCACCATTAACTGTCCATTTGATCATTGCTCTTGAGAAGGTAATGGTGAGCTGCCTCCTTGAACAAGTATAGTGGTGGTGCTGATTTCACAGTGCTCTTAAGAAAGGAATTAGAGTTATTTGACTCTGCAGTTGTGAAGGAATGATAAGACATTTCCAAGTCAGGTTGTGTAACTTGGGATTATGATAGAAGTCCCGGGCTTGAAAGGTGCAGTCGAAGGCACCTTTTGTGATTTTTATTTTGAAGTGAGTCAATTAGATGGTACATGTTGCTGAAGGGTACCAGTCATACTGCCTGCTCTGCTCTGAATGATGTTGAGCATTTTGAATATTATTGTAGCTGTAGTCATTCAGGCAAATGGCAAGCATTCTGTTGCACACCTTACTTACGTCTTGTAGATGGTGGGCCTGTCTTGGGCTGTTGGGAACTGAGTTACGAACTTCAGTATTCCCACTCTCTGATCTACTGTTAATTATAGTATTTAAATACCCGGTTCATTTAAGTTTTTGGTCAATGGTAACTGTCAGGCTGTTCATTCCGGGCATTACCAATGATGGTAATGTAGCCGAATGTCAAGAGGAGATGGTTAGATTCTTGGATACTTGAGATTGTCATCACCTGACCCAAGTGACTGTAACAAAGGTAAACCATTCTTCCTCATCTTTCTCCATTGGTGTGAGAACTTTGATACATTCGACCATACTTTCCTTGTCTACTGTCTCTCCAACTCTGTATATGTGGTTGGGTGTGCACACTTGGTTCCATTTTTGGCTATCTCATTGTATCCAGGGTATCACTGACAATGGCTTCTCTTCCCTCTGTTGCCTTCCAAGAATCCATTGTTAGTCCTCTCCTGAATCTCATTTGCATACTGTCACTTAGCCATATTGACTCTTCCACTGTTTCTATATTGTTATGCTTTAGAGGTAGTGCACTGGAAATCAAGCTTCACTGTTCCTGGAGTTGTCACAAAATCTGAAGATTTCAGAAAATACCCAATTTCCCAAATTTTCTTTCTTTCTTTCTTTCAGACCCAGGTGTCAGAGGGCGCAGACCAGGTTTAGTATAAAATTATTGAAGCATAGTTCTTCATTATGTAATATTATAGAAAAATATTTCGGATGCTGGATTTAATGGAGAAAGAGGTCAAGGAGAGGAGCTGGCCAGGACTGCAACAAGGCCCATAAAAAGGCAGGTTTCCATAGCAATGCCGATTATTTTGAGGAAGTGAGTGGAGTCAAAGTAGAAGGTGTTAATCAAGTTCAGCTAGGCAGAAGAGGATTGTGACAGATGGAGACTTTTGAGCCTCTGAACAGGAAGCAGTGGAAGCAAGTGGCCTGCATACTATTCTCATGGAAGATGGAGGTTTTGGCAGGTGAGACATCCGTCTGTTGGTCAGCCAGTGGTTTTGCTAATTGGGAATCATTTAAATTGTGCTTGGATGCAGTTAACATTCACTCTGAATATTCTTATTTACAGATATATCATCATAAAGAAACACCCACATTTCATGCAGGTCGGACTTGGTAAAGGTTTCCTTCCCTGAAAGATGTGTTGTAAACCAGATGTCAGTGAAATTTTCATTGAGTTTGATTTTACCAGGTGTCTCTTTGAGAATTTGAATTAACTTAATGTCTCAGTATTTAAATTATTACTCTCCTCCTCAGTGTTACCAGTGTGTAATCACTACATTCCCAACACTACTTTCTAGCTGTGCTTGTGTAGTGATGGGTGTGCCAAATGATATTCCCTGCTTCTATTGAATGTCACAGCTGAATGGGCTGTACTTTATCTGGTTACTACTCAGGTGTCTTGTTGGGAAAAGAATTAATGGGGCACTCACCTTCAGTTAATTGAAATAATATGGTGTGGTAATAGAGGGAATAACGTAGGTCAAGTATTACTGTGACCTGTGTAAAATAATAATGGGATGAGAACACAGATGGGAAGTTGTGTAGTGCGGGTCACAATGGCATGAGCAAATTTGTCGCGTGATGCTTGCTCCCTAAAGTACAATTTAAAAATTGTGGGTTTAGATTTCCATATGCCTTCAGCCGTAAAATGATACTACAGTCTGTTGCTAAACAGCTGCTAATGGTGGCTTGAGTATAAGAGTGGGTAGATTATTAAGAGTTGTAACTGTACATACTGTGATTCACTGGTCATTTGATAGCAAAGAGTTAACTGTCATAGTTGTTTAGCCTGCTATTTGCCCAAATGGGGAATATTCCATTCGAAGGTGCCTTGTTCACGGTAACCTTGTTACGCCAGCTTGTATTAGCAGCGCAGCGTGTCTGCAAAACTCAAATGCACCATCTCTCACTTGCAGTAGTGTCTCTCCTGCACACATTTCACTTCATCAAATGTTCATCTAAAATTTGTTTACCATTAGCCCTACCAATGTTCAGAGAGTCTGATTGCTCCTTTCATGAAGCAGCTTCGCAGCGCAACTAAGGTGTGCTTTTGTGTTAAAGGGCATTATAGCTTCAGCTGTTTAATTATGAATGAGGTGGCACAGTGCAACTCTGTCAAGTCAGCTAATCTTTGCAAACAAGACTGGGCACTGGATTGTAAATCCTGGAATGTATGTGTTTCATAGGCAAAGCTGAATTTGTCTGCAGACAAGCTTATTAGCAGACTTCTTAAAAATGTGATTAAGAAATACTAACGCGAAAGTGATGACTGCAGATGCTGAAGATCAGAGTCGAGAGTGTGGTACTGGAAAAGCACAGCCAGTCAGGCAGCATCTGAGAAGCAGGAGAATTGACGTTTCTGGCATAAGCCCTTCATCAGGAATCAGAATTCTCTTCCTGATGTACATGAATAGGAAATATTTGGGGGGGTCTGGGCCAGAAGTAGGCAGGTGGGACTAGTTTAGTTTGGGGTTATTATTTGGTATGGACTGGTTGGACCAAAGAGTCTGATTCTGTGTTGTATGATTCATTGACTCTGTTGTTAAAACCAGGATTGCAAGCCAAACAAAATCAGTCTCATTACAGCTTGATTTGCAAAAGTGAAATTAATGACCTTCAAAACTGCTCAATTGTTCCCAAGCAAATTTTACAAATAACAGATTTTGGACATTTGTTATTAAGAATATAACTTTAGCAGAATACAGATAAACTATAAAAAAAAATCTAATACCTATAATCTAAGGCCAATCTGCTTTGATCGTGAATATCTCTCTGTCATCGCAGACAGAGTTAAGGCACAAACTTAAAGAAAGTAGTCACAGTTTTCTGGTTGGATAACCGTTTCAATAATGAATACCAAGCCTTTCTGAAACCTTTGGATGTTGGGTTGTATTAGAGGCACATAGGACTGTATATCTTCAAACAGTTTCTGCAGACCTCTAGAGACTTTTACTTATGTCTTACTGATTGGGATTATTTTCTCAGAACTTCCAACAAGTTGATGACCAGAGAGCTACTTGAGAGAGCAAAAACCAAAAACAACCCTAGATTGGAACCTTCCAAAACAAAACTATCTTCTACCCCAAACCCAATCAGAGCCAATTCACACTCTGTTTTCTTTTTTAACATTCTCTGTGGTTGGCTAGCCAGTTCCAGTCCTCCCCTGATTGACCAACTTAACATCCAACTAGCTGCCAGTCCCCAAGCATAGCAACATCTCAGTGGCAAAGTGTCGATAGTGATCTTAGAGGCAACAAGTGTCTGTAATTTGTTCTCTCCTCATTTTTAAACTAGGCTGTTTTTCCAAGTTCAAATAAAAATCATAGAGTCAAAGAGGTCTACAGCATGGAAACAGGCCCTTTGGCCCAAATTGTCCATGCCACCAGTTTTCACAATTTAAATTGCTTCCATTTGCCTGCTTTTGGTACATATTCCTCCATACCTAATCCATCCATGTACCTGTCCAATTGTTTCTCAAATGTCGAAATTGCATTTGCTTCCTTCTGGCAGCCTGTTCCAGTCACCACCCTCTGTGAAAAAATTGCCCCCGGACTCTTTGGTATCTCTCCCCTCTCAATGCTTGTCTCAGTGCATGCAAATGAATGTCTCAATTCCAAACCAAAAAACACAGAAGGTAATATAAACATAGTGGTACTTTCTCAACATACATTTGGATCAGTATATGAACAGGAAGGGTTTGGAGTGATATTGGCCAGGAGCAGGCAGGTGGGACTAATTTAATTTGGGATTATGTTCAGCATGGATTACTTGGACCAAAGGGTCTATTTCAGTGCTGTATGACTCTGTGACTCAAGTGTGAGAAAGAACTTTGCAACCAATAAAGTCAAAGTGGAGTCAGTATTGTGATGGAGGAAACACAACAGCCAAATAATGCTTCCACACAAAGGAATGTATTCGTGACCAGATCCTCTACTTTTAAGTAAGATTGATCAAGGGATGAATATTGGCCAGGATGCCATAGTACTCTCTTGGTATTCTTCAAATCCTCAGTTTAATGATTGATTGACAGAAGGCACCTGCCTCTGACAGTGCAGCACTCCATCAGTAATAACCAAGAGTGTCAATCTACTTATGTTTTTGCACTCAAGACTCTGGTGTGCTACCAATTAAGTCAACAATGACAAATCAGGTTCAGTTAATTCCCGCCTCTACTGTCCAACTGCCCTAAGAATTCTGTGGCTAATTTTAACCCTGCTGATGAAATCTCTCAAAGTTTAGCTTTTTGGAGTAGATATTCTTTAATGAGAGATTGCTCAGTTTATTTCAACCAGGTTTGGGTGCCTAAAATAGTAGGATTCTGCTGATGGGTTGAGCAGGTGAGACATAATAATATTGAGGGAGTTACAACTGGAAAATGGGTGTTGGCCTATCAAGATCCCACTTTGGCATTTAAATTCAGTTAGTATATCTGGAGTTGAAATGAATTTTAGACTTGAATAGACAGATTGCCTATTCCTGCTCCTAGTTTCTCTGTGCAGTGTTACTAATCCTTTGTTTTTATAACCACTAACCATTCTATCTATCTAGAATTTGGAATGTTTAACCTGTGCGTGTTGTCAATCTTTGGAAGATTAAATAGCTGCTCTACAGTGAGCATATAGTGTCAATATCAGAAGAGAGATGTCCTGTAAGATTTGAATTGTTATGTAATTTGGTAATGAAACCAATGGGCTTTTAATCAAGTTGTATAATCCAGTTGTTGCCTGGCCAATATTTTATTTCCTGTGGATTAATAACCAGTATTAATAGACAAAGTGCCTGCTTAGTTCAGCTAAAAACATTTTAGAAAGCAAGTAGCATGTTGATATAGATTGCAAATTAAATTTAAAACCTGAGAAGGTTGTTTGAGGAACCATGTGTGAGATGCTGCCATTCTTGCTGGTGGAAGTAAAACCCAGTGATTCATTTAGAGCTTTTAAATCAGCTATTAAAAATAAAGTGCTGGCAATACCACTATATATTGTCATCCATGTGAGAGTCACCTGTCATAATTTATTTACAGTGATAGTACTGGAATGTTTAGAACAGACACTTTTAAGTGCCAAGGATGTAAGGTATTACTGTTTATAAAATTTCTTCTTTAAGCATTGTGCCAGTCTATAGATTAGCGATATCTGTCTAGGTAAATGCGGAAATAATTTTAAGAATTTTCAGAAAGCCTGTGTTAGTATACTAATGTCATGATTGTTACTGTACTGCTAATTAAAGAGGCCATAAATTCAAATCCCACCATGGCAGATTGAGAAATTAACTTGTGTACTTAAAGCAAATCGGGAAATAAAATGTTAGAATCAGACCATCAAGAAATCTGCTATCTGGCTTGTGTGATTTCATTCCCATGGCTGGCTTTGATTTTTAGCAGCCCTCAGAAGTGACACAAAACTACTATAATACATGGTCTGAGAGGAAGGCCCACTACCACCACCTGGAGGCAGCTACTGCCAGCAATGAATGCAGTGAGAATAAAAGGTAGAGTGCATGGTGTGAATGATGGCATGGGAAGACTCCTGGCCAGATCTCCCAGGAGTAATCCAACCTCCATCTTCAGAGGTCTGAAGTTTTATTTTGATATATTGCATAGCTAATTCATTTAGAAATGGCTGATCATCTCCACTTCCTCTACCCTTGAGGACAGAGTTTAGGTTGTAACCACTCATAGTAAAATATTTCTTCTTCACAGTATACCCCTGTCTTTATCTACTGCTCAACACCTGAAAGCAGTTCACAATACCTGAAACAACAATTTGGAATCATTGATTTATCTTGGATCTCCCTATAACTTCGGATGCTCCAATGAGAGCCATTTCAGATTCTACAGTCCATGTGGTAGCTAAAATCTGTCATCCCTGGAACCATTCTGTCAAGTACCAGCATCCTCAAAACATAGTGAACAGAGTTAAGTGCAAGACTCTTAAATGTGCCCAAACCAGAACTTAGGTTCAATATAATTTCCCTACTTTTGCACTCATACCTTAATTTCTGAAGCCCAAGATTTCTTTAAATATGTTAACTACTCTCTCAGTACATTTTCAAAGGTCTAAGCATACGCACGCACATTGTTTTGGCCCTGCACACATTTTAAAGCAATGCCCTTAAATATATGTTGTCCCTCCTAGAACATTCAGTCAAAATGAATCAAATCCCACTTCTCGCCCTATTCTGCTGGCTTATCTATCCTTTTACATTTTCATGCTATCCTCATTATTTGCCATACCTTTGCATTTGCCTTTTTTAAAAAATCTTGATTATTGTTTTAAAAAACTTTGTCCACCATAGATGTTTTGAAGGGCCTGTAACTGCTGGGAATGTTTTTTCTTTGTTGATTTGCATGCAGAAGTCTTTCTCTTAGTGCCATTTAGAAAACTGATTGAAGTCACTTAACTGCTGTGAGCGCATTGGGTGGACTATTCCTGACCCTGCAGAGCATGGTTTGATTGTGAAATTTCAATGGTGAAAGCGCAGAGGCAGTACTTTTGGGCCTTTGTGTCTGTGCTGGATCTTTTGAGGGAGTACTTGACTTTGTACTATTCCTGCCTTCTCCCTTTATGTTCTTCCTTTTCAGATACCAATTCAATTCCAGATCCTAACCACTCACTGCACGATAATGGTTTATCTCATTTTACCATTGCTTCTGTTGCCATTCACCTTAAATCTATGTCATCTTAATCTTCACTTGTTCTTGATCTCTCCACCAATGCTGGCAGTTTCTGTTTATTTGATCCAGAGTCTTCATGATTTTGATTGTATCAAATCTCCTGTGAACCTTATCTTCTCTGAAAGAGTGTTTTAACGTGTTGCTAAGTTTTGAAAATGCCCTATAATTATGTTTGCATCAACGTCTGATCAAAATTGCATGTTTTGTTTCAACTATTGCGTTCCATCGATTTCTGCCTGGTATTTGTGGTAACTAGAAGGAAATAGGCATAATTATCGTATTGGATTTGGTTTTAATTTCACCTTGACATAGTTGTGATTTATATTTTAAAAGTAGCATATGTGTTATGTGTGACACTTTCAAAACTCATGACAACAATAGATGTAAATGTGAACATCTACAATTCATAAAAATACTTTCTTCACATTCCCTTGTAATTGATTATTTATCACTTATAGAACAAGAGAGACGAACATCTACTCAAGAAAAGAAATGTGCCACAAGAGGAAAGTTTAGAAGATTCTGATGTGGATGGAGATTTCAAAGCTGTAAGTGAAATTCTTATATGGAAAATATGTATAAAGATACATTTTTACTACTGTAAATTTTGTATACTAAGTTTTTTTTAAACAAATAATTGCTACATATCAGATTAAAGTAAATCATTGAGAAACTATGGCTGGAGTAGCATCTGGCTGTTGCTATTAATTAGTAACCGTTCTGGAAAAGAGATTGTGGTGTTGGTGATATAAATCTGTTTAGATTAGATTAGATTACTTACAGTGTGGAAACAGGCCCTTCGGCCCAACAAGTCCACACCGCCCCGCCGAAGCGTAACCCACCCATACCCCTACATCTACATCTACCCCTTACCTAACACTACGGGCAATTTAGCATGACCAATTCACCTGACCTGCACATCTTTGGACTGTGGGAGGAAACCCACGCAGACACGGGGAGAATGTGCAAACTCCACACAGTCAGTCGCCTGAGATGGGAATTGAACCCGGATCTCTGGCGCTGTGAGGCAGCAGTGCTAACCACTGTGCCACCGTGCCGCCCATGGGTCCAGTTTGGTGGAAGCAGGAGAACCTGGTCATTACGGGCCTATTGCAATCTTCTCAGGTAAAATTGATGATGTCCATCAAATGGACACGGGGACCAAAATATAACATTTTGGAATTGTAGTGAGGGTGGAAGAATTATTTGGTAGTTGTGTGAAATGTTTGTGGATTAAAACCTAAGTGAAACATAAAGCATTCAGTATTAAAAAAGGATTAATGATAGATTTAGTTCAAGAATTTGGAACATTTTATATTTTCCTTAAAACAACTTTCATTGTGCTTGATCATGTATGTAATTTTTTTATTACCAATTTATCTAATGTTAGTTTGTTAATAAACCATTAGTTAATCAAATCACTGTGCATTTGCAATCATTTGATAATCTCACTTACCAAGGTATGTATAAACATTAGTTTTTGTGGGGAATTCAATCTGTGTACCTGTACTGTTATAGCTAACAATGCTGAAAGTTGAGCTATTTTTCTGGTTTGATTCTGCAAACCTTGTGTATCATTGCAAATCAGCAAAGGTCAAAGATGACCAGGTATGAAATAAGAGCTAAGCAAATTTGTACTAAACTACTCATCAATAAGTCTCAACTCTGCAAAAATGGCAAACTATAAAGTAGGTTTTATAAAGTGGGAAATGGAAAGATATTGTGAGTTAATCATTTTGTTTGCTATTTTAAAAGAAAAAGATGCCATTGGTCAACTTGCATTTTGTATAAAGATGTTCACTAAATTGAATAACTTAATGTAGGTTAGATAATCTTTGTAGTAATAATATTTTAGGAAGATTAGACTAGATTTTCCAAGGAATGGCAATCACTTTGAGATTCACCTTCCAGTCTTTTTCTTCATAAAAGAGGAGCACAACTTTTCTGACAGAAGATTCTGCTCAGAATTCCCCCAAGAACGTATCACTGTGCTTCCATTCTGACAGCTCTTTGACAGCGTAGAGCTCATAGACTAAATCATCCTCCCCCACACACAAACACGCCACCACCACTCTCAGCAGTGGGGGGAGGATCTGGTCCAATCCAGCAATGTGGAGAGAAGGGGTGGGAGAAGTTGGGTCTGGCAGGCTAAAGGAATGTTGTGTCAGTGTTTGGAGCATCTATTAAATCCAGCTCTTCTTGAGTAACTATTTCACTGAATTTTGTTGGAACCATCTGAAGTGTCTGAATCATCAAATTTAAATGAAGACGTTTGCAAGATTCCAAGCATAGCGAAATTGCCCAGTGGAAAATGCAGTTTTTCAGACTGTTCCTATTATGATGGGGATTTTGCAGGGTAATAATGCTTAGCTCCTATCTACACTGGGATAATGACTTTAGCCAGTAGAAAATCTGGTTCATAAATGTCATAACAGAAAGGTTTTTTAAAAATCTTGTTGCCTTAAGATATGAATTTCCCATAACTAATACTCATCAATCTATTTCTGCAGCAAATACTGATGGGTCAGAATAAATAAGTTGAATAAACATTTAGAAATAAATTCATTTGCTTTTAAAGACTTAGGTCTTGGAGCCGAAGAATATTGCTTTACATGTTCCTAATTGCAAAAATAAGAGTTCAGGATAATTTTCAGGAATCAAATGGTTGGGTGAAACACTCAGTGAGAGAAATTATCATTGCTAAGCCTTTACTCTAGAATAATGGTACCATAAAAATTGGCACATAATTTTACTTGTTTCTTTTCCAGCAAAATATAACATTAGATGCTATTCTTCAGGTAAGAAAACTATTAACTGAAATTTTTGAACCATTCAAATTTTTGGCTGTTTTCGTGCTATTTGATCCTTTAAATGTTTCCGTAACAATAGACATCTTTATTTTTATATTGCACTGTGAATGTAAAATAAGAAATAAGTTAGTACATGTCATTTTTGTTCTACAGTGTAGAAAAAAATTAAAACTCCACTTGGGTATGATATAGTCACAAAGAGAGAATCCCACTGAACAGCTCAGATAGGTTTTACTTAAACGGTAGGAAGAAAGACTTGAGCAATTGGAAGCCAGATAACTGCCCCCAGGA
Organism: Chiloscyllium punctatum; assembly: GCF_047496795.1. Classification (NCBI taxonomy): domain Eukaryota; kingdom Metazoa; phylum Chordata; class Chondrichthyes; order Orectolobiformes; family Hemiscylliidae; genus Chiloscyllium; species Chiloscyllium punctatum. Next base: position 6,695,066 of record NC_092753.1, on the reverse strand, counting down.
CAAGTCTGCGCCAATCCAATTTTGGCATCTTCCTTTTGTAATTAATACACTCCAGGGATGCATTAATAGTTTTCAATCATGTATTTATTTAGCCATGTCCTGGAGCATTCCTTTAGTGTGGTAAAATGGTGCAGATGTTGACTGTTATTGCTATTTCCTTGCACTAGATTGCTATTCTAGCAGGTTTATTCCTTTCAATTTTATTTTGAAGTGATTAACTTTGGAATGCTTCACTGCCCACACTATCTGAGGAGCCACTGTTTATTTCATCAAAATGCTGTCCTTCACACTGTCATGATCCATGTAAACAATGGCCTTCCAGAATTTACAATAGTTTAAAATAGTTGGATTAATTTCAACATCAGTCACTGAAATAGAAGGCTATTAACTTTTTCCTGCAATCTTCTAGCCAATTTTCACTCCTTTAAGTCGATTCTCACCTACATTTGAGATTCCATTTTTAATATTGTCCACAGTGACTTCAAAAGCCAAGTGTTGATCCCTATCTGCATGTTTCATGAACGGTGAGCTGTGAAGTACAGCATTGTAAAGTGAAATAATCCAGACATATCAATGCAAAAAGAAAGCACCCTGTAATGATGTTTAAAATTCCAGAATGGCAATATGCCTTTGAGGAAATTTGTTCATGCTTTAGGAAAAGCTAATGGCTAATTTTTTGGAAAGTGTCAATAGAAGCCTGTTATAGCATGTTAAAAGTTAGAAGGTCTACTTGAATCCAAATTGGATTGTATAGGTAAATGCAAAGACAGCTTCTGGATCATGTATCTTTTGAGCAAATTTAACTTTTGATCAGCAGGTTAGGGTGTTTAGCATAGAAGCCTGGAGCATCAGTGAATGTTAAACAAAAAAACTGAAAGAACTGCGGACGCTGGAAATGAGAAATTGCTGCATAGACTCAACAGTTCTGACAGCATCTGTGTGGAGAAATCAGAGCTAACATTTTGGGTCCACTGACCCTTCGGGACTGGAAAGGCGAACTCTGATTCACAGATGCTACCAGACCTGCTGAGCTTTTTCAGCAGTTTTTGCTTTGCCTCAGTGAGTATTCCTGATCTCATTAGGTGAGGGTGGCATGCGACTTGATCACTGGCTGGATGATGCTGCACAGTATTAATTGAGGTAATAGGTGATGAAGCTGACACAGCGGTTTCAGTTAACAGAATAACTTCATCAGAGGTCAAACTGAAACTGCAATCAGAACTTTCTCTTAAAGGAAAGGGTGTGCTCATGAATAAATCAGTATTTTTTGACATTTCATATTTTGCATTGTATCCTAACTATTTGCAAACCCGTCACATTTGAATATAAACCGAATCTGTCATTGATGTTTTGAAGTCTTGTTTTGAGAGGTTGTCCATTTGATTTCTGAGATGCAGTACATGAATGAACTGTAAATATGACTCTGGTGTCTGAAATCCCAATATCATCATGTCACAGATCAATTGATTAAAAACTTAAAAATGTAAAATGTTCTGCCCATTTATATGTTTAGAAAACCTTTGCTGCAAGTGTCCATAAATGTAATAAATAAATATTGAACTTAGAAAATTTTCCAATAAGTGGACCCTTTGGGATTTAGATTCTAACTGGCTATTTTTGCAAATATTGAGGTACTTTATTGTCTAAGGAAAGTCCTTGGATGTGCACCATCTCTCCTCAACCACAATATTGATTCCTACTCATTCCATTATTATAATCCAAACATCAAATGTCTATCATGAGCAGTGGGAAGAGTTTAAATGCTGCTGTAAATTCAGAACTTTGAGCATAACTCATCCTATGTCCATCTTTCAGTAGTTAGAAAAATTTACTCCCCTAAAGACCTCCATTTATTATCTACCTTCCCATTTGCCTGTATCTTTCAAGCCAATATTTTGCATACCTCTTCCTCAGCATGTGCCCCTCAATGATTTCAGTGCCTGACCTCTTTGCTTCAACGTGCCTCGCACATTCCTGATCTTCAAACGTCTATGTCCTTTGGCCACACTCTTAATTCAGGTGGTTGGCATCGTAATTGAAGTTTTAGTGTAGGTTAATTTATTTTCTCAATTCCAACTAATGTTGAGATAGATATGGAAGTGCTTTATTACAATAAAATTAGATTTCCATATTTCGTAATTTCCATTTGCAGTTAATTTCCAGCTACACTCCAATGGATTTTTTCAGCCTCAATTAGGAGGCAAGGCAACATAATGTGAAAATATTGTCCAACACCAAGATGTGGCTTTTACTTTGTAGTTTGTTCAGAAGAGTTTAAAGTAAAGCTGTACCATCTCTTTCTTCACAGTTTATTGCTTCAGTTACCTTCTGAAGCAGGTCATCCAAATTCTATGTGGATAGAATTGAATTGAGCAGCGTTAAATCTCCTCAGTACTGATTTTGTATCAAGAAGGGCTCCTGGATTATTTCCTGTTTCTCATTGAGATCTCATTAAAACAGTGGTGACATCATTTCAGCACAACGTATACATGATGCATGTTGCACACATTAAAATTCCTTGGAGTAGTCATGTAAAAAATAAAATATGTAAAATTTATGTGCTGTTTAGAGCTAATGTTACTCGTTAATTCAAAATACTTTCATTCACCATGGATAACATGTACTTAATAGTCAAACAAGCCAGAACATTTTCAAAATTAAACTTGTCTGTAGATTAATATGTTTATGCAATGAGCATATCTTAAGTTGTTTTACTCCCGTTTGAATTACTCATTGCGTTTCTGTATTTGTATTAATTCTCACCATACAGTTACTGTTTGACTTTTCCTTTAGTTCACATTTGCTGATATGATTGCTTCGTGCCATTTCCTGCATGATGTATTATTGTTGTCACTTTGGGTACCAAACCCCGCCTCCCTGATAAAGCAAATTACAATATGAAGAAATTTATTGTCCTTTGTATGCTTTACTCCACACTATCCAATTTTGTTCTGAAGAGTAACACTCAGTGCAGTACTGAGGGAGTGCTGCAGTGTCTCGGGTGCCATCTTTTGGATGGGATGTTAGATGGAGGCCCCAACTGCCCCTTCATGTGGGTATAGAAGATACTACCTTTTGAAGAAGGCATTACCCAAATGACCTGATGAATATATATCCCTCAATCAATGTCAGTTAGTAGGTTATCTGGTCATTGTCCCAGTGTGTTTATGGGAGATCCTGCATAAATTGCTGTTTTTTTTCCCCGATGTTACAGCTTTGTATCTTAGATTACAGCAGTAACTGGACGTCAATAGTGTGAGATGTCTGGTTGTTGTGAAACGCTGTATGTAAGTACAAGTCTGTCCCTTTCCTGAGTTTGGAGCTGTGACTCCCAAACCATTTAAATGCGTACATGCGATTTACAGTGGTGAATGGTGCGTGTGCAATCATGTCAGCAAACACAGCCATCGCTTCTTTTTAAAGAAAGACGTTGCAGTGTCATAGAGCCATAGAGATGTACAGCATAGAAACAGACCCTTCGGTCCAACCCGTCCATGCCGACCAGATATCCCAACACAATCTGGTCCCACCTGCCAGCACACCCGGCCCCTATCCCTCCAAACTCTTCCTATTCATATACCCATCCAAATGCCTTTTAAATATTGCAATTGTACCAACCTCCACCACTTCCCGGTATTCCGCATTCTTATTTGTCCTTCCTAAATAGACGACCTCACACTTGACAGGGTTGAACTCCATCTGCCACTCCTCAGCCCAGCTCTGCATCGTATCTAAGTCCCTTTGCAGCCGACAACAGCCCTCCTCACTATCCACAACTCCACCAATCTTCGTATCATCTGCAAATTTACTGACCCACCCTTCCAAGTCATTCATAAAAATTACAAACAGCAGAGGACCCAGAACAGATCCCTGCAGAACTCCATTTGTAACTGGGCTCCAGGCTGAATATTTACCATCTACCACCACTCTCTGACTTCAACCGGTTAGCCAGTTCTTTAGATTAGATTAGATTAGATTAGATTAGATTACTTACAGTGTGGAAACAGGCCCTCCGGCCCAACAAGTCCACACCGCCCCGCCGAAGCGTAACCCACCCATACCCCTACATCTACATCTACCCCTTACCTAACACTACGGGCAATTTAGCGTGGCCAATTCACCTGATCTGCACATCTTTGGACTGTGGGAGGAAACCGGAGCACCCGGAGGAAACCCACGCAGACACGGGGAGAACGTGCAAACTCCACACAGTCGGTCGCCTGAGGCGGGAATTGAACCCGGGTCTCCGGCGCTGCGAGGCAGCAGTGCTAACCACTGTGCCACCGTGCCGCCCACTATCCAACTGGCCAAACGTCACACTATCCCATGCCTCCTGACTTTCCGCATAAGCCTACCATGGGGAACCTTATCAAATGCCTTACTAAAATCAATGTACACTACATCCACTGCTCTACCCTCATCCACATGCTTGGTCACCACCTCAAAGAATTCAATAAGACTTGTAAGGCAAGACCTACCCCTCACAAATCCGTGCTGGCTGTCCCTAATTAAGCAGTGTCTTTCCAGATACTCATAAATCCTATCCCTCAGTACCCTTTCCATTACTTTGCCTACTACCGAAGTAAGACTATCTGGCCTGTAATTCCCGGGGTTATCCCTATTCCCTTTTTTGAACAGGGGCACAACATTCGCCACTCTCCAGTCCCCTGGCATCACCTCCATTGACAGTGAAGACAAAAAGATTATTGCCAACGGTTCTGCAATTTCCTCTCTTGCTTCCCACATAATCCTAGGATATATACCGTCAGGCCCGGGGGACTTGTCTATCCTCAAGTTTTTCAAACTGCCCAACACATCTTCCTTCCTAACAAGCATCTCCTCTAGCTTACCAGTCCGTTTCATACTCTCCTCTTCAACAATACGGTCCCTCTCATTTGTAAATACTGAAGAAAAGTACTCATTCAAGACCTCTCCTATCTCTTCCGACTCAATACACAGTCTCCCACTACTGTCCTTGATCGGACCTACCCTCGTTCTTGTCATTCTCATGTTTCTCACATATGCATAAAAGGCCTTGGGGTTATCCTTGATCCTACCCCCAAAGATTTTTCATGCCCTCTCTTTGCTCTCCAAATCCCTTTCTTCAGCTCCCTCCTGGCTATCCTGTATCCCTCCAACGCTCTGTCTGAACCTTGTTTCCTCAACCTTATGTAAGCCTCCTTCTTCCTCCTTACAAGACATTCAACCTCCCTCGTCAACCAAGGTTCCCTCACTCGACCATCTCTTTCCTGCCTGACAGGTACATACATATCAAGGACAAGTCGTATCTGTTCCTTGAAAAAGTTCCACATTTTAACGACATCCTTCCCTGACAGCCTGTGCTCCCAATTTATGCTCCTCAGATCCTGTCATGCAGCATCATATTTACCCTTCCCCCAATTGTAAAACCTGCCCTGTTGCACGCACCTATCTCTCTCCATAACCAAGGTGAAAGTCACAGAATTGTGGTCACCATCACCAAAATGCTCACCCACTAACAAGCCCATCACTTGTCCCGGTTTGTTACCAACTACCAAGCCCAATATGGTCTCCCCTCTGGACGGACAATCTACATACTGAGTTAGAAAAGCTTCCTGGACACACTGCACAAACACCGCCCTGTCCAATCTACTTGATCTAAAGAGCTTCCAATCAATATTTAGGAAGTTGAAATCGCCCATGACTACTACCCTGTGGCTTCTTCACCTTTCCAAAATCTGTTTCCCAATCTGTTTCTCCTTATGATTTAAAATCCCAAAAGCACTTTACAGTCAATGAAGCACTTTTAAAGTATGCAGCAGTCTATTGGCACACAGCAAAATTTCACAAGTGACAGTGTGTTAATGATCACGTCACTTAGTAGATTATCTGGTCATTGTCCCAGTGTGTTTATGGGAGATTGCATAAATTGCTGGGATTTTTTAGTGTTGTTGGTTGAGGCACAACTATTGATCAGGTTACTAGTTCTGTGTGCATAAACAGGACCTTGGGATTTTCTGTGTATGTGCAAGAGATAGAAAGGGCCTTGGGTTAACATCACAGTGGGGCTTAAACTCATGACTTTCTGACTCCTTAGAGTTCATAGTGTATTAAGACTAGCTATTAAAATGCAGAGACAACCAGAATTTATAGAGTGTTGATTTTTTAATATTGGGCAAGATAAACCAGTTTGCTTTATTTTTCTCAATGCTTTATAATTGCAGAATGCAACTAATGAAAATCCAGTCATTCAACTCAGTGCTGTTCAGGCTGCAAGGTGAGGCGATTGGATGGCTTTGTTATTAATTACTGAATACTAGGACTAAATGATTACACTGAAATGGTACTTGCGTTGGTTCAATACTATTTTACGTTGGGTTCTTAGTTCGTAATTTTGTAATGATATTTTATCACAGTGTTGTTACTTGAAAAACATTCTTGAGAGAGGAGCGATTTAGGTTGAACAGAGAGGGAGAATTCTAGATGGGTATATGAATAGGGAGGGTTTGGAGGGATATGGGCTGGGTGGTAGCAGGTGGGACTAGATTGAGTTGGGATAACTGGCTGGCATGAACGGGTTGGACCGAAGGGTCTGTTTCCATGCTGTATATCTCTATGACTCTATTATTCTATAAGACCTGGACAGCTGAAAATGTCTGTTTTGGGTGTGGTAAAGAGAGTGGGTGATATAGACAAGATCAGATTTAGAGGAATGCACAGTGCTTAAAGTATATTAGAGTTTGAAAAAGTTAGACAAGGGAGAGAGGAGGCCATAAAGAGATTTAAGCACAGATATAATAATATTAAAAAGGTGTCAAATGGCCAGGAGCCAGAGTTGACTAGTGAGCATGTGGGTGATGTGCAAGCAGGATTGGGTGTGAGCAGCAGAACCTTGGATTAGCAAGTTGTGGCAAGTGCAGGAATGGAGACCAGCCAACAGAGCTGAATCTGGTTTTAACAAAGATAGGGATGTGTTTTTCCACTGATGGGCAATGATCGGTGATAAGGTGGTAAAAGTGTCAGTGTTTTGGGTTGGTAGGATATGGACTCGAGCTCAGCAAGGTAAAATTCGAGGCTGAGGTTGCAAGCAGTGTGGTAAACCTGAGAAAATGACCTGGGTGTGTTCCTGTAGGTGACAGTGGTCAGACATCTGTTTTGAGAGTTTAAGTTGATGGCTTAATTCTTCGTAATGTTCAATTTTTCTTTATTAGAAATTCCAGGTACTCTGACATGTCCTAATTTGAAGTCATATTCTCCTGCTAACGTTTAGCAAAGAAACAAATCTAGAATAGAAAATCCAAATATTAAATTATTTAAGGTAGTTTGTAATTGCACTATGACTGATGGATGGTTTAGTGGAGCAGGTTTCTCAAAGTGTCTGCATTTGGTTGTAGGCACATCTTAACATATTTTCAAATTATTAGTTATCTAAATTGTCAAGTTTTGTTTTGTAACCAGAGATCAATAATTTTGGTGGTAATGTTTTTACTAGTTATTCTGCTGGCAACTATTTCTAGTCAAAGGAATTTTTCTATAAGTTAATCTTAAATTGTAGAATTGTTTTCTCATTTTTAATTGTAATTATAAAAATCACAATATGGTGTTGTCTATTATACTGCGTAACAGTAGGAAAAAAAAGAGATAAAATAACCAATCGATCGAGCTGAATAATTGATTGTACCTCATTGTAGCATCATATTGTAAAGTTGAGAATACTTGCTGACCCCAACTCCTCTGCTGGGATTGATGCAGTCACTTTGAAAACCTGCAACTCATTGTTTTATGAATGGTGTTAAACAGTAATTGCAACGTTATTACTCACCCGAGAAAGGGAGGCTACATAACTGATGAATAGGGTTTTAAATAAAATGACTCGTCATTGATCATTAAGCAACCTATCAAATGTTTAAAATAAATAATGAGTTAGGATTGTTAAGTGTGGAGTAGGCTTTTATTTTCCAATGATGTAAAATATTTTTTATTTTTGGAACTCGGCATTACTGCATTGAAAATCCAGTTTGGTTAAACAGAATAAATTGTTGATGCTGCCTTGCTTTTACGAATGTAGTGTGTGGATAAGTTTATTTAAAATTTGCAAATTTATTTCTCTACCTGCTAACAGACGCAATGATGGTTTTCTCAATAATGCATTGTGTTGCCAATATTGATGTCATTCACAATGACCAAACTTTTATTTGTTGCGCGTGTTGTTAAGGGTATGAAATGATTTGACTCTTTCCTTCCTCAAAATCTTGCAGGAAGTTGCTGTCAAGTGATAGAAATCCTCCAATTGATGAATTAATAAACTCTGGAATCTTGCCAGTGCTGGTACGATGTCTGGAGAGGGATGACAAGTGAGTGCTATGATGTAATCATCTTCAGTGTTTAGTTTTCATGAATGGACATGAATTGCAAAAGACTTGGTTTTTCGTTAAATTGCTGTATTGTCTGTTGGCCTTTATGCTTTACCTTTTGAGAATAAGATTCTAAACATTCTCCAGTTAGACTAATTTCTGTTCTTGTAGGAGTTAAGTTTTGCTTTGCATATTGTTGCTGCTCGTTAATAAAATTTGTCTTCATTCTGATATAAGTTTGATTTGACTCTTGAATATGTTTTTGGAGTATTTATTTTGATGAATTACAGAACACAATTATTTGCTTTTGCATTTTGAGGTGTCTCTACCTCTTCACATTTTATCCGTTTTCTTTCTTGGATAAAGATCATTCATTGCTCAAGCAAATTGCCAGGATGAGTAATTTATATACTATAGTCACTGTTAAATTGTTTGAAAGAAACTGAAGGGATGCAGTGTGTGGTGTCCTTAAACCGTCTCTGAAGATCCTCACTCAGCTATAGGATATTAATTTATTTTGGGAACCCATTGCAAAGCTATCCCCAAATAGTTATAATATGTGGTAAGCCATCATTGCAGTTCAACAGATGTGTGTCTTTTAATGAAATCCTGTGGGTGGCATGGTGGCTCCCTCACAGCGCCAGGGACCCAGATTCAATTCCAGCTTTTGGTGACTTGAGTTTGCGTGTACTCCCTGCATCTGTGTGGGTTTCCATTGGGTGTTCTGTTTTTCTCCCACGGTCCAAAGATGTGCAGGTTAGATGGATTGGCAGTGGTTAACATCTGGTTACGGGCATAGGCTGAAATACTGTGCAGGGTCAGTGCAGATTCGGTGAGCCGAAAGGCCTCTTTCTGTAAAATAGGGATTCTGTGAAAGGGTGTGCCGTAGCAACTCATTCACATTCATTTGAGAAAATTGATCTGTTTCTGGGCTTCTCTGTGGCCTAAATTGGTTTAAAATTTGAGATTCTGGTCCTCAAATTCTCTATCCCTAAGCTGAAGGCTGAGCAGACATGTTGGGGACAGTGATGACTTTAATCATCCTGTGTCTGTCGTCATCACAAAGAGGTTCCCAAAAGATGAAAAATGATCCACGTTTTCCAGGATCTAGCTACAGATCTTAATCAGTGAGAGATAATGTTGTGCTCTTGAAGCTGATTTGAAAGGCCATGGTTTTCCAGGGGTTTACCGAGAGGACTGTTCTCTCATGAGTTTCGGAGAAGGAATTAACAATGACCTGGCTGTCAGTTTGTGACATAATTGACCTCCAAGGGAGAAGAAAAAATGATTTTGGCCTTGGATGGAAGGCTTTGCCACAGTCCATGGCTTCCAGGCGGACTGTGAAAGGACTTTCAGAATGTCCTCAAAGAGGTCAAATATCCTACTGACCTCTGCTTTGTGATGCCTAAAATAAACACAATGCATTCAGGAAGACACCACAGGTATAGAGTCTTGTCAGCAGCATGAAGAGGTGTGGAGAGTGCACAAACTTCCAAGAAACTAATCTGTTGAACAATTCAAGCACCATGCTGCAGATTACGCACTGTGTTCATCAACCATCTCAGTACCCATCAAATAGGCATGGGAGCAAGTCATGGTGTCAGTAAGAAAGAGAAAAAGTCATCCTTTGTTCTGAGAAACTACCGAAATAAGAAGAGAGCAAAATTCTATAGCGGTGTTTTTTTTTGGTTAAGCGGAGGGAGATGTACTTTCAGTTTTGAGATCAAGCGGTTGCCCATGCATTGTGCGCTCAGTGAGCAGTGACCAAATTTACTGTTCGAATTCAGAGTAATTTTGTGCACATTGTGAGTACCTTAGATCCCTTTCATTTGTACGCTGTGGGGTATTTGGGAATCCTTGTACACGAGTCACAGAAAGCTAGCATCCAAGCCCAGCAGGTAATTGGGAAGGCAAATGAAATGTCATTTATTTCAAAGGGAATGGAGTATAAAAACAGGGAGGACTTGCTAAAGTTATTCAAACATGGAAACATAGAAAATAGGAACAGGAGTTGGCCTTTCAGTCTGTTGTGCCGTTTAAGATGATCATGGCTGATCATCCAAACAGTTCTTGTTTTCTCCCCATAACATTTGCTGCTGTTACACCTAAGAACTATGTCAAATTTCTTCTTGAAAGCATTCGGTGTTTGGGGCTCAACCATTTTCTGTGGCAAAGAATTCCATAACCTCACCACAGTCTGAGTGAAGAAGTTTCTCCTCATCTCAATCCCAACAGGCCTACATCATCTCTTTAAATTGTGACCCTTTGTTCTGTACTCCCCATTCATCGGGAATGTACTTCTATGTTTATCCTGTGTATCCCTGTTAAAAATTTTACGTTTCGGTGAAACTCCACCCCCTCCCCACTGCACTCCTTATTTGCACAAGGCACTAGTCAGACCACACCTGGAATACTATGGCCAGTTTGGATCCTCTTGTCTAAGAAAGCATTGCCATTTGAGATGTCCAGAGAAGGTTTGCTGGGTTGATTCTGGGGATGGAGGGTTTTGTTTTGTGTGGAAAGGTTGAGAAGGCACATTGGAATTGAGAAGGATGAGAGGTAACTTTATTGAAACACATTAAATTCTTGGCAGTTTGACAATATAGGTGACATCTAAGACCAGAGGGAAGAATCTGAGTAAGGAGTTGCTCATTTACAGCAGTGATGTGTGATATCTTCTATTGGAAGGTACTGAATCTGTGCAATTCTGTACTGCAGAGAGCTGTTGATGCTCAGTTGTTCAGTACGTTCAAGGTTGAGATACAGATTTTTAGTCTGTGATGGAATCAAGAGTTATCGGGCAAAGGTAGGAAAGTGGAGTTGAGGATTATCAGATAAACCACATGGCCCTGCCTTCTCAATGTTACTTTCACCTGAGGCACAGTGACCCTTTGGATAAACTCACCACCAGTCATACTTCTCTGATGAAAGAGCAGCCTGTGGTCTGCTGGGGCTATGGTCATTTTCACTGAAGATGAGTAGAGAGATGGTGTTGGAGTCCAAATTTGGAATACTTTTGCTGGGTTTTGAACTTCTAGAAGGCATTTGATAAGGTACTGCATAAAAGATTAATACAACAGGTAAGAGCACATTGGTTAAGGGTAATATATTAACTTGGATTGAGCTCGAGCGAACTATCAGAAAGCAGACAGTTGGATCTTTTTCTGGTTGACAAGTTATAGCTAATTGGGTACCAAAGGTTCAGTCCTCGTGCCCCCAAATATTTACAACCTTTATTAATTACTTGGGCTGGAGGGACAAAATGTACATCGCCAAAACTGCAGATGACACTAAAACAACTGGGAAAATAACTTGTAATGGAAAAAATAAATTTGTAGTTGACCGTAGACAGTTTCGGTGAATGGGCCAAAATTTGACAGATGAAGTTTAACATAGATAAATGTGAGTTTATCCATTTTGTCAGAAGAATCGAAAGGCAGCTTAATATCTAAAGAGAGACAAACTTCAAAATCTTTTAGTGTAGAATGATCTAAGTGTCCTCGTGCATGAGTTGCAGAAATCTACAATCTTGCAATTGTACATAGCATTGACGAAACTGCACCTGGAGCACTGCATATGGTTTTTGGTCCCTTCATTTGAGGAAGGAAGTAATTGCATTGGAAGCAGTTCAGAGAAGGCTCACTAGATTAATTCCAGAGTTCAGCGGCTTGTCGTATGAGGAACAGTTGAGCAGTCTAAGCCCATACTTGCTCAGGTTAAAATGGATGAGAACAAATCTAATTGAGTACGTAAACTGCTAAAGGGAGTGGGAAAAGTAGGTGATTATCAATGTGGGACAATCTAGAAATGAAGATCATAGTTTTAGGCTAAGGCTGGCAGTTTTACAACCAAAATCATGAGGAATTGCTTTTTTCAAAGTGTCACGGATCTGTGAAATTCACCATCCCAGATCAGTGCACACCAGGCTACTGAATAAATGTTTACTTAATAAAGGGTTATGGGAGCTAGCAGGAAAGCTGGGATGAGATTGGTCATGATCATATTTAAATGGCTGAGCAGGTTCGACAGGCTGAAGTGCCTCCTACTCGGTTCTTCTTTGACTTTCCATCAATCAAATAAGGCCATCAGTAGAATTTGAAAAGTGAACTGACAAAGTAGTGGATAACATTTTGAAAGAGCCAGAATTTGTGTACATATATTTGAAAGTAAATAGTTTCAACCAGAAACCCCACTTGCAGCAATATGAAGGAGACAAAATAAAACTTGCGCATATCTGGCATTAAGTAATAATCTGGTGTAAGTTTTAATATTTAGTGTAGTCATGAAATTTTGATGTAGTGAAAATATAGTTAAATCATGTTCTTTGAAGTTTGAAGTGTTGCACTGGAATGATGTGTGATTATTCATGTTACAGTCCATCTCTTCAGTTTGAAGCTGCTTGGGCGCTGACTAATATAGCATCTGGGACTTCTGCGCAAACTCAAGCAGTGGTTGAAGCAAGTAAGTGACAAAACCAGTGGCGATATTAATCCAATAGTATGTTTAAGTCGTTTGTGCTGGTCATGGACATTGCTGCACTTGTAATTTCAAGCAAGTTTACCTATAATATGCAAGCAGAATGATGTCATTCAGTATTAAAGTAAAATCTGCTTTTCTATGCACTGTTCATGTTCAGCAGTACCAGGAACAAGATGTTTGCTATAAAATCATTTCAAATATTACTGTCAATACAGTATTACCTTGACAGCTTTAAAATGTGTGAATGCACAATAATGGTAAAGAGATCTGTCCTCAGGTATAAATTCAATACAAGTGTCTTAGATGTAATTAGGTTTTCAATTAATAAGAAATCTGAAAATATGTTTTAGAATGAATATAAATTTCAATTCTGTTGTTGTGCAGCCTTCCATTCAAATATTTCAGCATTTTGGTTCCTTTTGTAAAGGAGGCAATTTCAAAATAAAAACTTACAAAATTGTTTTTGGAAGTTTCAGCAGCTGTAATGTGAGCCTCTAAATTCCAACTCCCATCATGTGCAATAGACAATAGGTGCAGGAGTAGGCCATTCTGCCCTTCGAGCCTGCACCACCATGCAATATGATCATGGCGGATCATCCTTAATCAGTATCCTGTTCCTGCCTTATCTCCATAACCCTTCATTCCACAATCCTTGAGAGCTCTTTCCAACTCTTTCTTAAATGAAACCAGAGACTGGGCCTCCACTGCCCTCTGGGGCAGAGCATTTCACACAGCCACCACTCTGGGTGAAGTAGTTTCTCCTCATCTCTGTCCTAAATGGTCTACCCTGTATTTTTAAGCTGTGTCCTCTGGTTCGGGACTCACCTATCAGTGGAAACATGTTTCCTGCCTCCAGAGTGTCCAATCCTTTCATAATCTTATATGTCTCAATCAGATCCCCTCTCAGTCTTCTAAACTCAAGGGTATACAAGCCCAGTTGCTCCAGTCTTTCAGTGTAAGGTAATCCCGCCATTCCAGGAATTGACCTCGTGAACCTACGCTGCACTCCCTCAATAGCCAGAATGTCTTTCCTCAAATTTAGAGACCACAGCTACACACAGTACTCCAGGTGTGGTCTCACCAGGGCCCTGTACAGCTTTAGAAGAATCTCTTTGCTTCTCTACTCAATCCCTCTTGTTATGAAGGCCAGCATACTATTAGCCTTCTTCACTACCTGCTGTACCTGCATGCTTACCTTCATTGACTGGTGTACAAGAACACCCAGATCTCTCTGTACTGTCCCTTTACCTAAATTGATTCCATTTAGGTAGTAATCTGCCTTCCTGTTCTTGCCACCAAAGTGGATAACCATACATTTATCCACATTAAACTGCATCTGCCATGCATCTGACCACTGACCTAACTTGTCCAGGTCACCCTGTAATCTCCTATCATCCTCCTCACATTTCACCCTACCACCCAGCTTAGTGTCATCAGCAAATTTGCTAATGTTATTATTAATACCATCTTCCATATCATTAACATATATTGTAAAATGCTGCGGTCCCAGCACTGATCCCTGCGGTACCCCACTGGTCACTGCCTGCCATTCCGAAATGGAGCCGTTTATCACTACGCTTTGTTTCCTATCAGCCAACCAACTTTCAATCCATGTTGGTACTTTTCCCCCAATACCATGCACCCTAATTTTGCTCATTAACCTCCTATGTGGGACTTTATCAAAAGCTTTCTTAAAGTCCAGGTACACTACATCTACTGGATCTCCCTCGTCCATCTTCAGAGTTACATCCTCAAAAAATTCCAGAAGATTAGTCAAGCATGATTTCCCCTTCATAAATCCATGCTGACTCTGACCTATCCTGTTACTACTATCCAGATGTGTTGTAATTTCATCCTTTGTAATAGACTCCAATATCTTTCCCACCACTGAGGTCAGACTAACTGGTCTATAATTTCCTGCTTTCTCTCTCCCACCTTTCTTAAAAAGTGGTACAACATTAGCCACCCTCCAATCCGCAGGAACTGATCCCGAATCTATCGAACTCTGGAAAATAATCACCAATGCATCCGCGATTTCTCGAGCCACCTCCTTCAGTACCCTGGGATGTAGACCATCAGGCCCTGGGGACTTATCAACCTTCAGACCTAACAGTCTCCCCAACACCAATTCCTGGCAAATATAAAGTCCCTTCAGTTCAGGTCCTTTAGCCACTGTTACCTCAGGGAGATTGCTTGTGTCTTCCCCAGTGAACACAGATCTGAAGTACCAATGCAATTCTTCTGCCATTTCTTTGTTCCCCGTAATATATTCCACTGTTCCTGTCTTCAAGGGTCTAATTTTAGTCTTAACCATTTTTTTGCCTTTCACATACCTAAAAAAACTTTTACTATCCCCCTTAATATTATTGGCCAGTTTACCTTTGTACCTCATTTTTTCTCTCTGTACTTCCTTCTTGGTAACCTCTGTTGTTCTTTAAACGCTTTCCAGTCCTCAGTTTTCCCACTTATCTTTGCTATGTTATACTTGTTCTCTTTTAACTTTATATGTTTCTTAACTTCCCTCGTCAGCCACGGCCACCCATGCCTCCTCCTAGGATCTTTCTTCCTTTTTGGAATGAACTGATCCTGCAACTTCTGCATTGTACACACAAATATCTGCCATTGTTCCTCCACCGTCATCCCTGCTAAGGTATTGCACCATTGAACTTTGGCCAGCTCCTCCCTCATAGCTCCATAGTTCCCTTTATTCAACAGAAATATTGTCACTTCTGATTGTACCCTCTCCCCCTCAAATTGCAGATTGAAGCTTATTGTATTGTGGTCACTACTTCCCAATGGCTCCTTCACATCGAGGTCCCTGACCAATTCTGGTTCGTTACACAATACCAGATCCAGAATTGCCTTCTCCCTGGTCGGCTCCAGCACTAGCTGTTTAAGAATCCATCTCTGAGGCACTCCACGAAGTCTCTTTCTTGAGGTCCAATACCATCCTGATTCTCCCAGTCTACCTACATGTTGAAATCCCCCATAAAAACTGTAGTGACATCTTTGCGACAGGCCAATTTCAGCTCCTAATTCAACTTACATCCGACATCCAGACTACTGTTTGGGGGCCTGTAGATGACTCCCAAGCGGGTCTTTTTACCCTTAGTATTTCTCCCCACGCAAGGGACTGAATATCATCCCTTACCAACATGGCCACTTCACCCCCTCTGCCCATCAGTGTGTCCTTACGATAGCACGTGTAGCCTTGAATATTTATTTCCCAGGCCCTGTCCACTTGAAGCCACGTCTCAGTTATCCCCACAATATCGTATCTGCCAATTTCCAAAAGAGCCTCAAGCTCATCCATCTTATTTCTAATGCTTTGTGCTGTTATGTATTGTATTTTTAATTTGTTACTGCCCTCACCCTTCCCGTGAACTCGTATTTCACTCAACCTTACAGCATGATCCCTTTGAGTTTTCTGCCTAATTGATACAGTTGTCTTCCTTGACTCCTTTGTTCTAACTTTCCCTCCAATTTCCTTCTTAAACATCCAGTTTGTCCCCCCCCCCCCCCCCCCCGCTACTTAGTTTAAACGTAGCTGTGCTGCAGTAGCAAACCTGCCTGCCAGAATGCTGGTCCCTAACCTATTAAGGTGCAAACTGTTTCTCTCTTGTAGAATTTATGCTTACCACAAAACATACCCCAGTGATCCAAGAATTTAAATCCTTGCTTCCTGCACCAGTTCCCCAGCCACACATTCAAGTCCATTATCTCCCTGTTCCTGGCCTCACCAGCCCGAGGAACTGGAAGCAAACTGGAGATAACCACCTTGGACGTCCTGCTTTTCAGCCTTCTTCCTAGTTCTCCGAAGTCCCGCTGTAGTATGTTCCTCCTCTTTTTCCCGACATCATTTGTGCCGACATAAACCACCACCTCTGGCTCTTCATCTTCGTCCTTGAGGATTTCCTACACTCTGTGATGTCTTTAACCCTGGCACCAGGAAGGCAACACACCATCCTTAAGTCCTGTCTGTTGCCACAAAAACCCCGGTCAGTTCCTCTCACGATGGAGTCCCCTATTACCACGGCTCTGTGCGATGTCCAACTCTTCCGCTCTGCCTCCACGCCAACTTTTGATTGACAGACCTGCCCGCCTCTCAGACTGGCAGTGTCATCTGTCTCTATTATTTCCAAAAGATTCAACTTGTTCCTGACAGGTACTTCCCCCAGGGTCTCTTGCATCTGTCTCCTCTCTGCCTTCCTCATCGCCTGCTCTCTTCTGGTACGATTGGTGTAATAACCTCACTGAAGGTCTTGTCCAGAAAGATCTCGTTCTCTCAGATGAGCCTAAGGTCCTCGAGTTCTTTCATCACTGCTGCAATATGCTCTGTCAGTAGCTGAACGTGCACACACTTTCCACACTTGTACGAGCCAGACACACCAGAGTCATTGACCTCCCACATCAAGCATGTAGCACACTGAACCAGCTTGGCAGTCATGTCTTCACCCTCTTCAACTGTGGCATTATCACTTCACTCAACCTCCTTGTCAAAGACTCCTGAGCTAAAGCCTCACTCTTCAATCCACAGGAACTTCCTTGGACCCTCTTTTTGGGGCAAGTCTGTGGATTTTTTATTTAGGTTACAGGAGGAGGGAGGGTGGGGGACCGTCCTTTGTAGGACCTGGCGTCTAGAACACACCCACTCAAATAACAATCACTTATCTTCCCGACCGGCTTTGTGCTCTGCCTTCACTTCCGCCCAGCTCCCTCTGCTCTCTGATGCGAAAAGCACAGCACAGACACAACCTTCATCAAACTCACTAATGTTTTCTGTAGTCATACCAAATTGGGTAATTACTCCTTGACCCCAGCAATATCCGAGTGTTGGTCAACCTGACCTATACTTGCGTCATCCTCCATTGTCTCCCATTTTGAATGTAGTTTGAGGTATTTCCTTTGCTGATTTCATTCTACCACATCCCATTAGAGCCAGTAAAGATTTATTCTTAGTACCTTGATTGATAAAGTTCAAATCTACAGTTCACTCTTTCCCTTTTGCTTATTTATCTCGAGCACCTTGCATTTAAGGTCCACTGACAAGGGTGAAGTTTGCACGTGTACGCCAGTGACACCCTAATGGACCTACCACCTGCCTCTGTTCCAAACCCACCTCTATTGTCCACCTTCTCAACTGATATCGAGTCATAAATGAGCCTTTATTTGAACGCTGTAAAGATTAAGGAACAAAATGTTAGATTACCACTCAAGTCAAGGATAAATACCCTTAGATTGGTTGGGCCTAACTCGTTTCAGTAGTCAACATAATTTCATGCACCCATCATCAACACTACATTCCCCTCTGATTTCCCCTCTGTTTTATATTTATCCAAGGGGTGTGAGCATCGTTGGCTGAGCTGGCATTTATTGCCCATTCAAAATTGCCCTTGAAAAGGTGGTGAACAGTCTTAATTGCTGCAGTCCATTGACTATAGTTATACCCACATTGCTATTAGGGAGAAAGTTCCAGAATTTTGACCCTGATACTCTGTGAAGAAATGGCGATAAGTTTTAAAATCAGGATGGTGAGTGACTTGGAGGGGGACTTGCAGGTGGTGGTGGTGTTCCCATGTTCTTGCTGTCCTTGTCCTTCTACATGGATTTGATAGTTGCTGTCTAAGAAAATCTGGTGAATGTTTGCAGTGCATATTGTAGGTGGTGTACACCATTGTTACTGAGCGATTGTCGTGAAGACAGTGAATGTTTGTGGATGTGCCAATTGAGCAGGCTGCTTCGTCCTGGATGGTGTCAAGGTTTTTGAGTGTTGGAGTTTTAAAAAAATTAATTCACAGGATGAGGGAATCACTGGCTTGGTCAACATTTATTGCCTTTCCGTAATTGCCCAGAGGACAGGTGAGAATCAACCTATATTGCTACAGGTCTGGAATCATGTGTAGGCCAGACTAGGTAAGGATTGGCAGTTTCCTTCAATGATATTAGAGAACCATCGGGCAAATGGAGAGTATACCATCACACTCCTGTGTCTTGTAGATGGAAGACAAGCTTTGAGGAGTAAGCTGAGTTTTTCACTGCAACAATTTCTAGCCTCTGACCTTTTGAAGCTTCTGTATTTATATGCCCAGTCTGGTTTCTGACCAATGGTAAGCCCCCAGGATGTTGATAGTGAGAGATTCAGTGATGGTAACACTGTTGAATGGCAAGGCTGATTCGTCCCCTGGACCTGATGGGGTGAAACTTTGGGGATTAAAAGGCATGGCCACAGAGATAGTGGATGCACCAGTAGTAATCTTCTAATAAGCTATAGATTCAGGAAAAGTGCCAGAGGATTGGAAGTCTGCCAATATAACAACTTTATCAAAAAGAGGAAGGATTAAAAATAACAGGTCAGCTTGCTTCTGGGTCACATTGCATATCCAAGTTTTATAGACACTGATTTAGCTGAAGAACTTAGAGCAGAGGCAAAGTATGTTAACTTTATCAGAATACAATCAAAAGAGTTTTTAGCTTCTCTGTGAATTGACATCTGGCTGTCTAGAAATACTTGGAGGGTTGCAACAACTTGTAGAGGGCTATTCTATATCCAGTTCAGCCTCTGTTAATGGAGAGGCTGTAGTACAGAAATGTCTTTTGAGTTCTGCATTTATTTACTGCCTTCAATTTGGCAAAGTCCACTTTACCATTTGAGATTGTCACTAGCCCTAAGCAATGTGTTAATTTCAGTAAGTTATTGGAGAAGATTGACTTGAGCCAGATGTACCTTGTTTTCCAATATGCTTATTAAGTAAAAATTTAATTCACCACTAGTTTCTCAATTTTCTATACATCTGAGGTGAATGTTTTTCAGATGACATATTTTACTCAATATTTCCTTCACAATACAACTAGCATGCAAAAAATAGTTTGCATTTCCACCTCCCATCAGCTCAAACCCAGCAGACAACATTGTCATTTTCTCTGCATTGTTAAAAGCCAACAATTTGACTTGTTGGAGAGTTTTTTTGAAGGTGATCATTTCAAGCTGAATGGTAGTACATATTACACCTGAAAGCCAGAATTGGATAAATGTTCTTTTGGATGCTGTTCTTTGATTGTTCTCTTGGGTTAGAGTAGTGCTAACATTTTGTGTTTTGGTTCCAGATGCTGTGCCTCTGTTTCTGCGATTACTGCACTCCCCACATCAGAATGTTTGTGAGCAAGCAGTCTGGGCTCTAGGAAACATCATAGGTTTGTATTTTTGTTAAGCCTTTTCTTATACTGTTAAAAGCACATGGGAATTCTGGCTTTATGAATTGAGATGTAGAATTCAAAAGCAAAGTTTTTATGCTGAATTTTTATAAATTACTAGTGAGATCTTAACTGTATCCAATTCCAGGTACCACACTTCAGGAAGTTTGCCTGAGCTTTGGAGATGTTGCAGAGGAGATATATTACATTTTCTTTAACTCACTGCATGTTGGCACTGATGAAAATGCAGCCTATATTTTCCATTCCAATTTGTCATTGAGAAAGTGCAACAATTCCTAGCCTCTGACCTTTGAAGCTTCTGTATTTATATGCCCAGTCTGGTTTCTGACCACTGGTAAGCCCCCAGGATGTTGATAGTGAGAGGAAGGTTGATGTGGTGGAAGGTACATCCATTGTGAATTCCAAGATTTTAACTCTGATGATGGAATGATACTAATTTGAGTTAGTAAGGTATATGACTTGGCAGGAAATTTGATGGTAGTGGTGTTCCATATGCTTGCTATTCTTTACCACCTTGACGACAATGGTCACATGTTTTAGGCGGTGTTGTCATGAATCAGTCGCAGTGTGTTGGTGGTGGAGCAAGTGAATATTAAGGTGGTGATGTGGTACTAATTAAGTGGGCTGCTTTGTCCGGGATGATGTCAAGCTTCTTGAGTGTTATTGGAGCTGTACTTGAAAGGGCTCGCAGAGAGCATTCCATCACACTCCTGACATGCCTGGTAGATGGTGTTATGACCTTTGCAAATAAAATGGTAAATGACTCGCCATGTAATTTTCAACCCCTCGCCTGCTTTTGTTGCAGTATTTGTAGATGGCCCAGTTAGGTTTCGAGTCAGTAATACCCCCAATGTGTTCATGGTGAGAGTTCTGTGTTAATGTTGGTTAAATTCACTTTTTGCTGAAGTTATCGATTGCCTGACTATGGTGCTAATTTTACTTCTCAGCCCAAACCTGATTAATGTCCAGGTCTTGACCCAGGAAAGTGAGGGCTACTACATTATCTGAAGAATTGAAAATGGATACTTAAATTGTCAATCAGTTATTAATCTAGTCTTACGAAGGGGAAAGTTTATTTGTGAAGCAACTGAAGCTGGCTGAGCTGAGGACGCTGCCCCTGAGGAGTTCCCTTTAGTGATATTCAATAATTGAAATGGTGATCTCCACAAATCTCAGATCTTCCTTGATATGGCTTGAGCCAGTGCATCCAATTTTACAATAGCTCCTTGATGCCACATTCCATGAAATGCTTTAACATTCACCTCACCTCTCACATTCAGCACTTTGGTTCATGGTTGGGCCAAGTTCATCATGAGTGCCCCGATGTATCAGTTGAGCAGGTGGTCAGTGAGTGCCACTGTCAAGCCCAACTTCCATCACCTTTTGTTGAGATTGGATTGATGCCAGCTATGAGAGACTTGGGTTACGTGGCGATAGAAGCTGTAATTATTTTCAGAGAACAGAATGTGGAGAGATTTAATCGCATTTGCTCAAACTTGAATATAGTTTTGTTCAAGTCACAAGTAGAAACTCTTACCACTGGCAGGAGTGTCAGTAACCAGAGGGCATAGATTTAAGGTCATTGGCAAAAGTTTCAAGGGGAGATGAGCAGAACTAGATGGAGTTGTTATGATCTGGAATGCAGTATTTAAAAGGGTGGAAGATGCTGGTTCAATCATCTCTTTCAAGAGAATTGTAAGTAACAGCATAAACTTTGAGAGAGAAACAAGTAGTGATGTGGAGCTTATTGGATAGCTTTTTTCTCAAATAATGAACAGGCATAATGAGGTGAATGGGATGCATTACTGTATGATAAAATTTGAGTCCTAAATTGAGAATTGTATTGTTCGATCATTCAAACAAATCACCAAAATAACATGTATATTTTTGCATTGAATTATTTTAATGAGTTTGTGCATTAACATTTTCATCTAACTGCTGTATATACATCAGTTACAGCATTTTCTTTCATAAAGCATTTCAGGTTCTCATCTCTAATGCAAACATTTTCATTTTCACTTCTTTAGGTGATGGTCCTCGTTGTAGAGACTACGTCATCTCATTGGGAGTTGTCAAACCTCTTCTGTCTTTCATCAATCCCTCCATCCCCATAACTTTCCTCCGAAACGTCACATGGGTCATAGTTAACCTCTGCAGGAATAAGGATCCACCACCACCAATGGAAACAGTTCAGGAGGTAAAGAAATTAGACGAATGTTGTTGGCTTTTAAAAGTAAAATAACTCATGCTGTTGGCTGGAGCAGATCTATTTTCAAATAGACTGGATAAATCTGAATTTCTTATGCTTTGAATTCATGGTTTGATGGTGATAGGTCTATATATGTGGTATATGCACATATATATATAGAATGAACGCAATTGAAATGATTTGCCCATGGTAATTAGGAAGGCTAAGACGGGTCAAGTATCACGAGCTGGTAGTTTATTATAATCACGCCATACATTTGCTCAGTAAAGGCACATGCCAGTTTGACAGTAGTAAATATGATGGATACTTACTACAATATTTCATGCAACTGGAAATTTTTATATATGGCAACATAGGTGTATTCAATACTTTTGGAACCATTAAGGCTGTTGGCTGTCTTCTGTGTAGAGGGGTGTACCATCATAAAGCCTTGGTAGATTTGGAATAGCGTTTTATTGTGATGGAAATGACAGCATGAAACAATATGGTAAATTTAAAGGTATAAATAGGTTGAGGTGTGAGTGGTTCAAATATTTAATAATTTGCATTCATATGGCACCTTTAATGATCATGGGGCATTACAAAACACTTTACAAAATGTTGTAAATCTTGCTGTGGAGGATTTACAGTCACTGTTTTGTGCATAACAAGGTCTCACAAATAACAATGAGATAAATGAACAGATCATCTCCTATTGGTGCTGGTTAATGGCTCAATGTTGTCATGGATGCTGAGTGTCTGTACATTGTCGGAATCAATAGCTACACAAATAAAGTTTACATTAAGTATCAAATTCCTTGCTTTCAAATCATGCATCCATTATTTAAATCTCTTTTTTAAAAACTGTAACGTATCATTTTAGTCTTTATCATAGAACAGTACCGCACAGTACAGGTCCTTCAGCCCTCGATGTTGTGCAGACTTTTTATTCCACTCTAAGATCAAATTAACCGATGTGCCCTACATTTTACTGTCATCCCTGTATCTATTCAAGAGTCGTTTCAAACATTTTTTTAAAAAGGCACAATATTTACACACAAGAAACATGAAAAAGAAGGGTGGCATGTTGGCTCAGTGGTTAGCACTGCTGCTTCACAGCGCCAGGGACCCGGGTTCACTTCCAGCCTCGGGTGACTGTCTGTGTGGAGTTTGCACATTCTCCCTGTGTCTGCGTGGGTTTCCTCCGGGTGTTCCAGTTTCCTCCCACAGTCCAAAGATGTGCAGGTGAGGTGAATTGGTCATGCTAAAATTGCCTGTAGAGTTAGGTGCATTAGTTAGGGGGAATGGGTCTGGGTGGGTTACTTTCGGAGGGTTGATGTGGACTAGTTGGGCAGAAGGGCCTGTTTCCACACTGTAGGGGAGTCTAATCAAAAACTTATTTCCATTATTGCAGCAACGCCCTTATGGATACTCAAACTTCAGTGAAAAGGCACACCAACTCTATCCAAAAATTGCTCTTGTGTGCACACTTGGACTCATGTTGCCTGGTTCATGCTCTGTTTCTGTGTCCAAAAATGAACTAACAAATATCTATTTGTCTCCAGTTTAGAATGCAAGTTCACAAAGTAATACAGCAACTATCATAACAGTCACTAGACTAGATCTCCTCCCGTTACACCAGCTTCTCAAAATCCACCCCTTTCATCATGCATTTGGTTATGGTTTTGACGTTTTCTTGCCCTGATGCCCATTTCTGTTTCGCTGTGTCTGTGTGAAATATTTTGGGTCTTTGGGACTTAGATGCAAGTTATGTAATGCCATTGAATCATAGTGCATGCTGTATTTGACTTCCTCCCAGAAGTCATTATTTTGTTTTTCTTCCCTTTCCATGTTTACTGTCATTGTTATTTGAAGTAGCACTGTTCAATGATAAGTGCGATTTGCTAACACCAAAGTTCTGCACGCATGCACAACATTAAGGTGGCTATTGAATATTGAAAAATTGTTCTACTTTGTTTTGCGCTTAATATATTACAGTAGTTGTAGAATTGCAATATACTGGTTTATTAAAATATCATTTTCAATTTAAGTTTTTAATCTAAAGCACAACTGATTACTTCCAACTGTGCATGTGTACACGCACCAGCGCTATAGTAAACCGATTGTCATTAACTGGTATTTATATCTTTATTGATAAGCAATATTGTTGAAAATGTGCATGCTCCTTGGTGTCAGCAAGTGGAGCCATAGTGATATGTCTTAATAGAGTCATTGAGATGTACAGCATGGAAACAGACCCTTCAGTCCAACTTTTCCATGCTGACCAGATAACCTAAACTAATCCAGTTCCATTTGCCAGCATTTGGCCCGTATCCTTCTAAACCCTTCCTAATTCATAAACCCATCCAGATGCCTTCTAAATGTTGAAATTCTACCAGCCTCCTCCACTTCCTCTGGCAGCTCATTCCATATACTCACCACTCTCTGCATGAAAAAAATTAGCTGTTATGTCCCTTTTAACTTTTTCCCCTCTTAACCTAAACCTATGCCCTCTAGTTTGGGGCTCCCCCAAACCAGTCTATTTACCCTATCCATAGTCCTCATGATTTTATCAACCTCGATAAGGTCACCCCCTCAACCTCTGACGCTCGAGGAAAAACAGCCCCAGCCTATCCAGCCACTCCCTATAGCTCAAACCTTCCAGTCCTGCCAACATCCTTGTAAATCTTTTGTGAATCCTTTCAAGTTTCACAGCATCCTTCCAATTTGTGGGAGACCAGAATTGCACACAATAATCCAACAGTTGGCCAACCAATATCCTGTGCAGCTGCAACATGACCTCCCAATTCCTATACTCGATGCTCTGACCAATAAAGGAAAGCATACAAAACGCCTTCTTCACTGCCCTAACTAATTGAAACTCCACTTTCAAGGAACAATGAACCTGCACTCCAAAGTCTCTTTGTTCAGCCACATTCCCCAGGACCATGAGTGAAAACTGTCCAGTTGTATAAGTGCTGTTCCAGCTTGTAACTAGTTTGCCTAGCTGTAGTGGCGAGTGTGCAATCCTAAACTGACGATAAATACTTGTTACTGCATTTGATTGGGTTTAATTTGTGATGTTCTGTTCTGAGAATTTAATCACTGAATACGTTATTCACTTTTCCTCTGCAGATCCTACCGGCACTCTGCGTGTTGATATATCATACAGATATTAATGTAAGTAGTGTACTAACTCCTGGCAAAGAACATGCACAGCCTCCATGTTTTCAGATTGTTGATTTTTTTTAAAGAATGGACTGAGTGTTCCTAACCAGGCCAGCATTTGTTTCCCATCATTAATTGCCCTTGATGCGGTGTTCCAGTGGCAGGGAGGTTTCCATGGCAGATTGGGGCATTTTAGCCAACAATAAAGCACAGTGTGTTACTTTTCTTTCCTTTTGGAAGAACGTTGATCTCCTTACATTTTAATTATTCAAATGTTAAATGTATTTTAAAATTGATTTTATCCCAAGAGTTAACTTATTTTGTGTACCATTTTTTTACTGTAAATTTAATGTGAGTTGGCTTCCTTCAATGCATGTAAATTTTCCTGGTCTTGGACAGTGCTACAGTCTTTAAGTCAGTATGATTGTCCATAAATCCACATATGTGGGTAAGTTAGTGATTGCACAGTTTCTCACACTCTGAGAATTTCTGAGAGACTAATAACTAATTCTCACCCTATTAAAACAAGTTCAATAATAGTACAAGTCCAATTTTTTAAAATGTGTGAACAGTTTGTGTTCAAATTAGAAATATCTGTTGGTCTGTTTTTATGTAGTTACGACAGTGTGACTATTTGTGCTGACCACAGTTATTCCTCTGAAGCTGTCAGCATCGTCTGACAGCGCTCACATGATTAACTCTAAAATCAAAAAATTGTTCTGTGTATCTGTCCTACTTGATGCACTGTTTAAGTACTTGGAGATGGCAACCAATTAGAAGTTATTGAATTGACCAGAGCTTGCCCTTTCTGCTGTTAGACTCTAAGGACCCCTGAATAAGTTATCATTTTTTGCATGTGGCAACCAGTCCACATTTTTCATGTTTATATTACTTATTCCTAAACAAAAAACACATTCTGTCAAATCTTCCCATCTTGCATTCATTGGGACAATTCACAAGAAATTTATTCAAAGACGAGGGTATCCTTTTTGTATTTTTCTTTTTTTTTTCTTAAACACCCGAGTGGGCAGTGGGTATCCTTTTTGTTTCAGGGAGAGTGCTGATTAGTTATAAATAAAGCTTGACAATTGACTGTCAGTCATCATTAACTGCTGCATTCTCTATGGCAGCATCTATTCAGAGTACACTTGCCATCTAGTCAGCTCTGTTCTGTTTGCACAGCAAAAGTACTTTTTTACCTTTGGTATTTCTTGCAAATTGTCCTGTTAAGTCTAAGATGAATACCTTAAAATGTTTTTTCCAGCAATTCTTAAGTTCTTTGTCGCCAAATGACTCTTATAAATGTTTTGACATTTCAGTTTCTATCTTAATCACATTTGTATGACTCACCCATTTATTTTGCATTCTCCACAATAAGATAAAAAGGGTAATCCATTCATTTTACTTGCTCCTTTGTTCTCTGTGTGAATTTTTCAATCTTGTTTGCTGACTCTGCTTGATATCACTGCTGGCTGCCTGGATATTCTTTTGGGTTGGCTCAAGATGTCAGTCTGATGTCAGAAAAAAAAGCCAATCCAATTTATATAGATCACTAGATCTTTGTCAGCAGCTTTCTTCAAGCTTGGCAAGTGTTGACGTAAATCATAGAAATTGTTTCTGTCTTTGGTAAACGGTCAATCCCGGTCACTGTGCTTGGAACCTGACTGATCCATCCACAGAGGCAAAAGTATTTGGTCTTCGGTCCTGTGCTTCATGTTGGTTCCTGAGGGATTACTGTCGTGAAAAAGATAAGCTGAAAACTGCCAGCATCTTTTTATGGCATGTTGCATGTTTGATAAATTTTAAAGTGGCAAGCTATAAATGTAAATTCGTTATCATTTCTTTGACGGAACAGAGGCTGTGAAACACCAATTGGTGTTTCGTACTATGTCATAGCATGATTACGTAGCTTTTACTTTGTAGAAATAAATCACTTGATCCAAGGTCTGTACTGGTTTATGTTGCACACTCTTCTCACCTTTTTTCATCTCACCCCATCAGCATAAGTTATCTTTTCCTCTCTTGAGTGCAAGTGTGCATCAGCTCTGTGTGAGTGAGTGCCACATTCTAACTTTCTTCTAATTTTCATTTCAAAATATTCAAGATACTCGTGGACACAGTGTGGGCTTTGTCTTATCTGACAGATGGAGGCAATGAACAAATACAGATGGTGATTGATTCGGGTGTGGTGCCTTTCCTTGTTCCACTGCTGAGTCATCAAGAGGTCAAGGTTCAGGTGAGGAGGTTTTTATTTGTAAAAAAAGATCTATGGTATCTAAAATATCTTGAAAAGACTCGGATTTGAATCAAGGATAAAATGAGATGTAAAATGAAGCCACGTTGAGCTTTGTTTCACTCTGATCCCATCTTTAATGGGAAAGATATTTCTGTTGTATTATGTTTGAGCTAAGTCAAATAACATTGTTATATTTGAAAGAAACTTGTTTGCCTATGTAAAAAAAAAAAGTACAAGTAAATCTTGTGCTTTGGTGTTCAAAAAGTAAGTGCTGACTTAAAACATTTTGTAAATTGTACATTTTCTCAATTTACTGATGTAAGCAAATTTGATTTCATTACACCATTCTATTTGTTTATGCAGTCTAGTGCATATTTTGCACAGGGGCAGATTTCACTTTTCACTTGAGCCTTGATATGTTGTCATTTATTATTGACAGATTGAGATTTAAAACAAATCTCTCTGCCAACGCATGCCACCTAACTATAAGCAAATTGTGATTTAAATTTCCCCTTTTAAATAGTGGGGGCATATTTTCCCCCACCCCTTTTGGTGGACTTTAACTTTTTGATTTGGCTCATTAATGGCTTTATTTTGCATCCAATTTTATCCTTATAATAATATTAAATGCCAATAACGTTATTGTAACTGAAACATGGTTTAAAAACACTGAAAATTGAGGACGTGTAATTCGAAAATTTAATGGCAAGCATTATTCCTTGACTATCAATAATGAAAGTGCCTGCATATTTATTGGCAAGGTCAACACCTACGCAGAATTGTAGCAACCAAAGAAATATTGAAGATTGGATAAATCAATTCAGTAAAACAAAAATCCACCCAATTTTGAGATAATACAGAATTGAGATCAAAATTGCAACTATGTTGTGATGTAATTAAACCAGAGTTGGAGTTTATTGCGCACATTGTTAGACATGAGGGTGTCCTGACAAACATATGGACAGAGAATTGGAAAAGGTAGTGATTATTCAATAAGGAACAACTTAAGTATGAAAACACATCCGAGTAATACCAGTTGAAGCATGGTTTTGCTTTTATGATGAGTCCAAAAGAGAAGTTAGTCTGGAACTTTTTTTTATAATTCGCTCATGAAGCATGGGTCACGCCAGCATTTATTACCCGAAGGTGGTGGTGAGCTGCTTTCTTAACTGCCATAGGGTTGGCCCACGATGCCGTTTGGGAGGGAATTTCAGAATTTTGACCCATTGACAGTGAAGGAATGACTATATATTTAGAAGTCAGGATGGTGAGTGGCTTGAGGGGGAACTTGCAGTTGGTGACATTCCCATGGGCCTGGTGCTCTTGTCCTTCGAGGTGGAAGTGGTTGTGGGTTTTGGAGCTAATGTCGAAGAACCATTGGTGAATTTCTGCAGTACATCTTGAAGCTAGTATATACTGCTGTTACTAAGTGTCAGTGATGGAGGGAATGGATGCGTTTTCATGTGGTGACAATAAAGCAGGCTACTTTGTTCCGAATGGCATCGAACTTCTTGTGTATTATTGGAGCTGCATCCATCCAGCAAGTGGGGAGTATCCCATCACACTCCTGACTTGTGCCTTGTCGATGATGGACTGGCTTTGGGGAGTCAGAAGGTGAGTTACTTACCCCACTATTCCTAGCCTCTGACCTGCTCTTGTAGCCATTGTGTTTATGTGGCAAGTCCACTTGAATTTCTGGTCAGTGGTAACCCCAAAGCTGTTGATAGTTGGCGATTCAGTGGTAGTAACACTGTTGAATGTCAAGGAGCAGTGGTTAGATTGTCTCTTACTGGAATTGTTCATTGCCTGGAATTTGTGTGGCGTGAATGATTCTTGCCACTTGTCAGCCCAAGCCTGGATATTGTACAGACTTCGTTGCATTTGAACATGGACTGCTTCAGGATCTGAGGAGTTGTAAATGGTGCTGAACATTATGCCATCATCGGCAAACATCTCCACTTCTAATCTTACGATGGAGAGAAGGCCATTGATGAAGCAGCTGAAGCTGTTTGGGCCTAGGACGCTATCCCAATGAACTCCTGCAGGCATCCCTTGGAGCTGAGATGACCAACTTCCAACAGCCATGACCACCTTCCAATATGCATGGTATGACTCCAGCCAGTGGAGAGCTTGCCCCCCCAGTATTCATTGATTCCAGTTTTGCTAGGGTTCCTTGATGCCACAGTTGATTTAATTTTAGCCTTGATGTCAAGGGCTGTCACTTTCATCTCACCTTTGGATTTCAACTCTTTTGTCCAAGTTTGAACCAAGACTGTAATGAGGTCAGGAGATGAGTGGCCCTGGTGGAACCCAAACTGGAAATTACTGAGCAGGTTACTGCAGAGCAGATATTTCTTGTTAGCACTGTTGATGACCCCTTCCATCACTTTACTGATGATTTGAGTATGGACTGATGGGAGCGGTAATTAGCCAGGTTGGATTTGTCCTGCTTTTTTATGTACAGTACAGACCTGGGTAATTTTTCACATTTGGTACATACCAGTGTTGTAACTACTAGAAGAGCTTGGCTAGGGGAGCAGCAAATTCTGGAGCACAAATCTTCATTACTATTGCCAGGTGTTGTAAGGGTCTATAACCTTTGCAGTATCCAGTGTCTCCAACCATATCTTGAAATCGTATGGAGTGAATCAAATTGGCTGAAGAGTGGTTTCTGTAATGCTGGAGACCTCTGGAGGAGGCAGAGATGGATCATCCACTTGCATTTCTGGCTGAAAATTGCTGGGAATTGTTGACTGATTAGCCAGCAGTTTCTTATCTTTGAAAATGTCTTCAAAATGAATAGTACTGTTAAGAAGGCATACGGTGTGTTAGGTTTTATCGGTAGATGGATTGAGTTGCGGAGCCGTAATGTCATGATGCAGCTATACAAAACGCTAGTGCGGCTGCACTTGGAATATTGTGTGCAGTTCAGGTCGCCCCATCACAGGAAGGATGTGTAAGTATTGGAAAAGGTGCAGAGGAGATTGACCAGGATGTTGTCTGGTCTGGAGGGAAGGTCTTATGAGGAAAGGCTGAGAGGCTTGGGTCTGTTCTCATTGGAAAGAAGAAGGCTAAGAGGGGATTTGATAGAGACATAAATATTCCTCTGAAGCTGTCAGCAACTTCTGACAGCGCGCACATGATTAAACTCTGAAATCAAAAAGTTGTCGTCTGTGTATCTGTCATACTTGAGAGTTCTTGGAGATGGCAACCAATCAGAAATTACTGAACTGACCAGAGCTTGCCCTTTCTGTTGTTAGATTGTCTATATAAGGACCCCTGAATAAGTTATCATTTTTTGCATGTGGCAAACAGTCCACATTTTTCATGTTTATGTTACTTATTCCTGAAAAAAAAAGTCAAATCTTCCCATCTGCTTTCATTGTGACAATTCACAAGAAATTCATTCAAAGACAAATACATCCTTTTTGTATAAGAGAGAATGCTGATCAGTTATAAATATAGTTTGACAATTAACTGTCAGTCATCATTAACTGCTGCATTCTCTATGGCAGCATCTCTTCTAGTCACCTAGTCACCCTCTTCTGTTGTACAGCAAAAATACCTTTATATTAGAGGATTAGATAGGGTAGACAGTAAAAGTCTTTTTCCT
Organism: Chiloscyllium punctatum; assembly: GCF_047496795.1. Classification (NCBI taxonomy): domain Eukaryota; kingdom Metazoa; phylum Chordata; class Chondrichthyes; order Orectolobiformes; family Hemiscylliidae; genus Chiloscyllium; species Chiloscyllium punctatum. The sequence continues at coordinate 6,663,837 of NC_092753.1, read as the reverse complement.
AGGATGATGACATCAGCTTGTACGAGGGGGCATAACTACAAATTGAGGGGTGATAGCTTTAAGGCAGATGTCAGAGGCAGGTTCTTTACTCAGCGTGGTACGGGTGTGGAATGTCCTGCCTGCCAACGTAGTTAACTCAGCCACATTCGGGAGATTTAAACAATCCTTGAATAAACACATGGATGAAGATGGGATTGGGACAGGGGGGTGGGCGTAAATTAGTCCACAGGGCGGTGCAACATTGAGGGACGAAGGGCCTGTTCTGTGCTGTATTGTTCTGTGTTCTAAAAGTCTTCTGAGGAAGTTTTACTGAGATGTAAATTGAGTTTGTGTTTGGACTGAAAAGGTTTTTTGCAGTGTCATAAAGGCAGGCTAGTCATTACTGGGTACAGGATTAGTGGTGCTGGAAGAGCACAGCAGTTCAGGCAGCATCCAACGAGCAGCGAAATCGACGTTTCGGGCAATGATGAAGGGCTTTTGCCCGAAACGTTGATTTCGCTGCTCGTTGGATGCTGCCTGAACTGCTGTGCTCTTCCAGCACCACTAATCCAGAATTTGGTTTCCAGCATCTGCAGTTATTGTTTTTACCCCATTACTGGGTACAGGCTTTTTCTTTATAGCCCAGAGTTAAGGTTTTTTATATTGCCACTAGATCTGGTGTGAAGTAGCGCTGACTCCTAAATTGATTGCTATTTCAAAATTGTATAATTTATAAAAAAAACCATTGAATTTTGGGCTGAGAAAGTCATGTGACCATTTTTCCTAGACAGGGGCAAAGCAATTACCTTTGAGACAAAAGCTGGCAGTGCAAATAGCTAATTGTCTATATCTTTTTCCAGAGGTTAAGTGGTAAGGGACCACCCACAGAATGGGTGTGACTTTCAATTTTATTTTGTGAGTTTCCTTTTGGCAATGATCATCTATGTGACATGCTAACACAATACAGAGGTACCTCGATTATCCGAACGAAATGGACGGACACTACTTTGGTCGGATAATTGATTATTCGGTTAATTGATTCAAGCTTTTCATCTGGGCCTCTGAGTTTTCTGTTAAGTCTGCTCCACGTTCAGGAGACTAGGCAGCAGCACACCGCACGTGAGCCCGCCAACCCTGTCCGATACTGTCCCCCCACCGCCCCAACACCTCCCCCACCCGCCCCCAAACCTGTCCAACACCACCCTCCCCCGTCCACCCCCAACCCTGTCCAACACCTCCACCATCTGTCCCAAAAACGGCCAACACCTCCCCCCATCTGCGCCAACACCGTCCAACACCTCCCCCACCCGCCCCCAAACCTGTCCAACACCTCCCCCCTGCCCACCCCAAACACTACTTCCCCCCCCCAACCCTGTCCAACACTTCCTCCCCACCCACCCCCCCCAACCCTGTCCAACACTTCCTCCCCACCCCCCCCAACCCTGTCCAACGCTTCCTCCCCACCCACCCCCCCCAACCCTGTCCAACACTTCCCCCCCCCCCCAACCCTGTCCAACACTACCCCCCCAACCCTGTCCAACACTACCCCCCCAACCCTGTCCAACACTACCCCCCCACCCGCCCACCCCCCCAACCCTGTCCAACACTACCCCAACCGCCCACCCCCCCCAACCCTGTCCAACGCTACCCCCCCAACCGCCCACCCCCCCAACCCTGTCCAACACTACCCCCCCAACCCTGTCCAACACTACCCCCCCAACCGCCCACCCCCCCAACCCTGTCCAACGCTACCCCCCCCCGCCCACCCCCCCAACCCTGTCCAACACTTCTCCCCCCCGCCCACCCCCCCAACCCTGTCCAACACTTCTCCCCCCACCTGACCACCCCCCCAACCCTTCCCCCACCCCCCGCCTGCCCACCCCTCCAACCCCGTCCAGCACTTCCTCCCCGTCCGCCCGCCCCTCCCACCCCGTCCAACATCGTCTAACCCTGTCCAACACCGCCCCCTGCCTGCCTCCCAACCCTGTCCAACAATATACAGGACAGTGTTGGAGAGATTATCTGAGGGAGGGGGAGTTTAGGGTACACCCCTGTGTAGAACTCCAGGGAAAGTGTGGGGAGAGAAAGAGAAAAGACAGTCAGTCAGTCATTTGGAAACGGTGCCTAGGCTCCCATCGATGTCCAGGACTGTTCTCGGCAGCATTTCAGTAAGCCGCGTTCACTTTTAATCGCTGTAAACAAAAGACACTATCAATGTTAGAACACCTCTTTGATGTAATGTTTCTATCGGAGCCTTGCGATCTTCTTCAGATAATCCAGAATTTGGGTAATTGATATTTGGATATTCCAGATTCTTCTGTATTTGGCATTCCGGAGCAGCAGAAGGTACATGGTGGTTGATTGGCTAGCTGATGTTGATGTCTGAGAAATGTTTGGAAGGTTGATTATAGCAGCCAACTTTGTGTCCTGTTAAATGTTTTTATAACAATTACTTGTGTGCATTATGTATGTATGTTAGAATTATTTTTTACTGTGTTTGCACCAATTTTAAATACGCTGAAATGGCAGTATAGCATCAAAAATATACCTTCTACCAGGCAAGTTGTAGAAACCATAGGGGTGGGGGAAGTATCTTTTCTGTTTGTTGATTTTGCTTTTCCTTCAGGTTGTATTAGAGTATTTGCACAAACTCTGTCATTGATTTTCCCACTGTGAAAGGCAAACAAAGCAGCACCTTGCTTCATGATGACTATTCTAACTGATTTGCCGGTGTTGGACTGGGGTGTGGAGAAAGTAAAAAATTGCACAATACCAGGTTATAGTCCAACAGGTTTAATTGGAAGCACTAGCTTTCAGAGCGACGCTCCTTCATCAGATGGACTATAACCTGGTGTTGTGCGATTTTTAACTATTTCTAACTAGTTCACCTTGGAAAATTTCACTTGCAGGTGCAGAGGAAATAATAACAATTAAGTAATAAAGTTAGTCATTTTAATTAGTACTTTGAAGACATTTGCAAACAAATAGCATCACTTAAAATCGTTTTATTTCTCCTTCCTCATAGACAGCTGCACTGAGAGCTGTGGGCAACATAGTGACAGGTACTGATGAACAAACACAGGTTGTTCTCAATTGTGATGTACTATCACACTTTCCTAATCTTCTCACCCATCCTAAAGAGAAGATCAACAAGGTAAGAAAAATGTTGGCAGTAGGCTTGACTTGAGAGGCTCTACTAATTTCACTAAAATGTCTTTTGGCAGAAAAACAGTTTAGCTTCAATTATTGAGCTAGTGACCTTAACTGGTTTCAGTTTAAATTTCTGTTGGTGGATCTCAATAATTGTCAACCAGAAATCTGAGCGATATAGTGATCTGTTTTTGTCAGTTTGCATGGGGAATTCCCTTGCATATCTCTTCCATTTTAAACAAAACAGTGTCCCAAATCGCTTAGAGCTATACTTGAAAATTCTCAACTGTTAAGCCTTTGTTCTGTTGTTCATTTAGAAATATTTGCAGGTTGCAATCTGCTCAGTCACACCCTCACTTCCACCTTTGCCCTGTTACCATTAAAATTATTGTTCTTCATTATATGTCTCTTAATCTACTTCCAGGGCTCACGCATTTGAATGTCTTTGGCTGATAACAAGTTAGCTACTCATTATCAGATTTGGTTGAAGTCAAGATTAGAGTGGTGCTGGAAGAGCACTGCAGGTCAGGCAGCATCTGAGGAGCAGGAAGATTGACGTTTTGGGCAAAAGCCCTTCATCAGGAATGATGAAGGGCTTTTGCCCGAAACATCGATATTCCTGCTCCTCAGATGCTGCCTGACCTGCAGTGCTTTTCCAGCACCACTCTAATCTTGACTCTGATCTGCAGTACCCACTTCTGCCTGTCAGATTTGGTTGGGCCACATAAAGCCTCATTAAGATTTTGCCCTCTGTTAAAACAGCTTATTATTACAGGATCATCAGAAATGCAGTAAAGACTTTCAACAGAAATCATCTTATTAAACCATTTCCTCTCCTGGCTCTTCCACCCTGATTTCCCACAAGTGCAAGGCATTTGCGGACTTCTTCATTATGAAAATTTCAACCATCCAGCCAACTGTCTCAACTGCTTTCTTTCCTTCGCCTGACTGACTTGGACAAACCTTCAGAAAGGTTCCCTTAAAATTTGCATCACGTTGCAAACTCCCCTTTCTATAGTTTATCTCTCGTCTCCTTTCACATGCTCTTCAAGATCTTTTTATCTGTTTCCTTCTTTAGCTCTATTCCATTTCTGTTAGCATGTACATTCCAGATATCAATTAGAAAAAGACCCATTTGTATGTATTCTTTGTTTTGTGCCAAACTGCCAATTTCCTATCTATGCTAATATATCACCCTGCCACAGTAAGTTCTTATTTTGCACAATAACCTTTTTAAATGGAACATTGTCAAATGCCGTTTGAAAATCTGCAGCTTCCCTTTTATTCATAGTTTATGTTACTCTTTCAGAGAACTCCAGTAATTGATTTCCCTTTCACAAATTTATGCTGATTCTTCCTGATTACTTTGAGTACCCAACTGTAAACTCTTTAATGATCAAATCTTAACACCTTTCTCAAGACAAACTTTGTTTCGTTCTGTGATGGAAACTTCTTTGAATCATGTGGTTTTTGGAAAATTAACTTGTTAGCCACCACTTTTAAGATCCTGGATGAAGTCCTATGAGGATCCAGGGATCTTTGCTTAATACTGCTTGTATTATATTGTAATGTTACAGAGTTCCTTTCCCTCCTGATTTACAGTTATGACAAGAATGTTTTTTGTATCCTCTGTAGTGAAGACAACAAAATATTTGTTCACTTAATTCCCCATTTTCTTATTACTGTAGAAAACATTCATTTTTCTTTTCCTCAAGTGCCTGTATAAAAGATTGCTATCCATTTTTACATTTCTAGCAAGCTTCCTCTTGTGCCCTAATTTCTTTCTCCTGATTAATCTTTGTCATTTCCTGCCATTTTTTATGTTCCCTCCAATTATTTGACCTACCTCATTGTGGAATTATATGCTTTAATGCTTTCCTTTGCTACTACTCTAACCACAGATGAAGGGTCCTTCCCTTAGAAGTGTTTGGCAATATGTTTGTTCTAAATGTTTGTAAATATCCCCTTAACTGTCTGTCTCTGTGTTTGTATTGTTCTATTTTCTAGCCTATTGTCCCACCTCACTTCAGCTAGCTCAGTTTTCATGCTCACATACTTGCCCTTATTTAAATTTTAAAAAACTATTCTCACTTCCAAACTGTATGTAAAATTCAGTCATATTTTGGTCAGTGATACCACGGGGTGCCTTAACGAATGTCATTCATTCACTGTGTCACATTACACAATAGCAAGTTTAGTATAACCTGTTCTGCTGTTAAGTCCAGAATGTGCTATATTAAGGAACTATCTCAAGGCATTCTATGTACTCTTTATCTACAAATTTCTTGGAATTCCATTTTTAATGCCTTCAATTAGATTTCTTACCTTGCTACAGTACCAAAGTAGCATGTATCAGAGTCAACTTTTTTTAATCAAAGTGCGTGTGACTGTGCTCATTATTACCTTGTCTTTCTGCACTTCATTGCCTTTGGTGACATTCTTTCTCCAATAGCTGACCTCTGTTTCCCAGCTCAGTGAGACTGAACTTGAATACCTCAATTCTCAACGATCTAGTCATTCCCAGAGAATCATCCTTAACATCCCAGTTGTTACCTTTTGGAGTCTCCTGAGGGTCTATCCATGCCCCTTCCTATTTCTTCAACAGATGTTGTCCTTTGGTTGCATCATCCACAAGTACGATGCCAGGTTTCATCTTGTATGTTGACAGCAGCCAAGCCTTCCTTGCCACCACCACTTTTGCCCTGTCCACTGTCTCTAATGTTTTTACGTTGTTTCTGATATCCATTATTGGATAAACTAACTATGTCAGCAAAATACTAGGATATGGCAGAATTGCACAACTTTATTTTGATATTTTATTGCAGGATTAAGTAGTCTAACAAGTGTGCTGTTTCTGTAGTTCCTGTGCTTGTAATTTTTTGTTTTATTGGATTCCATAATTTGATGCTTTAGAAAACAATTTTGAAGACTCCTTGAAAAAGTTATAATATGAGATCGATTGTTCTTTCTGTTACTTTGGGTACAATATTACATTTTCAAATAATGCTTCAGTTTTAATTTATGTGGGAGGCAGAGAGAGAATGACCATCTTGTCTGTGAATTATGTGACTCATCCAACCCAGCTGTAGCACTTGTATCATATGTAAAGTTCCCATGTAGTTCCACAAGCTTGTAATTTATCAAGTTCTTACATGATATAAGCAGACCATAATAGTTGCAAACTCAAAGGAAACATTTTGTAGAATCAAAGGTCTGTGGATAAAATCCACTCATTCATGAGTCTCCGTGAACAACTGCAACGTATAAGGGAGCAACAAGACTGCATTTTAATGGGTTATGAAGCCACTGGGCTCTGCTGTGAACACCCCAGTTGAGGACTATACTTATTTTACTTGATTCAACATAAAAGATCTGCATGTCTTTCCCATTACCCTAAACCTATTTCAGTTTGACTCCCTTTAAGGAGTAGATTGGATCAGAGTCAGGTGTGCTTTAAAGAGCTATCACTGGAACAGTTTTAAATCATTTCTTTCTATTATGCACAAAGCAACCTGGACAAACAATGCAAATTGACTGGTGGTTGGAATATATTGTTGATGCTTTGTTTGACTTGTTTTCTGTAGGAAGCAGTGTGGTTCCTCTCCAACATTACCGCAGGAAACCAACTCCAAGTGCAAGCTGTGATAGATGCTGGTTTGATTCCTATGATTATTCATCAACTGGCCAAGGTGAGTAAAATATGAAACCCAATTCAATATGCAAATCAGACTACCTTGCATAGCTTAAAATCAGATCAGTGTGTAAAATAAAAGTAATATTAATTTATCATAACAAAGCAAAGGTGTCATCAGTGGTTCTGCAGTTTTCACTTCTGTGCTAATGAAACACATTTCACCATTTTTTAAGAAAAAATTCCAGTTGACTTATGTATTCAGACTTCACTTCACAACTGTTGCTTCTGTTCTGACTACTCAATGCCAATCTCTGGTGGGTATGATCGCATAGTGTTATGGTACTGAACTAGCAATCTAGAGCCCTGAACAAATGATTCAGGCTCATATGTCTAACTTGCATCTTGACAGTTCAGAATTTCAAACTAGATTGATGAAATAGAATGAAGAGTGACTATAAAACTGCTCTAACGTCGTAAGGACCAATCTGATGCTGTGTATCTTTTAGGCAAGGAAATTAGCCATTCTTACTTAGTTTAGTTTGTGTGTGAATCCAAACCATCAGGAATGTGCTTTATTCATAACTAAAACAGTCTATCAAACAACTGTGTTCTATTCAGGAAAGCAACTTCTTGTGAACAGCTAGGGATTGGCAATAAATGCTAGCTGTTGTGGTGACATCCACATCTTGTGAATGAATTAACTGCTGTAACTTGAAAATGCCTGGATATGTAACTCCTAGGAAAATACAATCCAAATAGTTTGTGAATTGCGACTAAAATGGTGGGACAAAGTGCACAAACATCTTGAAAGAAAATGTTCTGTTTAAATAATTTTAAGAATGTTGACTTTTATTGGGTGCAGATGAGAAATTGATGAGATTGGAAAAAAAACAGATGTTCATCCTATTTTTCTTCATTGCAGTTCAGGTGCACAATCTATGTAGAGAGATTCCACTGCCTTTGTCTATCTCTCCTGCTAAAATATGCTTTAATCAATATTGCATCTTATTGGGCAAAATGAGAAGCCTTCAGTGTGAAATAGCTGCAAACCTGTTATTGATGGTGTAATGAAAATTGAACTGCATTTTCTTTTTGTAGGGAGATTTTGGAACTCAAAAGGAAGCTGCATGGGCAATCAGTAACTTGACAATTAGTGGCAAAAAGGAGCAGGTAATCATTTAATTTGTTACATGATGTTTACCAGTTGTTATTGACAACATTATCTAATATTAAGTACCAGCATATCACCACATATATTTGTGTGTGGTATGTATTATAGAGAGATGGGTAAATATGGGAGTCATTTTGAGGTTATAATTTCACAATGCAATGGTGTCACACAAATATTTCCCTTCTAGTGGATGCCTAGTTCTGATTTCACTTTGTGGTCTGCTCACAAAGTAAAACTAAATTCCTTTAAATGACTCTTGTAATGGTTCAAACAATTTAGTAAGAGGAAGTAAAAGTTTATTAGTTGGTCACCTGGCTATTTGTAACCTCCTCCATTTTGTTTCCAATTTAACTATGAGGATATGCTCCAACTCTGTAGACATCATTCCTGAGACACAGAGGAATATTTTTTTAAAAGGTGTTCCAAATCTGGAAAGCTGAATTTAATCTCAAATAAAGTTCCAACAATGCTTCCTCTTACAAACCCAATTTTTAATTTCAATGGATTTATCCATTGTAAGGGCTAGGTATATATTTTGGAAATCAAACTAGAAGAAAAAGTTCAGTTTATCATTTTTTTTAATGACTTGAAGAAAAAATTTAACTGTATGCTGTTCTTTTGCCGAAACTAGCTTTCATACTTAAAGACGTGTGATGCTAGCATATCTCACAAAAGTGATTGCCAAGAAACAACTTGTGGATTGGTTATGAGTGGTAGTTTGACGCCGAACTGAGAGAAGAGAGACCAGTTGGGACTAAGACCTCCAAAGGCCACTTTCTCCTTCCCGCTCATTCTCTTTTAATTGGGAAAGAAAGATTATTCAAAGCCTTTGCTAGGAAAAAAATCTGCTAACTTGAGGCAAGACCAGCTGCCAGATTTAGGATCACCACAGTTGATGGCAGCGTGGTATCTTTGTCAAAAACCAAAGACTATGAGAAAGTCACAGTTTCCTTTGAGATTTGGTTTCTACAAACTTTGATCTGCAAAGTTTGTATTTTTTTGTTTGTTTTTCATACTCAATCTTCCTTAAAAAAAAATCTTGTTCTGGTCTTCCCTGTCCATCCTGTGTGTGAATGAATTTGTATGCATTTGGATTTAAAGGGGGATAGATTAAGTTTGCATGCTTGTAATTAATTTTTTGTTTCAGGTTGAGGATAAGTTAATCGTCATAAAAATGTTTTTCCTTGTTCATCAGGAAACCTGGTATGTGTTTATTTTACCTCAGGTAGTGGTCACTGCAGGTATTAGCTATCCTAGTGATTAGATTGGCATGCCTCACATTGTGACAATTTGTGGAATAGTTGGGAGTGATGTCCAGCACACTGTTCCCATGACATGAGTTTGGAGGTTCGGAGGAGAATCTTTATGTGTGATCATGGACAGGAAGTAAAATTTAAGTGGGAAAGGATAAAAGGCCAAATATCGCATTTCTTATAATGTAAAATAAGATTGCATTAGAAGCTGCTAGAGGAAATAGGCCTGACTGATTTACAAGACCTAAGAAAGGCTAAGTCCATAGATTGGCAAAAAAGTTAAAGATGAAATTTCCTACAAAAGCTAAGAAGGAAGAAATAATGAAAATATTAGAACAGCACTTAGATTTCATGAAAATATGCAAGCAATCAGATTGTCAAGAGTTGTGAAGAACTGCGAAAGTGAAAACTCTGATAGAATTCTCTGTTGCAAAGACTAATTGGGGAATGATGAGATTTCTAGGGGTTTGTTTTATTGGTGTACCATAGCTGTATCTTTTCACAGATTAATTGCGAAAGCAGACAAAAGTGATGTGGTCAAAAGAGTTCCAAACAGCTTTTCAGAAGCTAAAGGCAAATCTGATGTCTAAACTGGTGTTGGCCGCCCTGGATTTTACTCATGCTTTTAAAATACTGATTGATGGTAACTTTCTGGTGATGTGGTCTTAGTGCAAAATAATGAATCGAGAATAGAGAAGCCAATGAAGTACTTTTCTTTGCAGAAATTAAACCAGTATCAGAAGTAGTACTGTCCAATGAAAATGAAAAGCATGGGATTGTTACTGGCTCTTGAAAATTTTGAAGTTTATCTGTCGCAATCACAAAACTTTCAAAAGTGATTATCTTGCCACCAGGGTGAGGCAAAGGCTTGACCACAAACCAACTCTGTTTGTGTCAGTGATTGTTAACATTAAGAAGATTTTCTTTCAGACCTTGAACTTTAGTCAGTGGAATGCTCATTTAACTGCCGATGATCAATTAGACTCCCAGAGTTATAAAACACAGAAATAGACTTTTCGGTGCCGCTTATCTGCACTGACCAGACATCCAAATCTGACCTAGTCCCATTTGCCAGCATTTGGCCCATATCCCTCTAAACCCTTCCTATCATTGTGTCTACCTGGATGTCTTTTAAATGCTGTAATTGTACAATCCTCCTCCACTTCGTCTGGCAGCTCATTCCATACATGCACCACCCTTTCCATAAAAAAAAATTGCACTCTGATCACTTTAAACATTTTCCTTCTCACCTATTCCTTCTAGTTTTAGACTCAGCTACCCTGGGGAAAAGACCTTGGCTATTTATCCTATCCATGTCGCTCATGATTTTATAAACCTCTATAATGTCACACCTGAGCCTCCAATACTGCAGGGGAAAAAGCTCCAGCCTATTCCGCCTCATGCTATAGCTCAAAACCTCTAATCCTGGCAACATTGTTGTAATTCTTTTCTGAACCCTTTTACATTTAACAACATGTATTCTATAACAGGGAGACAAGAATTGTATGCTGTATTCCAAAAGTATTGCATTTTGGTAAAACAAACCAGGGCAGGACTTATACAGTTAATGGTAGTGTTTCTGAGAGATCTAAGGGTTCAGGTACACAATTGTTTGAAATTTGCATCACAGGTAGACGGGATGGTCATGAAGGCGACTCGCAATCCTTCCTTCCTTTGCTCAAACCTTTGCTTATAGGAGTTGGGAATGTCAAGTTGGGGTTGCACAGGACATTGAATCCTCTTTTGGAGTACTGTGTGCTGTTCTGGTCACCCTGCTATAGGACAAATACTATTAACTTGGAGAGGGTTCAGAGAAGATTTATCAGGATTTTGCCAGGTATGGAGGATTTGACTTAGAAGGATAAGCTGGGACTTTTTTCCCAGGAGCATAGGGGATTGAGGGGTGACCTTGCAGAAATTTATAAAGTCTATATAAAGGGTGTCGATAAGGTGAATAGCAAGGGTCTTTTCCTAGGGTGCAGGAGTTCAAATTTAGGGGGCATACTTTTAGGGTGAGGGAAGAAAGATTTTTGAAAAGGACAATGAGGGGAAACCTTTTTCTTACACAGTTGGCAGTTAATGTGTGGAATGCACAGCCATGAGGATGTGGTGCATGCAGGTACAGTTACAACATTTAAAAAACATTTGGATAAGTACATGAAATGGAATGGGTTTTGAGCGATATGAACCAAACGCAGGCAAGTGGGACTGGTTTAGTTTGGGGAAACTTGGTCAACATGGACGATTGAACCAAAGGGTCTGTTGCATGCTTTATGACTCAATATTGTACTATTTGTTGAAGAACTCAGGATTACTAACCTTGCAACCTCTTTACAGGAAGGAGAAAGTGAGGACTGCAGATGCTGGAGATCAGAGCTTAAAAATGTGTTGCTGGAAAAACGCAGCAGGTCAAGCAGCATCAAAGGAACAGGAGAATCAACATTTCAGGCTTAGGCCTGAAACGTCGATTCTCCTGCTCCTTTGCTGCCTGACCTGCTGCGCTTTTCCAGCAACACATTTTTAACCTTTTTACAGGAAGACCAGAATCTCTCGGGCATTTATTTTTTGCTCCTTCTGAATTCAAAATATGTTTGGATTGAAATAGAATTCTTCACTTTGGGGGGAAAAAAAATCACTTCAATTTGCTGAATCTTCAAAAGCTGAATGGCTTTTGTTCTTTCATGGTTTAGTTGTTTCTTAAAACCAGAACCAAAATTGTTCCTGCCAATCTTTGACTATTGACTCACTACGTGATAAATTGAGTATGCTAATGGTAATCTTTTCATGTTCCAAGATTCATCACTCCTGAGACTACTGTATCCCACTATCCACATGGAAGACCTTAATATCAGACATAAATCTGATGATATCCTGGTTGCCTCTGAATTTAAAACTTTTATGGGTGGGAAGTCCATTGTCCTTTTAATGTTCAGCAATATTTAGGTTGATCTTTTAAAGAATAGTACTGTTAAATGAGATAAAGACGAAAGTATGATCTAAGTATAATTTAAACTAATTCATAGTTCATTCTTAATTGTCTTAATCATAACTTAATAATAACTTAACCAGAAATGTTAAATGCCATTTATGGTTATCACATCAATGTATTTACGGCAGTTTTATGGATAAAGTTTCACTGAGTGGAACACTTTGACATCTTTTTTTCTTTCCTTTTATTCTAGGTTGAATATCTCGTACAGCAGAATGTAATCCCCCCTTTCTGTAATTTACTGGGAGTTAAAGATGCTCAGGTGGTACAGGTTGTACTTGATGGACTGAACAATATTTTGAAAATGGCTGGTGAGGAAGCAAGTACGATAGCAGAAATGATAGAGGAATGTGGAGGTAAGCTTCCAGGACTTGTGCTCTTTCTCATTGAAATTCATTTCATTTTGACAGACCCCATTTAAATCCTATGGACTGGAAAAAATGTTTATAGATTTCAGGAAAAACTCGATGCAAATCTGTGCTGCTCCAATTGTATTTTAAGATAGTCTTCACAATTGTTTTACCAGGTTCTAATTTTCTTTGACAGGTTTGGAAAAAATAGAAGCCTTGCAGCAACATGAAAATGAAGAGATCTATAAACTAGCTTATGAAATCATAGATCAGTACTTTTCTGGTGATGATGTAAGTATAGAATTGGTTTGTTGAGCTCACAGAAGATTTGTAGAAAAGGGGTAAGAGAATCTTAGAAAAGTGTATTTTATTCTTCAATTCCCCTTTTTCAACTAGGCACAAATGCAGTGACAAATTCAGCAGTGAGTTCAGTTATTAAGGGTGCCAGTCCTGTTTACAGATGCATACATGACACAGGAAATCACTGTCTCACTTGTGAAATAGAGAAATACTATCGTTGCAAGTATGCAAATGACAATCAACTGCCTCTTGTTGAAATTTTGCAGCAAATTCATGACTTGTAGCTGGAATTATGGAAGTAAAATTGGTTTTGTCTGTCATCAGCCATTGAATTGCACCCTGATTTTTTTTCTAAAATGCAGAAACAAATTAATCCAGAGTAAGAAGCTGCTTGTGCCTTTTATATCTTACTGTGGTCTATTACATAGTGTGATGAACAAACTACATTAAAGGATGATCCTGTATATAACATAATGTAAACAGTTTCATATATGTTTGTCCCAATATTCTTCACACAACACCAGGCAATAGTCCAACAGGTTTATTTGGAAGCATTACCTTTCGGAGTGCTGCTCCTTCATCAGGAGGCAGTCACCTGGGCTATGACCTGGTGTCGTGTGATTTTTAACTTTGTACACCCCAGTCCAACACCAGCGTCTCCAAATCAATATTCTTGACCTTTGCTTCACTTTTGTCATTTCTGTCAGAAAGCACAAATGATTCATGGCTGCCTGTGGAATTTGGTAACAACTTTTCTCTGACCCCTCGATTCCAATCCCATGAATAAGTTTGATGACCTGAATCCAGTTGCCTCTAAATTGAGTGCTTCAGGACCTCTATTGCAATTTTCCATCTAATTTTTGTACTTGGATTTTGTGTTTTGTCAGTCTTTTTCGTATATTATTAAAATAGAATCACAATGGTTGTGTATCACAATTTTTTTCAAACTAATTACCCTCCACCAAGAAGAATACTTTCTTTTCTGTATCCTTCCTTTCATCTTTCTTAAAGATTTGATTTGTAAGTGCAGTGCACTAGCTGATTTTTACTTAATTTGGGTGACCAAGATTTTTTAATGGGATCAAATCAGGCACTGTATTCGGCCGAACTATCAGTTATTGAGTGAAGGAAATTCTTTTCACTTTTTCTTTTAAAAAGTTAATTCTTGAGATGTTGGTACTGCAGAAGTTCATTGGCTCTTCCCAGTTGCCCTTGAGAAGTAGTAGTGAGCAGTTGTCTTGCGGGTGCTCTGCCAATGCTATTTAGTAAGGCAATGCAGAATTTAATGTATTGGCTGTGAAGGAATAGCAAAACATATCTCAAATCACAGTGGCCTGTGAATTGGAGATGATGTTCCCATGCAAAATGCCTTGGTTCTGGGTGATGCAAGTTGAAGCTAGAAAAGCGTTAATGATTTGCTGTGGTACATCTGGTATGTGATGCTGCTGTGACAGTGGGTACTGATGGTGGAGGGAGTGAATGCTTAAGGTGTGGGTTGGATGCTAATCAAGTGGACTGCTTTAATGAGGTTGTATTTCTCAAGTGCTGTTGCAGGTGAATTCATTCAGGCAAGTGTAGAAAGTACATTTCATTTTACTGCTGACCTTTACTTCATAAGTAGTGGACAGACTTTGAGTAACCAGGAAGTGGGCTGTACGACATTCAGCCTCTACGCTCACTTGTTTACATTGCTGATTTCTGCTCAGTAACTTCCAGGGTGTTGATGTTGGTAGACAAAGTTAAAAATCTCACAACACCAACAGGTTTATTTGGAGGTACAGGCTTTTGGAGCATTGCTCCTTCGTCTCGTAGCTCGTGGGGCAGAATAATAGGACTCAGAATTTATAGTAAAAGATCAAAGTGTCATATAACTGGTGCAATGTATTGAACAAACTTAGATCATTGTTAAGTCTTTAATCACTTATTAATGAATCGAAACCTGCAACCAATTCTGTGTAAATCTCAGAACTTCTTTCAAGTAACATTCCTGAGACAACTTAAGGTTTTATTTTGAAAAAGTGACATCTCAGCTCAGACAATACATTAAAGGTGTGATGTTACAATCTCTGTATTCCAACCTTCAGTCAACTGGTTCTATTTCCAAAGTAGCAATTTATAAAATGCCACATGAACTGACTGCCTACAAATTGTGTGCTTTTTGAACAAAATAGAATGTATGTGCAAATACAAATCTGCAAGTGCAAATTCACTCCATATACTTGTATGTATGTTTGCATCCATGTGAGGAAGTGTGTGTGTGCGCACGCACAAGTGTTGCTGTGTGTGTGTTGGGGGGGGGGGTGTTGTGCCTTTGAGGGAGAGCATGTGTTTGAGAGAGGGTCTGTGTGACATGCATCCAAGACCCTTGTTGAGGCCATCCTCATAGGTACTGAACTTGGCTATCAGCCTCTGGGCATTTCACTGAGAAGTGATTGAAGTTCTTGTGGGCTATAGAATACACTGGAGACAAAGTTAAAGTGAAGTAGTGAAATTAAACCAGAGAGTGCGATTTTTAGTTTGGGAATGGCCTTAGTAATGGAAATAACTGATTTATGTTTCACCTTTCAAGGACAAAATTTAACCAGTTAATGAAAAATAGTGTCTAAACCTACCAAACCTGGCCTCCCCTAAAGTGTTTTTATACATCTTCCATTTTAACGCATTTATTTTTAATATACTGTTTTCATTGTTGATTTCCTTTGAACTTTTGGATTAAGTTTGTCAGCTAATAGCTTAAATCAGTATCTGATACCAAATATTGCTTCTTTAAGCTGTTGTTTTCCAGCACTAGTGTGTAAGATAGGACGTAACAAGTATTAGTTCTCTTTGTGCTAGACAGTGGAGGCATGAAAACCTGTGTTAGGTAAGGGTGTTGATATTCACTGTAAACATTTCCTGTTGAATTAGTGATTCATTAGCAAGAGGTTAAGCTTGAAATCCTCAAATGGTGATAAATATTGTAAGGAAGATGGTTTGTATGTGTTCTCAAAATAACCTCTAACTTGTTGAGGAAATCCAATTAAGCAGTTGAAAGGATAATCCAGCACCATTTGAATGATGGCATGTTTTTTGTAAAAGAAAAATGGGTGAAAAGAGTCTGTTTTTTAAGGCAAAGTTCATTACATTTTACATATAAACTGAAGAAGCAGGAGTTGTCCATTTGGGCTCTCAAGCCTGCTCTAGCATTCAATAAAAATCATGGCTGAACCTCTGATACCTTCCTACGCTAATCCCATATCCCTTGATTACGTTATTTACTAAATATTGTTAATCTGTGACTTGAATGCACTCAAATGGCTGAGCATGCGCATGTCTGTGGGATTGACAATCCCATACAGTCAGACCTTTCAGTAATGGTATAGCTCCTCATCACATCATAAATGACCTGCACCTTAGTCTGAGACTGTGAGCTCAGTTCAAGATATCCCAGAGAGAGAAACAACATTTTAGCATCTAATTTGTTGGATTTTGAATTCACCCCCCGTTTCCTCCCCCCCACCCCCATCCCCCAATTCTTCTAACCTACAGGGAGTAGGCCTATTCTACTCAATCTCTTTTCATTCTCTTTCCATGAGTCATCTGGTAAAATATGATCTTTCTTAATTAAGATGATCAAAACAGAATGCGTAGATTTAAGTAGTACTTTAAACTGCAATCCCTTTATTTGTTTTTAAATCTTGCATTTATATAGTCACAGGAAGTGTTAGAGAAATTCACTGCCTGGCAGCATCTTTTAGAGTGAGAAACTGTTAGTGTTTTGAGTCCAATGTGACTCTTCAGAAATGAAGTTCTAAAATTCTGAAGAAGAGTCATAACAAACTTAATACCTTAACTCTGTCTCACTCTTTACAGATGCTGTCAGCCCTGCTGCGTTTCTCGAACACTTCAACTTTATTTCAGATTTCTTGCAGTGTTTTGTTTTCACTTTCAAGTCATAGAGATGTACAGCACGAAAACATATCCTTCGGTCCAACTTGACCATGCTGACCAGATATCCTAAACTAATCTAGTCCCGTTTGCCAGCACTTGGCCCCTTTCCCTTGAAACTTTTCCTATTCATATCCCCATCCAGATACCTTTTAAATGTTGTAATTGTACCAGCCTCCACCACTTCCTCTGGCAGCTCATTCCATACATGCTGTACCCTCTGCATGAAAATGTTGTTCCTTAGGTGCCTTTAAAATTTTTCCCCTTTCAACCTAAACCTATGCCTCTAATTCTGGACTCTCCCCACCCCAGAGAAAAGACCATTTCTATTTATCCTATCCATGCCCTTCATGATTTTATGAACCTCTGTAAGGTCACCCCTCAGCCTCTGACATTCCAGGGAAAGCAGCCCAAGCCTATTCAGTCTCTCCCTATAGCTCAAACCCTCCAACCCTGGCAACATCCTAAATTTTTTTATGTGAGCCCTTTCAAGTTTCACAATATCCTTCCGAAAGGAAGGAGACCAGACTTGCATGCAATATTCCAACAGTGGCTTAATCAATGTCCTGTACAGCTGCAACATGACCTCCCAACTCCTGTATTCAATACTCTGACCAATAAAGGAAAGCATGTCAAAGACCACCTCCACTATCCTATCCTGCGACTCCACTTTCAAGGAACTATGAACCTGCACTCCAAGGTCTCTTTGTTCGGCAACACTTCCCAGGACCTTACCATTAAGTGTCTAAGTCCTGCTCTGATTTGCCTTTCCAAAATACAGCACCTCACATTTATCCAAATTAAACTCCATTTGCCCATTGGACCATCTGATCAAGATCCTGTTTTACTGTGAGGTAACCTTCACTCTCCACTACAGCTCCAATTTTGGCGTCATCTTCAAATTTACTAACTATATCTCATATGTTCACATCCAAATCATTTATATTAAAGACGAAAAGCAGTGTACCCTGCACTGATCCTTGTTGCACATCTAAGTAAAAGCTGCGAAGGTATGAGAATTGATCAACCTTGTGCAGTGACTTACTATGGATTTTGACAGTTGGGGGTCAGTATGTGGTGAGAACAGGCTGATAGAGGACTTTTGCATTCCATGTGTTTAGCCCAAAACCTATTCTTTCATACATCTTTGTGAATGTATTGACAATAGCTTGGAACTCAGCCTCTGTTTGCATAATCAAACATCTGCTATGTACTGTAGCTCATTGACGGGGTTTGGTGTAGCCTTGGTTCTGGATTGGAGCTAGCACAGGCTTCTTACTTGTCATGTACTTTGGCATCACATCAGAGAAATGTCTAATAGATAGGGGGGCAATATTGCACTAAGGAAGGTGAAGAAGAAGAACATTGGTATGATGGCACAACCTTCATGTCCCCAGGTTGCATGTTTATTGGGTGGAACTGTCAGAGGATCTGGGCTTGCATGCCATTGTATGACAGACAGAATAGTGACGACTTTCTGTGGGCAACCACATGTGAGGACGGCACTCCATTGTCCCTTTGGTTGACAGAACTTGAAGGACTTTGTGAAGTCAAGAAGATTGTGTGTAGAGGTTTCAGCTGCTGTCCGCACTTTTCTTGAATTTTTGTATTGCTGTGCAGATCATGTCAACTGTGCCTCCTGGACAATGTAGACAAAATCCACATTGTGACTTCTGGAGCAGCTCTTCCACCATTGTGGGGAGGTGATTGAGGAGAATTTTTGTTGTAGGACAAAACTATGTTCACGATCTATGTTGGCGTATCTTGAGCAAAGGTTTGTGTGAAATCTAACATTTTCAGTATCGCATATGTTGGTGCTTATGGCATGAGACACCTCAATAGTCTACTATCTGTAAAAATAATTAAAGTTTAGTTTCACCCCTTCGCATTTAGTTGGTTAACAAATAGCATCGAACATCTGCTTGATGTAGAAAAAAGGCATCAACTACGTTGGGTTCTTCTTAGCATTCCAGTTCCTCTAGGTTTAAATTAATTTTTTCACTGAGTATAATTGAATAGGAAGCAGTGAAAACAGGGCTTTCACCTTATACAAGGTTTCAGACCAAAGCTTGAAGCCATAACTGATGGTTGTAGATGCTGAATGAGGCGTGGAAAGCCCCAAGTATCTGTTAAGTTACCATGAAGTCAGGGGATAATTTAGATCGTCCAAAATGTTTCCTGTATTAACCACCTTAAAACAGATTGTACAGGGTAATGCTTTTTTTGTTATATCTCCTCTCATTAGATTGATGAAGATCCAAGTCTCCTTCCTGAAGCAACACAAGCTGGAACTTTCAGTTTTGACCCCACAGCGAACATTCAAGCGAAGGAGTTCAATTTCTAAGCTGAGAAGATGCTGTAGCTTCCCTGTCCCTTGCCAACCCAAAACACCAAAAAAATTCACCAAGCAGAAGTGTGATGGAGGCTCGAGAGACATCTGCGCATCTACATTTGATGCTTTTTGAAAAGCCTAATTATCAATCGCTCAGCAATTGCCAAAATTTGCTACCACAGGGATTGTTGACACATGTGCATGATTCTTGTGAGCCCATGAGTAACCATCATATCAACAAACTAGAGTAATCCCCAACATCGCCTGTGATTCAGCCTTTCCCTCCCTGGTACCTCATTCCTGTGACAGTAGTAGCAATCTCACTTACAACGTTGCATATTAGGCACACAAGATAATAGCTGTCTACATAGAACAGGAAGATTTCTGAACGATTAAAAATTTAATGATGGGACTTGCAAAGAGACTTGGCTTTGACGTGTGAAATAGGCTTTTTAGAAGATTTTACACCGGGGCTTACAGTAGAAGGATTTGCAAATACCATAGAACCATCATTGGCCAGAGTGGTCCATGGATGAACTAAAACCAGGATTTTTTTTTCTGGTAACTGCAAAACATTTTTTTGCTATAGGGTGGTTTAACAAAAAATCCTGCTTGCATCCATATTAGGTTGTGCTCGCACTGCCTCACAGACTAGGCTGGAAACTAAACTTAATGAAGGAGCCAAGTTTAACCACGACTTCTTGAAAGAGCCCCAGCTGATTACTACAACCACTATTAGGAACCTGTGTTTTAATTTTCTTTCCCTGCTCTTTTGAAGTACTTATCAAATGCTGTGCATGGTGTTTTACCTGAGCTGCAATTATTATATCGATGTGACTTGAGCCTCTGCTTTAAGCTGAAAGCAAGATTCACCCACATTTCCTGTTCACATTCAAGTTTTTGCTCCATTAGATAATTCAGATTCTGTACATATGAAGAAACTTAAAATTAACCATTTAATCTGCTGCGAATCTTGCTTCCAACTATTAGGTGAATCAGTATTTTTTTTTAATTTCAGGTTAAGCCAATCCAGTAGTAAAATAAATTGTTGGACTTTTAATGGGTTTAAACTGTGGAGCTTCCATGTTTGCAGTGACACACAGTCTTACACAGTCGTGCATCGTAAATTGACCGTTCCTTACTGTGGATACTGCTGATAGCTGAGAACTAGCAGCTATTTCATTAAATTTGGTCATGGACTTGAGTATTATTGAGAAGAATCTAAAGCCACACTTTTTATTCAGATGATTAGAAGCAAATTTGAAAAGGAGGAAAATGTTTGAAAAGGAGTGTAAATCTTTACAGAGAATATAACGTAAGCATTGTATTAAGGCTGTACAGAAGCTTACAGTTAAGTGTACATCTGGTCCATTAATGTTGAATGCTTTATTTACTGTATTTAATACGCACCGGGAGGTTTTTTTCGTAGGTATTAGACTAGGTGACACTATTCAGGGATGGGGTTTGTTGCTGTGGTGACTGGATGTAAACTTCCCCTCATGCATTATTGTAAAGGGACAGATTGCATTTGAGCTAATTTAGTTAACAAGTGTGGGCAGTATCTACTGTAATTGAATCTGAAAAATGCAATCAAGCTCTGCTGATGAGTTGTATCTCATTGATGAACAAAATTGTGCAGGTTTATATCCATCTTAATACCTTGCCGTCAAGACTGAGCCACTTTAAAGACTACGATATCTTGTATCTTTGAGGGATACAAGTTTATATAAAACTGCAAGATTTTTACTTGCTGATGAAACTGTTTTAATGATACAAATAGTGTTTTGGCCTCGGTTATTTATATCCTTTTTATAAATTTTAAATTAAAATCTCTCTTTAAGGTGGCTCTTTTCAGCTCTTCTGCCTGAAGAATGAGTTGAATTTCATTGTGCCTTTGTTTTTCCTATATATTTTTATGTTGTAAAATCTGCTACATATGGTAACTGCATAATATCCATTCGCACAATATAGAATTTAAAATGTTTTGTGTGTGATTTACTATGTGAAAAGAGACATTCAGTATAAAATAATTGTAGAATCTAAAGTTCAAACTCACGTTTAAAAACTACCTCTTGTTTTAATAGTCTAATAGTCAAAATATATTCCTCTGACAACACCCTCCCCCAACCATTCTTCTCCATCCCCTACCCACCCACCCAAATAAAATTCACCCTCCTCCTCCTCCTTCTCCTTTGGAGTGTTGATTCCTGACTAGGATACAATTCAGAGGGTCTCTCATCAGCTCTGGAACTATATGGAGCACCAGAGTTCAGCCATCCAAGCCCAGCAGCTTTTGTGGTATTTGCAGTTGTTACATTGTGATTTGTCCCATTTGAATTTTCTTGGCTTGTGAAGGTGTGCACTAATGAACTAATCCTCATTAGAAAAACACAATCTATGCAAATTAATAGAGAGAGGCATTTAAATTTCACATATGTCCTGCAAGGATCCTTGTCACATGCTTGCTCAGCCCATCATGATTGGTTCTGGCACCCTGGAGATAAAAGACATTACGTCGTTCAAAGCAGAAACTACCAGTGGTGTTCGTGGAGGATTTTGCTCAACAGTATCCTGTTGTTATTTAAGGTGGAGGTCTTTTGTTGGGAATAATGCTAACAAACATAGCCACATTTTCCCTTAAGCCTTGAGCTGTTTGCCACGATGTATTTTGGAAAGGTGAACTTAATATGCTGTTTCCTGCTTTTATCAGGTAGCTTGGTTGCTGTACCTTTTGAGATTTCTGGTGGAAAAGTGCTTATCTCTTCCTATGCTTATTTTGGAGAAACATTTAAGGTTTGGTTTGTTTTGGGAGCGAGGAATGATACAAATCCTGGGAGTATACTTCAGAGCCAAACTCTTCCCTTCCTATTTTTGCATTTCAATATCCAGAATGTTGAAGATATTTTGAGTCATTAAAATAATTTTACCAGTTAATTCCCTTTGTGATTTTTGTAAAGTAAATATGTTATTAAATAACCTGTTGGTATCTCCAGAAGGTGAAAACATGACCATTGACAATTTACTTTATCGTTTTTGTACAAAGGCTCATGTTGAAAAAAATACTCCCTTTCAGGAAAAATGGTTCAGAAAATTGGGAGATTACTTAGTGTTTTAATGTAGATGGAGTACAGCAGTCAGCAGAATTTTGACCAAAAGCAATTACAAGTACTGGCAATTTGAAATAAAGCCAAAAATGCCAGCAACTCAAAGTTTCTACCTGATCCATTTACCCTATTGGATTTTGCGAGCTTGACAGACCTTGGGTTTACCAGCATTGTGTATATCTCAATTGAATAAATAGTATCACTTCTGGTAAGTTACTCACTGTCAATTGTAACTTACAGTTCTGAGTATGGTGACTCTTTTGCAGAGTTGTCTTTACTGTGTAAAAGTCTTCATTTGACATGACAGTGTGCAATTTTGCGCACTGTTTATTTTTTGTTTTCTTTTCCCTGGAATCAAAAATTGCCAGGCCCCCTGATTAGTTAATCGGAACTTGGTATTGCAGTAGACAGCTGTATTTGGCATCTTGGCTCCTGCATTAGAAAAGGGGAAAGTTCAGCCAGGGTTTCTACTACACCATTTCCGCCACCCCCCAAATTATACAACTCTTACCTAACATTTAATTCTTTCCATGATCACATCCTTCCCTGATCCAATTTCAAGCCCTACAGATCACCCGCCAAATGTTCTGTTTCCCTGACTCCAGTGTTTTGTACATCCTCCTACTCATTTAAGTTACAGAAGCAATGCATTCAGCAAGGTCCCAATCCCAATCTCCATAATTCCCTACTTAAATGATTCTGCTTCTCCACCATTCCAGTAAAAAAAAAGCCTCTGCCCATTTATATCTCTTCATGTTTAAAGAGATGCCTCTGCAATGTTTTTCAGTGTCAATATAAATTCCAGTTATGTCGGGGCTGTTGTGTAGTGTTCTTACCTCTGGGCTCAAAGACCTGGATTCAGGTTGCACCTATTCCAGAGATGTGACTGAACAGGTTGATTAAAAATATCTAAATGTAAGTGGTTGGTGCATCTTTTGGGTTAGAAACTCGGTGTTACTAGCATTCTATACAACTGAATGATACCCATTCTGAAATAGTTTAAAACCGTAAGGCATTGGGGCAGAAAATAGGCCATTCGGCCCATCGAATCTGCTCTACCATTTGATCATGTCCCATTTTCCTGTTTTCTCCCCATAACCTTTGATCCCTTTGGCAATCAAGAACTTATCTATATCTGTTTGAAATATACTCAATGAACTGGCTTCCACAACCTTCTGTGGCAATGAATTCCACAGATCCACCACTCTCAGACTACAGAGGTTTCTCCTTATCTCCACTCTAAAGAGTCTTCCCTTTACTCTAAGGCTGTGCCTTCAGGTCCTTGTCTCTCCTGCTAATGGAAATACCTTCCCAACGTTCACTCTGTCCAGGCAGTTCAGTATTCTGCTGAGCAAGTATCTGCCAGAGGAGCAGCAAAGAAACAAGAACGTCTTTATTTCTGGATTTTGCATTTGTATCCTAAAAGATCTCTCCCTATGAATATCTTGACTACCTTAGACTCTATCAGGCCTGATTAATGGACACCCTTTCAGAGAAAATATCTCTTTTTTTTTGCCATTTGCTGAAGCTCTTTTGATTTTCCGTCCTAATTAAACTAACTTGTTTCAATTATGTCATATTACTCCAGAAGAGTTTGGGTTTTTATTCAAAGGAGGTAAAATTAGTCCTGCATCCACAACCACCTCCACTGCCAGATCAAGTAAATGCAGTGGGAGGCAGCAAGTTGATCAGATGGACCTTACCTTGGTTCTCAAGTTTAGAAGATGGCCCATTTGTTCAAGAGAAATTGAATTTATGCTCAAAGGATGAAGTCTATAAAATCTAGCCCATTCACACTTGAGGCTCCTTACCAGTGATACTAATAATATCTTTTGCAGTCTCCCAAAACTGCCAGATTTTGACCTTGTCAGTATTGTTCAAGTATAGAGCTCCAACTTATCTTTGGAGTGAAATTTATTGGTAATAGGATGAGAAAGGTAAGCAATCAAATTAAAGGTGCGTAATCTACCTGAAAGATAAATGAATAAATATTTTAAAATTTCAACCGTGTGACACATTGGAACCTTCCTCTAATTCAGAGAGTCCTATTATTTATTGTAAAAAAAAAGTTGCCAAGTTAGCCAAATAGTGGATTCTGAGATCCAATAATGTCATGGGATTCCAGTTTAACCTAATTTTTCTTTCATCCTAGGATTAAATATCAAAGGTTCTAATGTCTGTTCATCAGAAATTACTTATAATTGCTAGTTAGAAAGTGAAGTAATGAGAGTTAAGACTTTTTGAATGAGGATATCCTGAGAAGGAAATTGAAGAATTCAGATGACATAGGATTTTCTTAAGATCCCTGTGGAGAGCATTACATTTTCAAAAATAAATTTGAACTTCCAGTTAACAGCTGAGAAGAATGACAAAGCAAGATGTCCCATCACTAAATTTTTTACTGTACCATAATTAAAAATGCTAAACTTTTTTTTGTAGAGAACTTAAGTTTCAATGGCACAAAGCAATGTTCCTTTTGTTACAAGTATTACGTCTCGATATACACAGAATTATAGTCCCCTCAGTCTGCGATCTCTTTCAGCTTCCGGTGCATTCTTTTCCCCCCAACTTTACCCAGTAGTCACTTGAAATGACTACTTCCAGGTACTTCCCATATGTTTAGAGAGTTTCGGAAATCCACTCCAGCAGCAAAACTCATTGCAATAATTCCTGTTCCACTCAGCTACATCAAAAGGAATCTCGCAGATACCCTTACCCGAGGAACGCATCTCCAAATAGAAACCAACTAATTCCTGTGTAAGTAGCTTGCAAAGAATCAGGAATTTCTTTCTGCTGACTGCACCAGCTGTTGTTCTTTACATGTCTTTCATTTCTTTTGTGCATAAAAGTTTGATAGATCTGTGGACTGTTAGCACAGCTGGTTTTGTCTTTTGTTCCCAGGTGTCAGTGCTAACTATACACTTGATCAGCAGGTCTCTTGACATAGCCAGGCATGATTCAGAATAGTTGAGTGACTCACTTCCTATTAACCTAAATACTGTATAAAGAGACAGGCTGAAACAATTTTATACACATCATAATTGTAACAGCTTAGATATAGGTCTTTAGCCATTTTAGTCAGGTTGAACAGGACTGAAATATTTCAAAGTTTTCCTGACCATGACAATTATCAGTTGATCATTTTTTGAGACTCAAACATGCATTCAAGATTGTAGCCTGATTCCATCAATTTTGTGGGCACTGTTTACAAATGATGGAAGCATGTTTCAGCAAGAAATAGAACAACCGGGGACTGTTAAAAACAAAAGTTTGCTTGGGACAAAGATAAGCATAATTCAAAAAGTGAATACAGTGCCTTTGCGGCAGACTTTGATGTTGACACGTCCAACAAAAAGGTAGCGGTTCTAATTAGTTATTATCCCTGGTTCGGTGGCAGGGTCTGGAAGATAAACCAACTAACTTTATGAAGGAAATGACAGAAATGAAAAACTGGGATAACTAATTACTGGCTAATTTAACACCAGCTGTGAGTATGGCTAATTTAACATCAACTATGAACAAAGTTGGAAAAAATGCATAATGAGTGTGCGAAGGATGGATAGAATAAAAGAACGACCAATTGGATTATGAACATATGAATTAGGCAGAGCAGGCAGTGCACTCTTTAAGCCTACTAAATACGATTGTAGCTGCAGTACGATCTTAGGCGGCATGGTGGCCCAGTGGTTCGCACTGCTGCCTCACAGTGGCAGGGACCCAGGTTCAATTCCCACCTCGAGCAACTGTCTGTGTGGAGTTTGTATATTCTCCCCGTGTCTGTATGGGTTTCCTCCAGGTGCTCCAGTTTCCTCCCACAGTCCAAAGACGTGCAAGTTAGGTGAATTGGTCATGCTAAATTGCCTGTAGTGTTAGGTGCATTAGTTAGGGTTGCTCTTCAGAGGGTTGGTGTGTATTTGTTGGGCCGAAGGGCCTGTTTCCACACTGTAGGGAATCTAATCTAATCTGACTGCATTCTAAATTCCCACCTATACCCAATAGTGTTTGATTCCCTTGACAAAAATCCATCTTCTGAGGTGGAGTTCCAAAGTCTGTCAGACTTTTTTGCCCACTAAGATATCCTACCTTATTGGTCTGCATCCTGTTATGTCATCTTCACACTGTATTTTGCCTACCTTAGTGCCTTCTGCAAATGTGCTGATGATCATTTTGGCAAATGGGGAGGATTGTGAAGACTTCACGAAGATATTGACATGTTAGTGAAGTGGGCAGCCAGTCGCAGATGTAATTTGGGACAAAGAAGTTGGAGTGAATGCTTAATGATAAGGTGTTTAAATATGAAGTAATAGACACCCCAATAAATTTGCATAGTTTCCTTGGGTGTCCAGATATATGAAAACTGATATATTTCTATTTATAAAACCTAGAGATCTAAGATTGTTATAAGGAAATAAAAGATTGGCCACCATGTGCATCAAAGTCCATATAGCGTACTATGGCATAACCAAAAATATCAGAGTTGGAAAGTTGTTTAGAGGAGAAAACGACTTTACTTTGATCAATTTCCATTGGCTAAGAAAACATAATAGAAATCTTTTAAAGTTACAAAATTGTTTCGAATGATAAAAGGCTATTTCCTCTGGTTGGCAAACCAATGATGAGGGATCAGTGATAACAAATTTTCATAGTGAGGGAGAGATCAGAAGTACCTTATTTGCGGTAAAATGGGACACTATGCTTCGCTGCAAGGAGTAATTATGGCTAAGATGTTGGATCTCTCAAGGGAACAATAAACATTTTGCTGGAGAGCAAGGTATGTGGTATTGGGTTGCTGTAGCAAAGGGGTAGTGTATAAACAATGGGTTGAATGGTCCTTGTGCTTTAACTATTCGGTTTTTAAAAAACTCTTAAGGTGCATCCTACACCATTCCTTGGGATCAAAATTTTGGAATCCCTTAAAAATATTGTTAGTTCACCACATAGACAGTGGCTGTTCAAGAAGGTGGCTCACTATCACCCTCTTGTGGGCAGTTAGAGATGGGCAATAAATGCTGGCTGAGTCAGCAATGCCCATCTCTTATGAAAGAATAAAACGACCTTGTGTGCCAGATATTTGAATCATGAGCAAGATAGGATTTGAATGATACCTTGAACTTTTCCTTTCATCACCGGTTATACAAATGTATTGCTGATGTCAAAGTAGTTTGTCTTGCACTCAACAGGACAGTTCACAAGATACTTATTTAGGGGGGGACACCAACATTTATACTGAATGAGAGGGGAGTGCAAATTAGTTGGCAAGTGGACTATTTATACAAGTGCATATTTCTAACAGAATT
This sequence comes from Chiloscyllium punctatum, assembly GCF_047496795.1. Taxonomy (NCBI): domain Eukaryota; kingdom Metazoa; phylum Chordata; class Chondrichthyes; order Orectolobiformes; family Hemiscylliidae; genus Chiloscyllium; species Chiloscyllium punctatum. The sequence goes on along the minus strand of NC_092753.1, from coordinate 6,636,351 downwards.
GGAACATAATGATCAAGTACCCTGACCTGCTTGTTTTGCAGACATTTGGTTTTGTAGCAATCCTATCAGTAACTTAGAAGCTGTAGACTAAAATGGACATCCTTCTGCTCTTGAACAAGCTGAACAATGAAGGGAAATATACTAGCCTTGAGCCTCTGGTTTCTAGTTCCTCTTGTTACAGTTAGAAATTTAAACTAATTAAACAATTCTTGTATGCAAGTATACTTGGCTTGGGAGAAACAGGATAAGGTCAGTTCAGAATCATCTGAATCTTTCAAAAGCATTCAGATCACAATTCACATGATTTTTCAACAGAGACCTCCATTGAACAGATCTGCAACTAATTACAAAATATGAGAGGATTTGATGACAACTGAAACAAACTTTTACTGAGTTATAAATTAGGTCAGGTGTAAAGGACTGTGTTATAAACTCTAGTTTATCAGCTAAAGAACTATTATTGGCAAATATGTAAAAGGGAACAATATCTAAAGTTTAGAAACATGATCATTACAATGCCTTATTAAGGTAGTTAAATTCTTAATGATGCATTTATACTGCAGGGGAAGATTTGCATTTGAGTAAGGTTGAATATTTTCTAAACTACCAAAATTGAAAGTATTGGCAGCACTCACAAGTGAATTAAAAACCTTCATTGAAGGTTCAGAGATTAAAAATGTCACAATTGATTTATGCTATGCGTCAATTTATCTAATCTCTCTGGACATGCTCAGACAAAATTTAAGTCCCTTTTGCTCCTTCCTCAAATCCGGGGAGTGACAAAATGACTGGAAGTTCCCTTTCTCATTCACAAAGCTGTACTACTGCTGGAACATTTGTGTAGTTATTGGATGTTGCTGAGTTGTTTCAAGTAAGTTCACAAAGACTGGCATGATGATAAATCACTTTACAAGAGCTGGTATTCCTGTAATTGTGAGTAAGTCACCATGTTAATTTCCAAAGCTCTAAAAGTGCCATATTATTTAAACTTGCATATAATTTCTAACTTTGGTTCTACTGATATACAATTCCAAGTTAATGCTTCAATGAACTGCAGTTGTTTATTTTATTTTCTTCTTAACAATGCGTGCTGGAAGTAAACATTTCACAAACAAGAATGTAATGTCCTGACCCACTTCCCTGTTCACCTCAGGTTTCAGATTCCCGTTATCCCAAATCACAGTTACGTAAAGCTTTTTTTAATAATGTAGGGCCTTCTTGGAAGATACATACTAACCAAGTCAAAGCAACAGAGGTAAACACATTCATACTAATTTCACGTGATGCACTATTAATGAAATTTGACATTATTTCCATCATTCTATAGATAGGGATAAGACGTCAACAACAATATCAACCATAGTTGAAAACCTAATGCAACATTTATGTGATATTAATTTGTTCATGGACTCTAGAACTGGACTTGAGTTATCTGCTTGTACAGGATAAAAACAATGACTGCAGATGCTGGAAACCAGATTCTGGATTAGTGGTGCTGGAAGAGCACAGCAGTTCAGGCAGCATCCAAGTAGCTTCGAAATCGACGTTTCGGGCAAAAGCCCTTCATCAGGAATAAAGGCAGTGAGCCTGAAGCGTGAAGAGATAAGCTAGAGGAGGGTGGGGGTGGGGAGAAAGTAGCATAGAGTACAATGGGTGAGTGGGGGAGGGGTTGAAGGTGATAGGTCAAGGAGGAGAGGGTGGAGTGGATAGGTGGAAAAGGAGATAGGCAGGTAGGACAAGTCCAGACAAGTCAAGGGGACAGTTACTGAGCTGGAAGTTTAGAACTAGGGTGAGGTGGGGGAAGGGGAAATGAGGAAACTGTTGAAGTCCACATTGATGCCCTGGGGTTGAAGTGTTCCGAGGCGGAAGATGAGGCGTTCTTCCTCCAGGCGTCTGGTGGTGAGTGAGCGGCGGTGAAGGAGGCCCAGGACCTCCATGTCCTCGGCAGAGTGGGAGGGGGAGTTGAAATGTTGGGCCATGGGGCGGTGTGGTTGATTGGTGCGGGTGTCCCGGAGATGTTTGTACAGTTTGCATTTACCATTGAAGGGATAATCATATCTGTCAATTTAGCAATATTCTTTGAACAAATCTGATTCCATTGCTTCCTTAGCATTTTCTGGCAACATTATTTAAGGAAAGGCATAGAATATTGAGTTGGTAACTAGGGAGCTGAAATTTGAGATTGTCAGGAATGAAAGCATTTGAGATTTTTAAAAATAAACCTTGAGAATATGGAATTTGCAATCAAACAGTGGTGGGAGCAGAGTCCAGCATAAACTCGATAGACTCTGACCTCCCTGCACTGCAACACTTCTCTAATTTTATGATATTTAATGAGTTGTGGATTACATGTTTTTCAACACTAACCTCTGTTGTATACAGGATAAACTACTAAATGACAAGCTCGGCATGGCATTGAAATTGCAGGTTTTTTAGATCAGTCAGTTTGTGGCACTGTATCTTAACCTATTAATTTCAACCAATTGTAGGTGACTTAATAAATTTAATTTTGTTTGGATAAGATATAAGCAGTTTTGGCAACACAGGACTCTTTGGGTAGCAAATTTAGAAAGCTTACTATGGAAAAAGTATACTTAGTGAAGTTTGGAAAATTATATCTTCAGTCAGTTGCACAGACTGTTGAAGTGCATGTCACGTTTATCTTCTGTGGTTGCTGATTGTGATCCTATCTGTGAAAATTGAACATGGCTTGTACTCTAGAGTCTTCTAGAGAAATCTGGTTAGCAACAGAATTTAGGAAATCCTCTTTTTAAACTCTTGTATAACTATCACATCATGTTAGAGAAGTCGACGTTTTTTCTAATCAATGTGTTCAGAGATGTTTTGACACCTTTGGAGCAGGTGGGTTTGAATCCCAGCCTCCTGGCTTGAGGTAGGGCCACTACCACTGCACCGTAGCAGCCTCATAGAGCCATTCTTGATTTAATGATTGGCTGTAGCTGTTGCAAAGTGATTTTGATTAGCTTTCACTTGCATCCTAAGACCATCTGGTTTCAGTGTCTCAAACAGAAATACAGTGTGGTTATGTCTTTCTTAATCTGATTTAAACAATTTTCTTTCTTTAAGCAAGACTGTTGCAAGGCCATGTTGTACACTCCAGAACCCTGATGAGGTCCATGGGAATTTTCTAATGAGAGTTACATTTATACAATGATTACATTTAATGTTTGAAATGAAAACTCAGTCCAGGGCCAGAATCTGACTGTATTTTTGATGAACTTATATAGGATACAAAATGGACAACACAATGCCGTGTAAATTGCCAAATACAGGATATTGAATATCCAACAATTGGTTGGATTAGGATAGAAAATCTAAAAGAGTCATGCCTCATGAATAGTTTAAAGTCAGAGAATGCATTGCAAGAGATGATACAGAATTTATGCCTTTGAAGTGTTTGATTTTTTTGTGAAAGAAAAGATGATTTTCTTCTCTTCCTGTGCTACAGTTCATTGGGGCTGGCTGCTGTTAGTATTGTGTTCTTCGTAGTGTTGAGACAGCAATTGCTGCTAGAGTATTTGGCCACAAAGCCAAACTATTGTTTTGATCTGCCATATGCAACAAACATCCCATCAGTTATCTCTCATTAACTGTCAAGAGGAGGGAACAGAAACTGATTATTTTGCTCAATTTTGTGTCTGTCCTCTTTCTACTTTGTTCTTTTCACTTCTTTCTGTGCCCATTCCAACAAAAAAAAATCAGACCTTTGTCATTTACTATTTTGCCTTTGGTCCACATGCTAATTATCATTACATTTCAGCAACAATGTCTATTTGCTAATCACACCCTTTCTCCTAATCTTTAATACCCTTGTCCTCACTAAACTATTACTGTACTCCATCCAAATTGTCCCATCAGTCTGTTTCCTTGCATCCATTCCCTAAATCCAAAGGATGGGAATTTGTACATCTTCAGCAACAACTAATTTAGTTATCCATTGAAAGATCTGGTTGATCCAGATAAAGCATAATTGGATCACAATCCCAAAATAATTTGGGAATGCAAAGTAGTCCCTACGATATACTGTTGTCCCAGACCACTTCCCATGCCACACATCCTTACTTCTGACTCTGTGAAAAGATGTACTGGACATTTTTTTAATTACAAAGATTCCAGGCTGTCTATTCAACCGTCTCTGTTGCTTGCTTCCCATTGGTCTTTGAGACAGAATTCCACAAATGCTCCCTGGTGTCCTAGCCTTTCTCTAGGTTCTGTCTCATCTTCTGCAAACCCCTTTCTGACCTTCAACTGTTAATGAGGCCCAACCTTTACTCTCTCCAATCTATTCCAACCAAACTGTTGAACATTTATTTTCCCTACTTGGCCCAAGATAAATGCATCATCGTTAGCCACGGGTGAGGTTCTAGAAGACTAGAAGGAAGTGAATGTTGTGCCATTATTCAAGAAGGGCTGCAAAGAAAAACCTGGGAACTGGAGACCAGTAAACTTAACATCTGTGGTGGGTAAGGTACTTGAGAAGATTCTGAGGGATAAGATATACATGCATTTGGAAAGACACAGTTTGATTAAGAGTAGTCTGCATAGCTTTTGAGAGTGGGAGATCATGCCTCACAAATTTAAGAGTTCTTTGAAGTGACCAAGAAGGTTGACAAGGGCGGGGGGGGGGGGGGGGGGGGGGGGGGAGAGAGGTGGTCATAGTCTATATATACTTCAGTAAGGACTTTGATAAGGTTCCACATGGTAGGTTGCTCTGGAAGGTTAGATTACATGGAATCCTGGGAGACCTGGCAAATTGGATACAAAACAGACTTGATGGTAGGAAGCAGATTATATCAACGATTTAGATGAGAATGTACAACACTATTAGTAAGTTTGCAGATATCACTAAAATAAGCAGTATTGTGGACATTGAGGACGGTTATTGGAAACTGCAGCAGGACCTTGATCAGCTGGGGAAGAGGGCCAAGAAATGGCAGATGAAATTTAATATAAATAAGTGAGAGATCCTGCATGTTGTAAAATCAAATCAAGGTAGGAATTTCATGGTGAATGGTAGGGCTTTAAGGAGTGTAGTGGAACAGAGAATTCTTGGAGTTCAGGTCCATGGTCTCTAAAAGTGGAATCACAGGTGGACAGGCCAGTGAAGGCAGCTTTTGGCACACTGGCCTTCAGTCAGGGCATTGCGTATAGAAGTTGGGAAGTTATGTTGCACTTGGTGTATTGTGTTCAGTTTTGGTCACCTTGCTATTAAACTGTGCAGAAGAAATTTACAGGATGTTGCCTGAGTTCTAGGGAAAGGTTGGACAAGCTTGAATTTTTTCTTTAGAGCCTAGGAGACTAAGGGGTCCTTATAGGGATATAAGATCATGAGAGGCATATATAGGTTGAATGCACTCAGTCTTTTTCGCAAGCTTGGGGAATCATGGACTAAAGGACATCAGTTTAAGGTTAGAGGGGAAAAAATAAAAGGGAACCCGAGGGACAACTTTCTTTACACTGAATGTGATACACACATGGAATAAGCTGCCAGCGGAAGTGGTTGAGGTGGGTACATTAACAACATTTAAAAGGCATTTGGACAAATATACGGATAGGAAATGATTAGAAGGGTATGAGCCAAGTGCAAGGAAACGGGGTTAGCGTGGTTAGACATTTTGGTCAGCATAGACCCGTTTGGGCCAAAGGGCCTGTCTCAGTGTTGTAGATCTCTATGACTCTAAGATATCGGATTTCAAATGTAGGTTATGACATTCACGTCTGCCTCACTACTGTCTAGTCTCACATTCTTGCAAACATCCAGCATTGGATGAACAGAAATTCTGTCTAAATGTTAGGATATCTTTATTGTTTGGCATATTCATAAATAATGTAAATGATATTATGGGAATGATATCTTTATAGTTGACACAAAGATTAGCCAGGTGGTTTATGGTGAAGAGGAAGGTGTTAATTACAGGAAGATATTAAACAGATTGTTTAGATGAGCAGATTAATGGCAAATGGAATTTAACCCTGATAAATGTGAGGTAATGCACACATCAGGAACAGAGATTTGGGTGCTTAACCACAGGTTCCTGAAGGTGACAGGACAGGCTAATGGGATACATAAGGTGGCATACAGGACACTTGCTTTTATTATCAGTTGTGACATATAAGAGCAGGGAGGTCATATGGAGTTGTACAGAACTTTGAATAGGACACAACTGGAGTACTGTCTGTCTGGTTACTACACTCTTGGAAGAATGTGATTGAAATGGAGGGGCTGCAAAGGAGATTGATCACGTTGCCTAGAATGGAGCATTTCAGGTACGAAGAGAGGCTGTATAAGCTCAGTGTGTTTTAGTTGGAGCAGAGAAGTTTGAGGCAGTACGTGACAGAGGTGATTTAGGGGCATGGACAGGGTAAATAGGCCAAGGGGACATAATTTTAAAGTAAAAGGCAGGAGGTTGAGAGGGGATTTCAGCAAGAGAGAGACTCTTCAGTCCAACTAGTCCACATCAACCATGTTCCCAAACCAAAGTAAGCCCACTTGCCTGTGTTTGGCCCATAACCCTCCAAACGTCTTTTAAATATTGTTATTGTAACTGTACCTCCATCCACCCCTTCCACTGGCATTTCATTCCACATACAAACCACTGTGTAAAAAAAGTTACTTCTCGTGCCGTTTTTAAATCTTTTTCTCACATTAAAAAAAATTCCCCCTAGTTTGAACTCCTCCACCCGAGGCTTTTAAAAAAAATCCTTGCTATTTCTCCTTGATTATGCCCCTCATGATTTTATAAAACTTCTATAAGATCACCACTCACTATCCTAAGCTCCAGTGGAAAAATGTTGCAGCATAGATGACACCTCAACTCCTCTACTCAAAAGGTCTGAACAATGAAGGCAAGCATGCTAAATGTGTTCTTAAACAACCTGTCTACATATGACGCAAATTTCAAAGAATTATGTACCCGAACCCCTCGGTCTGTCTGTACTACAACATTACCCAGGGCCTTACCATTAATTGTATAGTACTGCCCTTGTTTGTTTTACCAAAATGCAATACGTTGCATTTATCCAAATTAAACTCCATCTGCCTGTTGACTCAATTGATCAAGATCTCTTAAATAACCTCTTCATGTCCTATATATCACCAATTTTATGCACAAAGTTAGTAACCATGTCTCCTAAATTCTCACCCAAAACATAGTCATACTGCACAGAAACAGACCCTTCAATCCAACCAATCCACACAGAACTTAATCCTAATCCAGTCCCACCTGCCTGCTCCTGGCCCACATCCCTCCAAACCTTTTCTATTCATTCCATGTGGTGCAAACTTCAAACAATTATGTACCTGCACGCCAAGGTCTTTCTGTTCTACAACATTGCCCTACCATTATTTGTATAATTGTACCTGTGTTTTTCTACCAAAATGCAATCCCAGATTGAACTCCACCTGCCATTTTTAAGCACACTGACCCATTTGATCAAGATCCCTTTGTAATCTTAGAAAACCTTCTTCACTGTCCACTGTGCCACCAATTTTGGTGTCATCTGCAAGCTTGCTAACCCTGCCTTATATGTTTTAATCAAAGTCTTTTGACAGGAGTAGATCCAGTACCAAATCCTGTGGAAGACCACTGGTCACAGGCTCCAGTCTGAAAAACAACCCTCCACCAACCCCCTCTATTTCCTCTCATCAAGCCAATTTTGTATGCAATTGGCAAGCTCTCCCTGAATCCTACACAGACTACTTAGTAAAGTTAGATCATCGTGTTAAACCCTGTGAAAGGCTTTAGTAAAGTATATGTAAATAATGTCTACTGCTTAGCCCTCAATCCTTTTGATTACTGCATCAAAACACTGTGATTGAGAGACACTATTTCTCTCACACAAAGATGATTCTTAATCAGTCCTTGCCTCTCCAATGCATTAAATCCTATCTTTCAGAATCACCACCAACAACTTACCCACCACCGATGAAGACTTAGAATGCAGTACTTGGGAGGGAAGTTGACTCAGGCAACGTTACCTTTTAAAAAGTACTTGGATTAGAACTTGAAGTGTCATAATGTTCAAAGCTGTGGGACTACTGTAGGCAGTAGAACATTTTTGTCAGACAAACTCAATGAGCGAAAGGACCTCTTCTATATTGTATGATTCTATGAGGATTAAACTACTACCTTTGGTTCTTACTACAACGTCTTCTTGCAGTGTGTTTTCAATCCTGTCAAGTATCATAAGTTGACAATTTGCAACTAGGGTTGTGTTTGACCTAAATTTGAGTTTCCAACAACATATGCACACCATCACCGAGAGCTACCTACTTTCAACTTTGTAATATTGCTATATTCCAACCCTTCACAGATCATCTTACACTGAAACTCTCTACTATGCATTTATTACTCCCTAGGCTTGATTATTCCAAAACTTGCCTGGCTGACCAGTTTTTCATCCTGCATAAACTTGTGTTTATTAAAAGCTCTGTTTTCATAATATGTTTCATCCCTTCACAGCCTTTGAGTGCAATGGGCTTCTTCAATTCTGTTTCTTGCACATTCTGGATTTTTATCACTTCACTAATGATGGGCAAGATTTGTTGCCTTAATCCCAAGCTCTGGAATTCTCCCCTCAAACCTCTCTACCTCTTTCTACTTTTAAAATGTTCCTTTATAATTCATATTTTCGATCACGTTTCTTGGTCATCTTCTCTAATGCTCTACATCAAAATGTTTTTTATTATTTACAGCATTATTATCCAAGGTCCTGGGGCATTTTAACAGAAACAACATTAGAATTGTGTCGCATACTTATTGACAAAAAAAATGTAACTAGTACATTATAACTAGTACTGAAATTTTTAATATTTAAATCATGTGCTGGTGAATAACTTTTACCAAATAATTTTGATTTTTGGTAGTATTTATTTCTCAGGATTAATTAGTTCTTATAGTATCACAGAGTGCTTCAGGAATTGGAGAACTCAGAAGAAACCAAATAATCTAAAGTAATATTTTTGCACCATTTCTGTCACATCAATCCCAGATTCACTTGCAGCTAGAATGCTTCTTTTAAAACAAAGGCCATACAAGACCATTCCTGGTTGCAGCATCTTGCATATGCTAAGGTCAGTAAAAGCTGCAGATAACGCTTCAACAAAAGTTGTAATAATTTAAAGACTAAATCCCTGTAAACAGCCTGTTTGACCTCAAAAGAATTTGTTACAATTCAGAGTGGAAAACCAAAATTTATTTTTACAAAATAACATTCAACTTACTTCCCAAAATCTAATTTTAATAATTGACAGGCAAAATATGTCAATGTTTGTTACATGCCAGTGGTCACAAATTAACAGTGTATTTCAAACAACCGTTTTAGTTAAATGTACATTTATCTTAAAGTTTAGATTGTTATTTTAGAGTTAACCACACTCACTTGACATATTTCATATCCTTGGCACAAACCAGTTTTGCCACTTTGCATGAGCAATACAAAGCAAACAAAATGAAATACACAAACAAACAGTGAACTCACTTGCCCTTTTGGCTCTGAGTTTACAGTACATTACTTCACCAACAGTTGATAGCAATTGAAAAAGAAATAGAATTCCGTTTCAATGTTAATGAAAAACTATTCCTGTGCACTCATGCCCATGAAATTTCTTTTCCAAACTTTAAATGAAGCTACCTGCATTTCTTACCCCATTTCAAGATTTTTCTTAAAACCTACCTCTTTGGTTCTGTGTTCAGTCACTTATCCAAGTCTAGGCAAAGTGTTAACCGACTGTCCAAGCTATTGTCCTTCACAAACCATCTGAATTTTATTTAAGGCAGAAGTCAGCAGGCAGCCCTACATGTAAAACAGCCCCCACATTAAATACACACTGCGAGGCTTCGTAATGTGGAAAATTTGTAGTTATAAAATGGGTCATGGGAATACAATCAAACTAACCAATTGGAGCTATACTAAGGTTTGTATAATGTAATCATCATCTTTTTGGAGTACTTTGTAAGAGTCTGTAAACTACTTTACAAAGATACATAAAAATATTGGATTAAGTAGGGAAGAGCAAGGAAATATCTTCATTCCAGACATGTAGAATAAAAACTCAATCTCGATAGTTCAGAAGAATACTACATAATAAACTCGACTAGGTAAACTGTGCTGGGATAGCAAGTCATTAGAGTAAACTAGTGAAAACAATTTAAATCTAGTAAGGGAGGGTGTTATTGCACCATGGGCTTGAAAGAAGCTATCTGGAGGCTGAAATTGTTCCTGTTGCAAATAGTGCATCATTCTACACTTCTCAATGCTTTAATTTCTCTTTAAAAACACAGACAACAGAAAAATGATTATTACTAGCATTCAACCAGTTTCAATGGTTGATATTTCTTTACAATGGTAGCTGAGATAATAATGAAGGCTTCTGAAATGAGCTACACCATCAAAATGTTCATTACACAGTTCCACTAACATCTAATGTACAGTCCTTTGTGTTTGTGAAGGACCAAAGATATGGTTCTCCAAGTAAGTATTTATTCCCATTAATCACTGTAAAAGCAACCTTAATTTGTCTGAACTTAGAGAACATTGTTCAATGATTTAGTAAATAAATATTGACTCTCTAGGTTCATAACTCTACATTCTGATTACAGTTTCTAGATTATTCAAGTGCCATAACCCCCTCACAAATGTCTAAAATTTTTCAGAAAGCTGAACTCACTCAAATATATTATGCACATGGCCTAAGGTTTGCTTATATAACCACAATATTTCCACTGTACAATATTAACTTTTATACAACTAGTGACAAAGATAGATAGTACAAATGACATGTGAATACTTTGGTGATCTATACAATGATTTTTATGAAAAGACATTAAAGAATATCCTTTTATGAAGATCATTCACCTTGACAGTGCAATTCATGCTATTTTAGATTTCTTTCTTAAAAAGCACATGATTTCATAGAAACACTGCATAATGGATGCAATTCACATTCCGTCCCAGGGTGTACACTGTGCCAGGAATGAAGATTTTGCATGATTTTAATCATTCAATAAAGCTGAACTTGAATTTCTTTTGAAAGTGACTTGACATAGCCACTTTCCCTGTCACAGTCAACAAAGGCTATTTTTTGGTTAAGGTTAAATTATGGGGAATATTTTATTTTTCTAATTTTCCTTCTGTTGCTTAATCTTGGCACAGGCACCTTTTAATCTGAAGTCAAAGGTGACTGTGATAATTTCCTTCGTCAGTTACACTCATGTTCTAATGACACATTGTAGATCCATCCTGCTAATAAGGTACCAATGGGCCAGTTAAATAAATATTATCATTCCTGCCCTCTACTCTAAAACAGACAAACCTCTTCTATTTGTTTCTTTTCTCTCTCTTTCACCCCCTGCTTTTGTATTTGCTGTAGATTTATCCATATCATCTAGTTGTGATAAAGGATTGTTTATCTTCCACAGAACTGTCTGATCTGCTTAATGTTTCTAGTATTTTGTAATTCCAGCATTATTGTATTTTGCTTTTAAAAAAGCAGTTGTACTTTCTAAGAGGGAAACTAGTCCAAACGTGACCAAGCTTTTGGGCTCTGCAATTCTTGTTTAGATGATAATCACCTGAACAATTGACAGTCTGATCATAAGTTTCAGGTTACTTTTGTGTCAAAACAACAAAGGCTTCAAATTCTGAACTATGGTTGTGACTTTGTAAATGTTTTATGTGCAATGGTGTACTTGTTCAATGATTAAAGATTCAAAGAAGCAAAACAGAGTAAGGTGAAAGATAAACAAACAGTCTGTAAAGCTGACAACCATAAGTGAGAATTGCACTGGGAAAATAAATCAATTGTAGAAAAGAATGTATTTAAGGAGAAAACATGCTGTGATGAAAGGAAAGCACTAAAGACCAAAAATCGAGCTGTCGGATTAAAATATACCAAATTGAGTACAATAATTTTCAGCCATGTTTGTACTGTAATCTCTTTTGGCCTTTGAAGTACAGAGATTGTGGTGCTGTATACCACTGGGAGAAATAACTAATTTTCTTTATCTTCCACTGAAAACCACATGCGTAAGAGCTAATATTTACTGCACACGTTTAAACATCATTGCTCACTTTTAAAAAGTGCTGTTCCCATTAATAAACAACACAAAGACAAATGCATGATAAACTGGAATTCTGTGTTGCCAGTTATGGTACTGACTAACTCAAACAGCTAACATTCAAAACTGCAAACAAAAAAAAATCACATTACAACATGGGTAGGCAGGACCTGGCAAGGTGAGAGTGCAAGAGTGTGTATATGTTTGCGCAGTGAAAATCAGAAGATCTGCTGTTCAAACAAAATCTTTTCAAATCCAGGAGGTGGAGGGCTGTAAAATTCACTGAACTGGCAATCCAAAATTGCACTGTCATCAACTGGAAAAAAAGATGATAAACTATCAGACAACTACTTGCAGGTACTCTTGACTGGAATTTTAAAAAATATGAAATGTAAGGTAATCTAATTTGGTCACTTACTGCTCAATCCAATTTGTACAGATTAACAGTCGATACTCATCATTAATAAAGTCAAGGTGCTTTACAGAAATATTAAAAGGTAATACGGTACTGAGCTACAGAGACATTAGGTCAGGTTATTAAAAGCTTAGCCAGGGGTCGTGTAAAAAGCAGCATAATCTATTTTGAGGCAAATGTACCTCATTTCTAATGTATTTAGAAAAAAACTATACAGTAATTCACTTTGAACCAATGTTCCCTCTATATACGTACACACACACACAAACGACATAGTTGCTTAGAGCCACAATCACTTCAATTTTAACCAGTAGCTGGTATTAGCAGAAGCAGTTAGGGAGCAGGTTGCCTGCCTTTAATTTATTTTCAGGGCATGTGGGTATTACTGACTAAGTCAGCATTTAAATACCCATCCATAATTGCACTGAAGTGGTGATGGAGAATTGTCATTTTGAACCACTACAGTCTACCTGAGTAGGTACAACAGTGCGATAACCCTGACCCTAATCAGTGTTAATGGGAATAGAGTGCCAGGGTTTTGCTGCAGTAACTGTAAAATAGTTCCAAATCAGCACGGTATTTTTTCTGGAGGGGCACTTGCATTTGATGGTGTTCCTTTGCAGCTGCTGCCATCATCCTTCCAGGTGGTAAAAGGTTTGGAAAGGTGCTGTCTAAGAAGCCTTGGTGAGTTGTTGCAGTGCAACTTATAAGAGTACACACTGCTTCCACACTGGACTCTTGTCGGAGGCGGTCAATGCCTGGTACTCAAGTAGCACTAACATTACTTGCCTTTATCATGGCAGGGGAAGGAGGAAGCAGTATTTTGAAATGAGGGGGATAGAATTAAAAAGTGCATTTTAATCAATGCAGAGGGGTCCAAGAAAATTTAAGGTCATCTGTAGTTTGCCTTCTAAGTGTGCAAAATCATACGAGGATGACACCACCATTGGTTGCCTTGAACTATAGCCTCTTTCCTACAAGACAGTCGAAGAGGGTATGTAACTATAGGCTCTGGATCTTTGCAATATTTTGCAGGAATATATCAAAACCCCCAACTCTTAGAACCTGAAAATTTGACCCTCAAAAAAAAAGCCATTCAATATTATTGTTTATATATACTTGCTGTTCATTCTTGTTAGATATAAATTAGGACATCAATTCTGCACTGCCAAATACATGCAACTGAAAACAGATTTTAACACTTTGTGGTCCCTGTAGATACATCCATGTGAGTAACTCATGAATACAAATGTAGTACAAGAATCTTAGTGCATAAATTGACTTACCGTACACAACCGGATACACTGTGCCCCTAATTCCAGATGCTGGACAATGCATATTTTTTCCATTCAAATAAATGTTTAGTTCCACATGATCATAAGTGAGTCCCTTTTTCAAAAAAATGAACTTGCATTATTGTATAATTCTGAAGCTGCATGCAACTGTAATAAACTATACATAGAGAACAACTCAATCTATATACAAGAACAATTCAATGAAAAAAAACCTCAATTTTGTATCCTTAATTTTGCATCCCTTCAAGATTAATTCACTACCACACCTGTCACTCATGGAATAACAAATTTGATACTGAAAAATGGGGTCAAATGGCAGCTTGGTAACAATACATACCTGCAGCCAGTTCTTGGCTGAAACAAGAGAACTTAAAGGTGTGTAAGTTTATTTCTTGAAAATCTGAATAATTTAAAACATCTTTCCAAGAGAGTTTGATTCTGTGCAGCAGAATCTGGTTCTACATCAATGATTCATTCTATGGTAAATTCCTAGCATCTTTATAGGAGCAAGCAAGGATGCACTGGATAACTATCAGGCACATCAAACTTATACTCATGTTTTTCCTGCCTAGTTCAAGAATTGGGACGGTCAGTCTAGCACATCTAGAGAAGTGGTGACCTAGTAGTAATGTTCTGGGGACATGGGCTTGAAACCCACCATGACAGCTGGTGAAATTTGAATTTGATAAAATCTGGAATTAGCCTACTGACAACCATGTAACCACAACTAATTGTCATTCAAAGAAATCTTGGTCTGACCTACACGTGACTCTAAATTCACAGCACTAACTTAACTACCTCAAATGGTCCAGCAAGTAGCTCAGCTCTGTTAAACTGCTACAAAGTAGAAAGATAAGGAGGGGAATTATTGATTACAAAGGGCATGGAAGATTATCAGGGATGAGGCAATATAGGGTGGACATTAAAATCAGAGCAATCATTATTTTACTGAATGGTGGAGCTGGCTTGAAAGGCTACTTCTCTTAAACTCTCTTCATCCATTATGCCTGTTCTCTCAACTGCTATTGATCTCTTAAATAGGTTATCTAAGCAGAACATCTTGTTTTACTCACGTTAAGATAGCATTAAGCAAAATACATTACCCTTTCACTTTGAACCAGCTAGGGTAAAAGTGTGAATACCTGGCGTAGCTGTCAATTCACTATCATGGTATATTGTATTTATAAAAGTAAAAAAGTTTTGCAAGTTTTAAAGAGCCAACAGCAATACATTTATATCGTCACTTTGTTTTGGTAGATAGCAATTAATATTAGTTGGGTGACACAGCATAGCCTGATACAATGCTACTATGATATTAGCTACAATGACAGAGTAAACATTTTTGTCAAACAACGGAAAGTCAAATCACCATCACTATGAATTTCCAACTTAAAAGAACTTTCCAGATAACTGCCTGAAATTAACACTGATTTGTCTTCAATTTGTAATTGTACGTGATCATTGCTTTTTATTTACTGGAAGCCGCTACTATGGTGGCTGACTGACCACTTTTTTAAAAAGTTTATTCATGGAATGTTGGTGTTGCAGGAGAGACTGGCATATATTGCCCAAATTTATCAGCTCTTCAGTAGATAGCATGAAATGCTTTCTTGAATCTTTGCAATTCATATAGGTAAGTAAACCCACAGTGCTGTTCAGTAGGAAATGATTTTAACCATGGATCAGATATATGAATTAAGATTGTTTCAATACAACCAATAACCTATACTTGTATTGTGCATCTAAATTAAATTAAATTTCCAAGGGTGCTCCATGGCAGCATTAATCAGGAAGTGTGACAATGCCACACAAATTTAAATCAGGGTAGGTTTTAAGAAGAACCTTAAAAGGACAGTGGGTATTTAGTGAAGAGAATTCAGAGCTTAGAGGCCAGACAGCTTTGGTACCCAATTCACCAAAAGCAATGTCTACATTTAGATTGAAGGTTGAAGTTAGAAGGAGAGGTGAAGTCTTTCTATATAGAAGGGGATGCAAGTTCATTATCACTTCTCTAGAAACAATGTACATGCAAAAAGCAATACTTCATTCAGTTGCAGCAGCCACAGCTGTAGAGATATCAGAGAGAATTATCCAAAACACATACATTAAACATAATGCATTGAGGAAACTATTGAAAACCAAAAGCCGTAGATAGAATCTGCATATCCTAAATTTCTTATGTACCACAACATCTCCTTCCTGAGGAATACTGTTAGCTGGAAGTCTGTTTCGTTCTTCATTATTGTGATAAATGGCTCCATCGTGTCGAAGCACCAAACTTTGTGCATCCCGCCCAAATGGAATCTGATTAAGGTTAGCTTTTTGGGTAGCAACCCCAATTCCCCAAACTCCTGAAACAGAATAAGAGTACAATATGGTTACAATGCATATCTATGGCCTCAAATCTAAGCTTCAGCTCAATTTGCTTCAATTTACAGTCAGAGTCGTACAGCACGGAAACAGATCCTTTGGTCCAATGCTTCCATGCTGACCAGATATACTAAATTAATCTAGATCCATTTGCCAGCACTTGGCCCATATCCCTCCAAACCCTTCCTATTCATATACCCATCCAGCTGCCTTTTTAAATGCTATAATTGTACCAGCCTCCACCAATTCCTTATTCAATACACATACCACGCTCTATGTGGAAAAGTTGCCCCTAAAGGTCCCTTTTTGACTCTTTCCTCCTCACCTTAAGCCTATGCCTTCTAGCCCTTGCTGGGGAAAAGACCTTGACTATTTGCCCTACCCATATCCCTCATGATTTTATAAATATCTATAAAGTATGGTGTGATTGAAAATCAACCTTGAAAAATATAGCCTCTTAACATCACAATCCAAAATTCCCTTGCATTTGAAGCTAAAACACCAAATAATTTAAGAAACATAATAATTGCTATTCTACTTGCAACAAGGATCTTTTGGAAGATCTAAGACATTGTGCCAGAAGGTTAGGAGTGGGCTGACGTTTTGAGTTGCCTACACTATTTAGTTAATTGTTTCATCTGATATATATTAGGATATCAAGTCTGGGAACACTAATGTTCCATAAATACAGAGGGGGAAATAAAGTTAGCAGTCTGGACTGCTTGCTTGCTTTGTGGATGGACTTTACAACAGCATGGTCTAAGCAATAGATCTGGGTCAACCCAGTTCTGTCCCGTTTATATGTAACACAAAAGTGATACTCAGGAAAGGCTTAATAAAACGGAGTAAAACATACACTGGAGAAAGCATAAAACCAGACAAGCAAAGGTGAATGGTTATGTGGAAATTTGTTTAAAAAAAAGGTAATCTTGAAATAACACAAAAATGGAATTTCCTTCCAGAACTTGCTTACGTTTATAAAGCAACCTTTTGCACAGAAATAAATCCCATGATGCTTCACTGAAAATGGACAAAAATGTTCAGCCGAAGGAGGAGATATTGGGAGAGGTGGTCAAAATGGGTTCTTAAAGAAGGGGAAAGATATATAAAAAAGACAAGTTTGTGCAGTACAATCAGATGGCTAATACAGCTAAAGGATGATGGTAGGAAATAAACCATACAGAAGAAACGCACCAGATGCTAGAGTCAAAATAGTAGCGGTTTCTTCTAAAACTGAAATATTACCATACTAAACGTCACCTGATCTTCTAGTTGAAAGTTTGTTCACTTTGAAATAAGATTGTATTCTGGTTCCAGCTCAGAAAAGACCTATGCCCAGTAAAGATGGAATAGCAGAATTTTGTTGAGATGCTTAAAAGGGAATGACACTTGGTAGTGGGAAAATATGAATATTTTTTGTACTTGCAGAGTTACAGTGCACTTTGCTCAAAAACCACATACATTAGATCAAAAGTAACACAAAATTCCCATTAAAATTATACAGTAGGGCCACCCTTGCTCTAGCATCTTACTCACCTGTTGACTGGACTTTGAATTCAAAGTAACTTTTGTTCTGATGCAAAGGTGCGTTGGCCAAGCAGCCTCCTGTACCACATATTCTTCTGCCGTTTTTCACAATTACCACATCAGTTCCTATGAAATAGACAAATCTGTTAATCTGAACAAAATTAGCAATAAGAAAATATGAACAGATTTTTCAAAGAAAGTTCATGGCTTTAGCAATTCTTGATCTTTTTTCAAAGACAAAATTTTGTACTTATGTACTGCCAAGCACTACTCATGAAGTTAATTAGAAATGCAGTATTCACTACATTGTTGAATGAAGACTAAATATTGGCAGCAAATTAGAACTCATGAAATGAAAGCAGGTTAGGTCATTTAGCTCCTCAAACCTCCACTGCCATTAAGATAATAGCTGATCCTTGACCTCAAAGTTCATTTTACTAGAAATTTTATCCTATACTATTAATAGCTATCATAGACTCACCCCAACAATCTAACAATTTTCTGTTGCATACCTGTTAAGGCAAACATATCCTTCCTCACGTAGGTGAACAGTAATTCAGGGTGACCTCACCAAAGTCCTGTACAATCGACTCTTTCCAATATCCAAATCCTTCTGAATAGCAACATAATAGTTTCTCACCATTTGAGAGTACACTTTTTCCACTCTTACTGCCAAAGTGAACAACCACATTTTTTTGCCAACTTACTTAACCTATTTTTTAACATCAGTTATTGGAAATGTCGCTGGATGGCCCAGGAATTTTTGCCCAGCCCTAGTTACCCTGAAGAATGATTCGGAGATGCCGGTGTTGGACTGGGGTGTACAAAGTTAAAAATCACACAACACCAGGTTATAGTCCAACAGGTTTAATTGGAAGCACACTAGCTTTCGGAACGACCCTCCTTCATCAGGTGATTGTGGAGGGCTCGATCGTAACACAGAATTTATAGCAAATATTTGCAGAGTGATGTAACTGAAATTATACATTGAAGAATTGATTGTCCGTTAAGCCTTTCATCTGTTAGAATACAGTGATAGTTTCACTTCTTTCATGTGTAAATCACAAAACCCTTTTTTTTAAAAAAGTTTCATTCTCGGGTTAGCTGTTAACAATGGTGATAGCTAGACAATATGTTGAAGGTGTTAGCCCCCTGTGTTCTCTGTCTATGACCTGATGTTTAGATTGATTCCAATCTAAAAAGTGAGATAACAGAGCCAACGTTGTCTATCTTATACATTGCAGGCAAGGATGCCCGGAGGCATGGTACATTGGGGAAACCGAGCAAAGGCTACGACAACGGATGAATGGGCACCGCACAACAATCAACAGGCAGGAGGGTTCCCTCCCAGTTGGGGAACACTTCAATGGTCCAGGACATTCAGCGTCGGACCTTCGGGTGACCATCCTCCAAGGTGGACTTCGGGACAGGCAGCAGAGGAAAGTGGCCGAGCAGAGGCTGATAGCTAAGTTCGGTACCCATAGGGAGGGCCTCAACCGGGACCTTGGGTTCATGTCACAGTACAGGTGACCACCATTGCACTACACACACATGGACACAGGTACACACAGAAATCCACACACACACCCCAGACAGACAGACAGACCCACATGCACACATATATTTTGTGTGGTGAATTTTTTTGTACTTGCAGAGTTACATTGCACTTTGCTCAAAAACCACATACATTCATGTAGAACTCCGAGCTCAAAAACTGCATGAATTTATGTAAAACTCTTATCTCACTTTTTTTAGATTAGAATCAATCTAAACATCAGGTCATAGATGGAGAACACAGGGGGCTAACACCTTCAACATATTGTCTAGCTATCACCATTGTTAACAGCTAACCCGAGAATGCAACTTTTTAAAAAAAAAGGGTTTTGTGATTTACACATGAAAGAAGTGAAACTATCACTGTATTCTAACAGATGAAAGGCTTAACAGACAATCAATTCTTCAATGTAGAATTTCAGTTACATCACACTGCAAATTTTTGCTATACATTCTGTGTTACGATCGAGCCCTCCACGATCAGCTGATGAAGGAGCGTCGCTCCGAAAGCTAGTGTGCTTCCAATTAAACCTGTTGGACTATAACCTGGTGTTGTGTGATTTTTAACTTTGTACCCTGAAGAAGGTTGCCTTCTTGAATCGCTGCAGTCCATTTGGTGTAGATAGACCCACAGTACTTTTTGGAAAGGACTTCTCCCAATATTTTAGTTTCAAACAAGGAGGATGAATGGCTTGAAGGGGAACTTGCAAATGGTGATGGTCCCATATCTACTACCCCAGTTCTTCTGGATAGTGGTGGTCATGGGTTTAGAAAATGCTATATAAGAAACATTGGTGAATTTCCGAAGTGCGTTTTCTAGATGATAGAGTGTCAATCATGGAGAGACTGATTGGCACCACATCCACAATTAGGTGGGCTTCTTTAGCTTGAACAAAGTTAAGCTTTTCATGTGTTGTTGGAGCTGCAATCACCTAAGAAAATGGAGAATATTATATCACATTCCTGACTTGTGTCTTGTAGATGGTGTACACCAGGGAGTCAGAAGGGGAGTTACTTGCTGCAGGCCTCTTAGCCCCTCAACTGCTTTGGCAGTATTTATATGGCTAGTCCAATTCTGTTTCAGGTCAATGTTAACCCCAAGACTATTGTGTTGTAATTCCAGCTGATGTTATTACTCAACAGGTGGTCTCTCATTTTTCAAGTAAGTTCATGGCTTTAGCAAATCTTGATCTTTGATCAAAGACAAAATTTTGTACTTGTGTACTGCCAAGCGCTACTCATGAAGTTAATCAGAAATGCAGTATTCACTGCATTGTTGAATGAAGGTTAAATATTGGCAGCTGAAACATAAGCACATAATGTGACAGATTTTGATTTAACAATAAGTTTCTTAACAGAAGAAATGATAAACATAGTAGATAATTTGGTTTATTCTAACAAAAATGCAGATTAAAATTATAATCCTATAACGCCCTTTCATAAATTGAAGTGAAACAAAACAGCTTTTGTAAAATACCTAAAACATCCCTATACAGTATCCAACACCAGTCACACAATGTACACAACAGACTCCCTGTCTCTAACACTTAAATTGGTTAAAACATGCCTGCTGACATGTGAATTATGGAGAACTGTGCATGGGTGTTAATCCTGAAATATGCATTCTCACTTCTAAACGTCTCTAAATCATTGTGTAGATGTTAGATATTATATGCAAATGCTGCACTGCGTATGCACAAGAGAAGCGAGATTTTGAAATGGGGTCAGCGGTGTGGAGTTAAGATGTGCACTCGGGGGAGGGGGAAGACAGTGAAGACACAAATGCATGCATGTTCGAGGAGAGGGGAATTAAGTGATACATAGCATGCACATGGTGGTGTCAACAAATACAGCTTTTAACTGTAGGCTGGAACTAAAGATAGCTTCTGGAAGTTACTATCCACCTAATCTTAAATTAACTCAAGCTTTAAGTAACCTCTTCAGGTCTAGGACCAACATTAACTCTTTACTCTAAAGTGATTTAGTTTCACTGTTCTTTCTCAGGAGCACTATCTTCATTCAAGCAATGACCTAGTGGTATTACTGCTAGTTATTAAACTGGGGCCCACGTTCGAATCCCACCATGGCAAATGGTAGAATTTGAATTCAATAGATTTTTTAAAATCTGGAATTAAGAATCCACTGATGACCATGAAATCATCGTCAGTTGTCAGAAAAACCCATCTAGTCTGGCCTGCGTGACTCCAGGCCAACAGCAATGTGGTTGACTCTTAGTTGCCCTCTGAAATGGCCGAGCAAGCCAAACGTTACAAAGTTTCAATGAAAAGAAGCCGGACAGGTCACCTGACATTAACCTAGGCAGCGGAAAGGAAACAATGCCGAAATTAAGAAAGCTGTCTCAAGACTAGTCAAGCAACAGCCTGATATCATAAGGTATGATTCCGTAAGTATGACTATATCCCAGACACCATCACCATCCTTGGATATGTTTGTTCTACTGGCAGGACCGAGTCAGCAGGGGTGCTGGGAGGGAGTTGCCCTGGGAATCCTCAACATGGGGTCCGGATCCCATGAGGTCTCATGGCTTCAAGTTAAACTTGGGCAATGAAACCTCTGGTACTTCCCCATGTTGAACAACACTTGGAGGAAGCATGGAGGGTGGCAAGGGCACAGTTCAATGTCTATCACCAACAGTGACTCAGCATCAGTACTACTGATCGAGCTGGTCGGATCCTAAAGGACATAGTTTAAAAACTCTGGGTCTGCAACAGGTGCTGAGGAAACCAACATATTGTCCATCTGCCATTTGCAAATGCATCTGTCCAAGACAATATTAGTAAAAGTGACCACCGCATAGTCCTTGCGGAGACAAAGTCCTACCTTCACACAGAATAACCTCTCTATTGTGTGGCACTATCATCGTACCAAATGGGAGACTTCAAACAGGTATAGCAGCTCCAGACTGGGCATCCATGTGGCATTGTGGGCCATTAGCAGAACTGTACTCAAACACAATCTGCAACCTCATGGCCTGGCATATCCCCACACAGCCATCATCAAGCCAGGAATTCAATTCTGGTACAAAGGAGAGTTCAGGAGAACATGCCAGGAAGCAACACCAAGCACGCCTGAAGATAAAGTGTCAACTTGGTGAAGCTACCCAACAGGACTACTCGGATGCAAAACAAGAGAAGGAGCGAGTGATAATTAGAGCTAAGTGATCCCACAACCAACGGATCAAATCTATGCTCTGCAGTCCTGTCACATCCAGTCATGAACGGTGGTGAGTGACTAAACAACTCATTGGAGGAGGCAGCTCCACAAATATCCCATCCTCAATTGAAGAGCACAGCACATCAGTGCAAAAGATGAGGCGGATGCTTTCGCAGTAACCTTCAGCCAGAAGTGCTGAGTGCATGATTCATTTCAGCCTTGTCCAGAAGTCCCCAGCATTACATAACCAGTCTTCAGCCAATTTGATTCACTCCATGTGATATCAAGAAATGGTTGGAGACACTAGATACTGCAAAGGCTACAGACCCTGACAACATTCCAGCAATAGTACCGAATACTTGTGCTCCAGACATTGCCTTTCCCTAGCCAAGCTGTTCCAGTACAGCTACAACAATGTCATACACCTGACAAGTTGGAAAATTGTCCAATTGTTTCCTGTACATAAAAAGCAGGACTGGCCAATACCATCCCATCATAATGTCAATCATCAGTTTAACAAAAAAATCTTGGAAGGTATTTGTCAACAGTGCTACAAAGCAGCACATACTCAGTGACACCCAATTTGGGTTCTGCCAGGACCACTCAGGTCCTGACAGCCTTGGTTCAAACATGGACAAAAGAGCTGAATTCCAGAGGTGAGTGTGACTGACTTGACATCATGGCTGTATTCCACCAAATGTGGCATCAAGGAGCCCTAGAAAAACTGGAATCAATAGGAAAATGGGGGCAAACTCTCTGGTGGTTAGAGTCATGCCTGACACACAAGTTGTGGGAGGTCAGTCATCTCAGCTCCATGACATCTCCGCAGAGTTCCTCAGGGTAGTGTCATAGGCCCAACCATCTTCAGCTGCTTCATTAATGAGCTTCCCTCCATCACTAGGTCACAAGTGGGGAAGTTGGCTGATGATTGCACAATGTTCATCACCGTTTGTGACTCCTCATAATGAAACAACAAGATCTGGACAGTATCCAGGCTTGGGCTGACAAGCAACCAAGCAACATTCGTGTCACAAATGCCAGGCTATGATCATCACCAACAAGAGACAGTTTAACCACTGCTCCCTGACCCACAATGGTGTCACCATCATTGAATTCCCCCACTGTCAACATTCTGGGGATTATCATTGCCCAGAACCTCATCTGGACTCACCACATAAACACAGTGGCTACAAGAGCAGATCAGAGGCTAGGAATACTGCAGTGAGAACTCAACACCTTATTCCCCAAAGCCTGTCCACCATCTACAAGGCACAAGTCAGGAGTGTAATGGAATACTTCCCACGTGCCTGGATGAGTGCAGTCTCAACAGTACTCAAGAAGCTTGACACCATCCAAGATAAAGCAGCCCACTTGATTGGCACGACAGACACAAACATCCACTCTGTCCTTAAGTAGCAGCAGTGTGTACTAACCACAAGATGAACTCTAAGATCGTGAGACAGCACCTTCCAAACGCTTTACCACTTCCATTGAGGAGGACAAGGTCAGCAGATATATGGGAACACCACGACCTTCAAGTTCCCCTCCAGGCTACTAACCATCCTGACATGGAAATAGATCACCTTTCCTTCACTGTTGTTGGGTCAAAATCCTGGAATTTCCTACCTGATGGCATTTTGGGACAACCCACAGCATGTGGACTTGCAACAGTTTAAGGCAGCAGCTCACCACCACCTTTTCAAGGGCAACTAAGGATGGGCAAAAAATGCTGGCCAGCCAGCAATGTCCACATCCCACAAAATGAATGAATAAATAAAAACACTTCACACGTCTGCTTAAAATCAGGAATAAAACTAAAAAATAATCTTTCAAGTGTTGGGTGTTTTTCTTGAACTTAAAAACTCTGACCTTCTAAATTGTAGCTGGTTTGTTTTGTTCCAGTTGTATAACCAAAGCACATCATACAGTAAATTCTAAAGCTAGGCTTCAAAACTTGCTTTAAAGAAATCACTAAAGAACAGTGAAAATGTATCTGAGACATTTTCATTATTCACCAATGGTCATTTTACAAGTTCTATATAATACTTACAATAATTACATGTTAACATTAAATATACAAAGAACACAATTTTTTCACCCACCACACAGTATCTGGTAATGTACGCTCTCAAAGCATCTGTGATAATTTATTTTCCAGGCTTGTAAACAGTTTTCAAACTGTGTGGCTGGAGAATTAAGCTCCATTGAAATAATAATAAACACTTGTCCTGAAATTTTTCTAAGAAAGTCAAAGGATTGTGGCCCATGTGAATAAGTTTCTTCTTCCATGTTGTTGCAGATGTGTATTTCAAAGTTATGTCCAGCCAGTAAAGACTCAATATCTCTTTACCAATGGTTAATTTTTTGATGATATGTAGTTTTGTCTTGCAAATTAAATGGTTAATTGTTCTACCCCATATCATTAACTTGCAGTAAAATAGTCCCTAAACAATGTCTCTACCTTCAACAGCCAGCTTGAGGAGCTTTGCATAATTCAGCATGGTTAAAAATAATGTTGGCAGTAAATTGTTCAAATTTTCATCGATAACTTTCATTCATTCTTTCAGCCTTTATTCAACAAACCTGGTAAGGATGCAACGAGTGATAATGTTCACAAAAAACATGATAAGAGTCCACTTATGCCAACATAATGTAAAATCTCACATTTTACCTTAGGTTCAGGAAAATCCAAAGTAACCTTTGTTTGCCTCTCTAGGTGTGAATTCACCTTTTCCCATGGGTATGGCCCAGCTAAGTCACCTTGGCCTATCTAAGTTCACTTGTGGCCAAAATTAAAGCATTTTGTAGCTGATCAAAACAGTTCAGCCAAAAAGGTGCAAATGCTCCTCCCAGGTTTGACTATAAACAATGTAACTGATGGAAACAGCACAATGTCAAAGTCCTCTAGTTACTTTACTGATTAATTGTAGGAACATTGGTACATTTTTCATTCCAAATAGCATGACTGCACTGATAAAGTCCATCTGGTGTTTAAAAATAAAACCCAATATTTCATCAGTTCTCATAAGCTTTCATCACAGGACATAAGAGCAGGAGTAGGCCAATCAGTTTACAATGCCTGCTCTATCATGGCTGATTGAATAATCCTCAACTCACTTTCCAACCTTTTCAGTATAACCCTTGATTTCCTTATTGATTAAAAAGCTGCCTAGCTCAACCCTGTATGTACTTAATGACCCAGCCTTCTGTGGTAAAGTTTTCCACCAATTCACTACCCTCAGAAAAAATTCTTCCTCATTTGTATTAAGTGTCTGACCCTTTATTCTGAAATTATGCTTTCTAGTCCTAGACTTTCCAACAAAGCGAAATCATCTTTCTGCATTTATTCTGTCAAATCCTGAAAGAAGCCTGTATGTTTCAATAAGGTCATTCTTCTAAATTTTAATGATTACAGGCCCAATCTGCTCTCTCTCCTCAAAAGAGGGTCCTTCCATATTTAATATCAGCCTAGTGAAACTTCTCTGCACTGTCTCCAATGCCAATATCTTTCCTTAGAAAGGGAGCCAAAAACTGCTCACGGTTTTCCAACTATGGTCTGACTAAAACCTTGTATATGTTTAGTGAAACCACCCTACTTTAATACTCCATTGCCTTCCCTATTACCTACTGAACTTGTATTCCAGCTTTTAGTGATTCATCTATTACATAAAATTAATATTATGTAATATCAGCAGCTAACAGGTTTAACATTTTCCTTTAATCTTTTGTTCTAATTTTATCTCAAGTGGTACATCAGGGTTTAATTACAAACTGAGTCACAGCAAAAATGCTCCCTTTCAATACAATGATTCTTTAGCATTGTACAATTGAGTTGTAAAATATGAATACTCTTCATCCAGGGTGGGTAAGAATGCTCAATTATATGTAACAAATAAGTTACAATTGCTTGAAATATGAAATATAAATTTTAATAATATGTTTCCACATGCACTTAAGCCTTGGACTAATTAGCATGTGGGAAAAAGTAAGGACTACAGATGCTGAAGAGTCAGAATCAAAGTATGGCGCTGGAAAAGCACAGCAGATCAGGCAGCATTCAAGGAGCGGGGAGTCGGCAGATGGGGGTGATTGTGATAGGTTGGTAGGAAGAGTGGGGCAGATAGGTGGGGAGGAAGATGGACAGGTAGGACAGGTCAACAGGGCATTGGGGATTGGATCTGAGATGAGGTGAGGGGATAGAGATTTGGAAACTAGTGAAGTCGACGTTGATGTTGAGTGGTTGATGGGTCCCAAGGCTGAAGATGAGGCGTTCTTCCTTCAGTCAGTGGGCAGCTAAGACTTAGCTGTGGAGGAGGAGCAGGACTTGCATGTTGTTGATGGAGTGGGATGAGGAGTTGAAGTGGTTGGCCATAGGGCAGTGGGATTGTTGGGTGCGTGTGTCCCAGAGGTGTTCTCTGAAACACTCCGTGGGTTGGTGTTGTCTCCCCGCTGTAGAGGGGACCAGATAGAGAGTAATGGACACAGTAGACGAGGTGGGTGGATGTGCAGGAAAATCTCTGCCAGATCTGAAAAGTTCTTTTGGGGCCTTGGACAGAGGTGAGAGGAAAGGTGTGGGCGCAGATTTTACACCTCTTGTAGCAAGGGAAGGTGCCGCTGTGGAAGGTGGAGGGGCACTTTCTGCCCCTTGAGCTCCACCCCTCCAACTGCAACAAGGATAGAGTCCCCCGGTCCTCATCTTCCACCCCATTAATATTTGGATTCAGCACATTATCCTCCACCATTTCAACGACTAGAGACATCCTTCCCTCCCCACCCTTATCTGCATTCCACAGAGACCATTCCCTCTGTGACTCCCTTGGTCCACACCCTGCACACCTTCCCTTGCCGCAACAAGATGCGCTCACACCTCCATCCAAGGCCCCAAAGGATCTTCTCACATCTGGCAGAAATTTTCCTGCACATTCACGAACCTCACCTACTGTGTCTGTTGCTCTCGATGTGATTTCCTCTGCATAGGGGAGACAGAACGCCAACTCATGGAACATGTCAGGGAACTTCTCTGGGACACATGCATCCAACAGCCCCACCGACTTGTGGCTGACTACTTTAACTCTCCCTCCCATGCCACTAAGGACATGCAAGTCCTGGGCCACCTCCACTGCCAAATCCTAGCCATCCGATGACTGGAGGAAGAATGCCTCATCTTCCACCTTGGGACTCTTTAATCACAACATCAACACTGACTTCACTAGTTTGCAAATCTCCCCTCTCCACACCTGATCTCAGAACTATCTCGGCACCGCCCTCTTAACCTGTCCCACCTGTCTGCTCCACCCTCCCCACTGACCTACCTCCACCTATAACCTTCCCAGCTACCTTCCGTCCAGCACCAACCCCACCCTACTATCAGTATCTCAGCCCCCTTCCCCCTACACATTCCTGATGAAAGTTTCATGCCCAAAACGTCGACTCTCCTGCTCCTCAGATACTGTCTAACCTGCTGTGCTTTTTCAACATTAATTAGGATGTGCCTGGGATGGGGAAAGGTGAAGGATCAAAAACTAGAATAACTTATTTTGGCTTAAAAATGCACATAATGTAACAAAGTATAGGTAATTATTTAGAATAAGCAGTAATTGTACAGTTAAGATCAAGGAAATTGAAACATTAAAATTTCACAGTAAAACAGGAAGCAGCAGGAGAACCTCTCCCCTAAGTTGAGGCTGTGAAACTCACTTTCAGGGGTTGTTTCTGACAACATCTATTCAATCTGTTGATATAGATTCTAAAGAAAAAAGGGTACAAGAGATTATAACATGATGGATAAATGTGACTGTAACTATCTGATCACATGAAAAGAGAGCTGGAAGAGCAGGCCAGGCCTAAGGCCATAAAGCCTTTCTTCCTAAAGCCTCTATGTATTTTTAAATTGAATTCTACGATTAAATAAGTGTGCTACCATGACTGGCATCACTTAATAACACGGTGGACATACATCATCCATGATGTCATAATGATTAACCATACATTGTGAAAACATCTAATTTCATGATTCATATGTTGTAGGAATAGGTTTTCTTTTGAGGAAAATTCATTTTTTTTAGATATAAAGTAATTGAAACACGAATTCAGCAAAGTGTCATAACACCCAAGGTATTTACACATCACGGATGATGTATAAATATATTGGGTGTTCTGGTAGGATGTACAAGACCAGGTCCATGGCTACAGCTCAGACACTGTGTTTGCAGGAGTGGTGACAATGGTGGAGGTGAGCCCATGACTGAGACTCCACAGCCCATTACCGAGACTCGGCCGATGTCAAGCAGCGAACAGAGAAGTAGCGGAGGGTAACAAGAGGAAATGATGAATTCTGCAGTAAAATCTTGCATTATATTCAGTGTTTCAAGACAGGACCAGAGCAAGGTGACACTTTGCATTTTGCATGCGGAAAAACACCACTATTTTTATATACGGGCCAATAATTCTAAAAGATCAACATTAGAATGCTGATAGCCTAAAACAACTGATGGGTCTATTTAGATGCAAAACTGAAGACAGTAAGTCTGAGAAGAATGGTCCTGTCTTCCTAATGAAGTATTTGCCATTTCATAGTCCAAAAGAAAAGGTTGAAAAGCAACCAATAAACAAGGGAAGGTCTCAAAGTATCTATATACTTATCAGATCAAAAATAAGGTTTGGGAAGTTAAATTTAATGAGTTTGCGTCTCCAACTGGGACAAAGAGTTGTCAGGTAAATTACAATGGAGATAGGTTACAGAGGAAGTACTTTGTGTTTGGTCTGTCTGTGTTTTTTTCCAGACATGAGCAGAGATGTTGACAACAGTGGTGTTTGTGTAGTAGAGACTAGTAAAGAGCTAATGGAAAAGTTTTTTTTAAATTTTGAAGTCACTGAGCAAGAAAGCAGTGATACTCTTCCTTGGAGGTTCACCTGGTTGAATGCTACTGGAAAGACTCTCTCTTCCCCCCCCCCCCCCACAACCCCCCACAACCCCCCAAACCCCACCCCCCCCAAAACCTCAAAAGTCAGAATACCAAGATCTGGGGGAAACAAAGTGAATTCCTAAGAGTAGTGATGTTCTTTGGTTTGGTCCCAAAAGTACAGAATCTTTAAGAATCTGAGATATACAGGGAAGTCTTGGATGGAAAAAAATAGACTTTGGGATTAAGATTGGGATTTACAAAACATAGCACTAAATTAGTAGTGCATGCTTTGTTTAGTTGTTGTACAGGGTCTTTTTAAATTTAAAGTGTGAAATCATGACTTATCGTTTCATTCAATACACAGGAGTTGCAATTTTGATTTTAAATCCCTCTCCAAATCATAACGTGATACTACATTGCCAGATTTATTTTTCTTCGGCTGTTATCTTTTCTACATTTAAAATAAATAATTATTTAGTAAATGAATATTATTAATCGATGCTCAACGCCTAGTGGCGCATTGGTATCACACGACTATCAACACTACCTTGTATCAAAATGTCTAATGACAATACCACAACCTAACAACACTCCGATCACAATGTTCATCATCATCTAATGTCACGATAACTAATATCGCCCAATGGCAGAAAACTAGTCATATGTTGGGCTACTTAACACTGACATTTTGAGATTAGCGTTATCGAGTCAATGAATCAAGTTAGGCGCCTCTGTCTAAAATTGGGAAACTACGATTCTTGATCTTTAGGAGACGCCAATTAACAATATCGCTGTTAAATACAAATATCCAGTTAGTACACTATAGTTGAAGTTAAACAATTCTCGAGCCGAAGGCTCAATCATGCATCACAACAGCGTCTAAGGAGTGGGCTGGTGTAATGTATGTGATTAACTGTAGATGTGTTTAATTTCAGATGGTGCACATCAAACCTGCCTCATCTTCAAACACTTTAAGGGGCGAGGACCCGGCGGGGGGCGGGGGGCGAGGACCGGGCGAGGACCCGGCGGGGGGCGAGGACCCGGCGGGGGGCGGGGGGCGGGGGGCGGGGGGCGAGGCCCCGGCGGGGGGCGGGGGGGGGGTGACGCCGAGGATATAACTGCTATGAGGAAGTCTGACGATATGCTTTCGGAGGTGAATCCGAATCACAGGTGTTAGGTCCGGCCGCTCGCTGACTCACCCATGTGCTGTGTGTCTAACTGAACAGCAGGCATTTCTTTCAGCTGAATGTGCCCAGCGCCTCCATCCCCACACCATCTCAGGCAGCACAACACTGACGACGCCATCTTCCCAACGTCCCACCACACGGACGTCACCGGCTCCCCGGACGTCACGAGCACGACGCAGCCGGCCGGCGAGTGAGCCACGCCCCCCCAACAACGTCATCCGGCCGTTCGACCGGGCTTACTGCGCATGCGCATTATGCCTTGGACTTGGCGCTGGTTCTGATTGGAAGTGGTTCCAAGAACAAAGCAGCCACTTAGACAGATTCTAACACGTTTCACAGGCAGGGGTGTGGCTGGCTCAAAATTGCTGAGAGTCCTAATTTGATAGCACGCTCACATTGTGCACTGCAGCAGTTCAAGAATATCCCAGTAACTGTACCAAGGGCAAGGAGGATTGGGCAATATATGACTGCTTTCTTAGAAGTAGCTGCACCCCAAGAAATGATAAAAGTCGAGATAATTCTCTGAAAGTTTCACCAAAAAATTGCAGAGTAATGACAACCCATGGTATGGTAATTTTATTGGGGGAGGAATGGTTGGCCGGGAGATTTATTCATTCACGGGATGAGGGGGTCGCTGGCTAGCCCAGCATTGATTGCTCGTCCCTAATTTCCCAAGGGCAGTCAGGAGTCAATCACATTAGTGTGGGTCAGGAGTCACATGTCATCCAGACTAGGTAAAAATGGCAGTTTTCTTCCATAAAGGACATTAGTGAACCAGCAATAGACAATGGATTCACAGTCGTCATCATTACATTCTTAATTCCAGATATTTAAAAACTGAATCCAAATTCCACAATCAGTCATGGAAGGATTTGATCGAGTCCCCAGAATGTTAACTGGGTTTCTGGATTAATAGCCCATCTCTAATACCAACACAACATCAACTTCCTGTTGGGTTTTCTTCATAAAATATCCAATGCCATATTCAATGTTCAACAATAGGATACAGGTGGGCAGGGAGGTTGGTTTGATTAGTTGGCTAGATGACTGGTTTCTGATGCAGAGTGATGCTAGCAGTGAAATTCAATTCCTGTGCATGCATACTTTATCATGAAAGACTCTCCCTTCATCTCAGATGTGGTGACCCTCAGATTAAACCACAACCAGTTGTTTCAATTGAAAGAGTACCCCTATTCTCCATTTGGATTATGCTGTTCAAAAAGGCAGACAGTTCTTCCTCCATTTAGGGTCACATCACAAAGAAGTCCAAAAATGTAGCATTATCCTAAAGCTCACGATAGCCACAAGTTAAGGACCTACCTGTTTAAGGTTATGCCAATTTAAATATTTTAAATAAATACTTTGATTTTTAATTTAAAAAGTAACTCTTTTGTGGTTTTTGTCAACTGCCCAGCTTGATGGGATGACCTTTGCAAAAGTCTGTACTTGCCTATACAATCATAGAGCATTTCCAGGAATAGATTCTCTTTCTTTGGTCTCTGTGAAGAAAACAAATCTCATCTCAAATGGGTGATCCCTTATTTTTAAATAGTGACCCTTAATTCTAGATTCTTCCACAAGAGGAAACATCTTTTCAATATCAACCAAGTCAAGTCCCCTCGGGATTTCACTCCCTCCACCACTAACACTCAGTAGCCACAATGTGTATCGTCTGCAAGTTGTATTGCAGTAATTCTCCAAGGCTTCTTAGCCAGCACCTTCCAAACTCACCCCATGCTTATATAGAAATATATCGCCATTCCTTCAGTCAAACTGCTGCTCTTTAGCAACTTTAGTCACAGCCATAGGTTGGTTAGAGTGTCAGTATCTACGTATAAACTAAAAATATCCAGTTTTGATTTGTGGTTATTTCCAGTTCAATGTTAGGAAAATGAAAACCATTATTTTGGGCTCCTATTACAAACTCCTGTAAATAGTTCCATCATCCTCCATCAGTGTCTGATTTGAACTTAGTCTAAACTTCTTACACTAAATCCTCTCCATTAAGACATGGAATG
Organism: Chiloscyllium punctatum; assembly: GCF_047496795.1. Taxonomy (NCBI): domain Eukaryota; kingdom Metazoa; phylum Chordata; class Chondrichthyes; order Orectolobiformes; family Hemiscylliidae; genus Chiloscyllium; species Chiloscyllium punctatum. Next base: position 6,603,826 of record NC_092753.1, on the reverse strand, counting down.
TCTACATCCACCTCAGTAAATATTGACCAAAACCCACATTACTACTTCCAGATATTTTTAAGTCAGGTTGGTGTGTGGTTTGGAGGGGAACTTGTAGGTGGTGGTGTTTCCATGTATCTGGGACCCTTTAGTTTAGAATTAGTCAAGCTTTGACTCATTACTGAGTGTGGTTGTCACATGGCTCTTAAAAAAAGGCCCTCTTTACTTCGGTCAGACTCAGTTTTTTATGATGTCAATGTTTACAATCTTCACTGATTCAGGGAAAAGTCTCCATACACCTCCAAAAAGAAACTTAAGAAACTTGTAAGATAATCAATTGGACACTCTTTGCACTCTGCAAAGTGGCAAGTTAGTTGTTTTTTCATAAATTTGATCCAATCTCTATAAATCGATCCAAATCCAAAATACTGTAATATGCTGGAACTTTGAAATAAAAATATATATTTAGTAGGTCAGTCAGCAGCTATGGAGAGGAAAAAAGCATTAATAATTCAACTTGATGACTTTCAAAAGCATGAAGAATAACTTGATCTCCCTCTCCACTGATTCTCAATGTATCAGTCATTCTTCAACTCTGTTCAAGGTAGGTCGTAATTAGTTTTCATTTAAAGTTACATGAATCAAACTGTTCCAACATGATCCACCTTTGAGGTAGGTGAGACTTAAACCTAGATTCTGGTTTAGAGATAGGGTCCTTACACTGTTCCACAAGACCCTCGGTTTTCATTTAGATCATGAAACTTTCCATGAAAGTGACTATTGATGGCTTGATGTAGCAGGAACCCAAAAACTGCTATTTCATAAAAACGTTTGGTTCAGGTTATCAGATTTTCCCACTGAATTGCATTCCATATTTTAACTTGATTCCTTGACTTTTGCTGCCACATTTAAAGTCATACTAGAAAGTATGATAGAAAGGAAATTTCAAAGTAGGATCTCATATTGTACACCCCACACCATGAATGACTCAATGCTCTGCTTTTCTTTGCTGATCTGTCTGAAGTCAACTCTGCAACCAAACTAAAAGGGAAGGCAAGAAGATCTGGACAGAAATTAGCCCAGCTGCTGCTTCCACTATTGCCTCTGTTGCTCCTCGTTGCGAGATCTGGGATGAAGAACTTCAATTATGTGGACAGATTGGAGAAATGAGCTAATCTAATTTGGGACAAGAAAGTATGTATCCCCTATGTGGGATATTCAAAATGATGATGGGTCTGGGAGAGTAGATGGGGAAATATCTCCCATCAGCAGCAGGATAGCAGACCACAGACACCAATTCAAGTTAATAGGCAAAGGAAGCGATGTGAAGACAAATGTTTTATACAGTGAATGGTTAGTTCCTGAACTGCATTATGTTATGGCCAAATCTGAAGGAAAATGAATTCCTCTCTTTTAACTCATGATTGTAACAGAGTTAGAACTTTTTAAAAGATATGCTTTTTCAATTCAGTAAGTATGTGATTATCTATAAAGGGTTACAAGCAGTGACCAGGCATGGATCCTCAGTTTACTGTGACGTGGGCAAGGAGGGAAGAACTGACTCCCCTTTTTTATTCAACCACCATTGCATAGTTCGATCTGAACAAAGTTAACTTAAAATAAAGAATCCTTTCTCTTTCCCAGTGCCAATGTTGTTTTTTAAAAGCAGCCAAGTTAACCAAGTTTTCTTGCGTTATCAAAATACAAGGGAAATTAAACTATAAATTAGAATACCCATAAATTAGAAATGACCATAAATTAGATGACAGTTAAAAAAAATGGGAATCAGTCCTTGGTTTGTCCCTGCAAAAAAAAAATGAGGAAGTTTGCTGCTACTTTCCCTTCTGCTGTGGCTTCTCTATTTACACAAACATTGTTGACTTTGTAGGATTTTGACAATAGTTTGGAACAGCTTTTGCACAACAGTGATGACTTGCATTTAGATAGCACCTTTAACATAAGAAAATGGAAAAGGAAAAGTGCTTCACAAAAGTATTAATCTGAGACTGAACCACATGCAATATCAGGCCAAGTGGGTAAAAACAAAAGTGGGAGTTGAGTAATGGTCTTAAAGGGGGAAAAGGAAATAGAAAGATAGAGAGGTCTAGGGAGCTTGGGGCCCATTTGGCAGCTGAAGGCTTGGTTGCTATAGCTGCAGGAAAGGGAAATCAGAAGTTACAAGAGATCAGAATTGGAGGAATGCAGAGATCTCAGTCACTTTTTACTTCAGTAGTTCTTAAAAGCCAGGGAATCTCAAGGAAACAGATCTTTGATATTTTTTTTTCTCAATTTGTTTTAGAGTTAAATCGATAAAGGTACTTATCAAAATAGTCAAATGCGTTATGAAGGCAGCCAATCTATAATCAGCTCACAGCGAAGATTTCTGACTCAGAAACAGGATTAATGGCCTTTCCAGTGCATTCAGGTACAAAGTGTTTCTTGAAGAATAATCCAGAATAATATATTAATTGGCAAGCTTCCTCCTTCAGGATCCAAGTTACTTTTTTGACTGCCTCACTTCACACTTTTGCTTACATTGAAGCATAGCTTGCTGTATTTTTTGCATTCCCTTCCTTAATTTGATGGTACTTCCCTCTGATTCTTTTGACTAATGATCTCAGAAAGCTGACTTGTCTCACTAATTACTCATTTTGTGCTGGTCAGAAGTTGCAAATGTTAGTCAGAATATTAACTGTGAAATCAGAGCGGACATCAGAGTCAGCACAGGAGACTGAAAGGTGCTGTTTGAGGATTTTACTTTTTTTGATCCATAAATCATACTTACACTTTTTCTGAAGTTTACTTCTTACCCACAATTCCCTCAAAACCATGATACCATGTGTGTTCGAGATGTCCAGCTTGCTCATATCGCCGTGGTTATTGTGAATATCACTTCTTGTTTATTCCAGTAGGGGGCACGGTTAGCTAACTTTTCATTCTCATCCCATACGATCAGCCGATCAAATGAGTTACTGTTCCGGCCTTAAGAAGTCGAAGTAGAAATGAAAGTTTGTAAATTGGGCTTAAATCATGTCTTTTGTTCATAGTAACTTAAGCTGTAAATTAAGTGCTTCCCAGGAGCGTTTTAAATTAGACGTTGAGCCAAATAAGGCAATATTTCAACAGATGTCTAAAGTCTTGTTCAATTGATAGATTTTAAGGAGAGTTTTGAGGAAAGTGAGGCAGAGAGATTCAGAGAGGGACTTCCAGAGTTAGGTCCGAGGCAGTTGAAATCATCTAGGCGAAAGTGAGGACTGCAGATGCTGGAGATCAGGGTCGAGAGTGTGTTGCTGGAAAAGCACAGCAGGTCAGGCAGCATCCAAGGAGCAGCAGCATCGAATGTGCCCTTTATCAGGAAAGTCCTGACCCTAGGCAGCTGAAGGCAAAACCGCTAAAAGAGTAAGTAAAGTCAGAGATGCTCATGAGACCAAAATTAGATGAATGTAGCTATTTTTGACAGTCTGGATGAGAGGATGTTTACAGAAATAGACATGATGGGAAGGTGCCGGAATTGAACTGGGTTGGACAAAGTTAAAAATCACACAACATCAGGTTATAGTCCAATAGGTTTATTTGAAAGTACAATCTTTCGGAGCCCTACCTGACGAAGGAGCAGTGCTCCAAAAGCTGTACTTTCAAATAAAGCTGTTGGACTATAACCTGGGGTTGTGTTTTTTAAATAAATATTTTTATTAAAGACCTTTTTAAATCTTTTACAAAATATCTACATACAAAAAAAACACCAAAAAACCCTAGAAAAGTAGAGGCAGTACAACAAGCTCATAACGCGATACTATTAATATTGAACGATCTACTATTCTACCAGAACAAACGTATCTACTTAAACTAAACTGTAAACAAATTAAATAAATATTAAATTAAATTCAATTCAATTAACTTAAATTAAATTAAATCTTACTACTTTATTCTATTTCACTCATCACACCTCCACTGAAGATCCCATCCCAGCTTTTTCCCCCAGCCTCTCCCTCCCAGGGCCCCACAGGCACCCATACTGATTCCCACCGCTATACCATGGCTCTAAGTAATATTACTGGTAAGTCTGCATCAATATAGTTTAAAGGGCTGCTATGTCTTGTAAAACTGCTCCCTTTTGTGGTGCACCATATTTGTGAGGTAGTCTTGGGGGAGATGCTCCATCACCAGCCTATGCCAACCTATAAGAACTGGTGGTTTTTCTGACGTCCAATTCACTTTAATCTTCCTTGCATAGTGGGTAAGCATGTTACATAATCTCTTCCTGTGTTCCCCCAGAGAGGGCAAATTTGACAACCCAAAAAGAAGAAATACCAGATCCACATTAATTTCAATCCCCAAGATGTCCTTTAGCTCCCTTACTATAGCACTCCAGTATCTCTGGATCTTACACCATGACCAGTGGCAGTGTGTAAGAGTGCCTATACTAATGTTACACCCTGATGACATTCCTCTCTTAAACTTAGCTAGCCCCTCTGGCACCATATGAGCCCTGTGTAAGATCTTCAATTGGGTGTAGGACCATTCGGCGCAGCCACTTTGGCGCGAGTGATTCGGCGCAGCCAGTTTGGCGCGACCCATTTCGGCGTGAGCGTTTTGGCGCAGATCTTATTTATTCCTTTTCAGGCTTACTTACAAGCATTAATGAAAGCAATAAAAAGAAAAATAATGTTTATCCTTTTCAGTAAAAATGTCAAAATGAAAATAAAAATGAAAGAAATAAGGCAAATACAAAATTGTTGATGGCATTTTAGTGGGTTTTATTTTATTTTAATAATTTGTATATTAATATGTTTTATATTAATATATTTTAATAATAGTTTAATAACTACTACTGAATAACTACAAAACAGTTCTGTGCCAAATGGGTTTGCACCGAAATATATTTTATTTTAATAATTTTAATAATTTAATAACTTTAATAATAGTAGTTTAATAACTACTACTGAATAACTACAAAATAGTTCTGCGCCAAAATGGGTCTGCGCCGAAATGGGTCGTGCCAAACCCGCCGCGCCAAATTGCTCGCGCCAAAGTGGCTGCGTCGAATGGTCCCACTCCGTCTTCAATTGCATGGCCTGCGCTCTGTTACATACTGAAATTTTCCTTACATTTCCCCATACATCTTCACGTACCTCCAATGAAATGTCCTCTCCTAGCTCTCGATTCCATGTCCTACAGAGTCCTTCCACATCCTCCAGGGTACGACCTTTCTGTAAATGATACAAGGTCCTGACTGAAAGAGCACCCATACACCGGAGTACTCTTTTCTCTGCATCTGACTTCTAACATGAGGCAGGAGTGTGGTCTTCCTCTGTATATAATCCCTTATCTGAAAGTATCGTAAAAGGTCCCTATTAGACTGTCCATATTTCTGGTTTAACTGACTAAATGATACTAAGACGTCCCCCTCGAACAAGTCTCCCAGGCATGAGATTCCCTTATTCTCCCATAACTTAAAGCCGGAGTCTTTTGCCCCATGTTTAAATCCTTGGGCTCCCACCAACTGGGTAAACGGCGAGGTCTTAGACCAAGTGCCCTCGTCTTGCTTCATTATCCTTCAGGTTTTCATCGTATTTAAAATGATTGGATTCTTACAGTGCTCGGTCACGGATTTCATCTTATCCATAAATAATAAATTAACTCGAGGACATCTCAACTGCAAGGCTTAAATGTCAAGCCAAATTGACTCTGAATTCTCCCGTACCCAGTCACCAACATATGCTAACAGGGTGCTTATTTGATATTTCTTCAAATCCGTAAGATCCATCCCTCCCTCACCCTGTGAAAGCTGCAACTTAGTAAATTTAATTACAGGATGCCTGTGGCACCAAATAAATTCCCCAGCCAACCATTGAGCCTCCATAACACTCTTCTTGGTAGCAACAATGGGAGCATTCTCATGGGGTACAACAGGCAAGGAAGAACATTCATTTTAGTCAGGGCTATTTGGCCCAACCATGATAACGGTAACCCCTCCCACCGCTGCAAATCCTGTTTTATCCTCTCCAATAGAGTTGTACATAGTTAGTTTTATACAGCTGGTGGAAGGAAGGGGTAATAAAAGTTTCCAGATACAAAAAACCTTTTAATGAAAATCTAAATGGGAACTGCATTCCATCCTTCAGATTAGGCACCCCTACTAATTCCCCCACCGGCATGTCTTCCAATTTCGTAAAGTTGATCCTGTATCCTGCGAAATCGCCAAATAAATTCATTGTTTGATTCAATCGAGGAACAGATTTCTCCAGATTGACCAAGAACAAAAAAGGACGTCGTCAGCATATAGGATGATCTTATGCTCCTCCATTCCCTCTCTTGGCTCCATTATTTCAGGATCCCTTCTGATAGCCTCAGCTAATGGCTCAATTGCCAAGGTGAAGAACAGCAGGAAGAGAGGACTACCTCTCCCAATACTAAAGTTATCTGACTTAGCACCATTTGTAATGACTGCCATCTTAGGATCATTATACATTACTGCCACCCATCTAGTAAAGGATCCCCCCAAACCCAAGCGTTCTAGGACCCCAAACAGATACGGCCATTCTATCCGATCAAGCATCTTTTCTGCATTTAGGGAGACCACCAAACCTGGGATCAATCTTTGCTGGCATACCTTCACTATGTTCAGTACCCTCCTGATATTGTTGGAGGAGCTACGGCCCTTAACAAAACTGGTCTGATCTTCTTTTATAATATGGGGCAGGACCTTTTCCAACCTCTGAGCCAGCATATTAGATAGAATTTTTAAATCTACATTCAACCGTGAAATTGGTCTATACGAAGCACATTCTTCAGGGTCTTTCCCTCTCTTTAAAATGAGGGAGATATTAGCCTCCCTAAGAGAGGGAGGCAGAAATTCTTATGCACATGAATAGCTAAACATCCCCAGAAGTGGTTCCACCAATACCTTTATGAATTCCTTATAGAATTCACTTGGGAATCCATCTGGCCCCGGTGCTTTGCCACCCTGGAAATGCCTTATTACTTCCTGTACTGTTATAGCCTGTTCCATGTTTATAATGGGCAGGTCCATATTCTCAAAACAGGACTGCATTCTCACTGCACTGTATTCGCTTCCCTCTGACCGATCTAGCTCTGTGAAGTATTCCCTAAATCTAACGTTGATCTTCTTCAATTCTTGGGTAATCGTGCCAGCGTCCTCCCTAACAGATGTAATAGTTTGGGAAGCTTTTTTCCTCCTAGCCAAATATGCCAGATATCTATCTAGCTTATCTCCAAATTCAAACAGTTGTTGTTTTGCAAAGGAGACCTCTATTTTTAGCCACTTCTGTGTGCAATGAGCTGAGAGCCGCCCGGAGGTCCGCTGCAACTTAACCAAAGGAGGCCTATTATAATATGTTTCCTCAGCTATCTGCAGCTGGGCTTCCATCATCTTCCATCTACCCTCTCCTCTTTCTAGTCACAGAATACGAAATGATCAGGCTTGTAAATATGCCTTCGTTGTATCCCAAAGTATTGCCAGATTACTGGCCGTACCCGAGTTGATATTCCAGAAGGCCCTGAACTCTCTTCTGATGCATTCAACAAATTTGCTATCCCTTAGCAGAAATGGGTCCATGCACCAGTGCTGTGCAACTTGTGTGGGTTGGAGTAGAAAGTAAAATCTCTTCCATTAGGGTGGAGATGCCTCCACACATCCACTAATCCCAACTCCTCACACATGTCCACCAACTGCTTAGATTGCCCAGGCATACCTGCCAGGCCCCTTGGCACCCTGTCAACTTCGGGATCTATTAGGCAATTAAAATCCCCTCCTATGATCATGCGGCGCTCCTTAAGATTCATTAATTTAGCAACTGCATCAATTAGAAATTTAAGAGGGTGCGCCGGGGGACAATATACATTCAAGATGCCATACACTTCTTTAAGAATGATAAACCATCCATGTTTGTCTTTAATCTGCTCCATTACCTGAAAATGGAGGTTCCTTCTTATCAGTACAGCCTCTCATCTACTCTTCGAGCTGAAGGAGGAGAAGAATACCCTGTTATAACCCATTTGCTGCAGTTTCAGAAGGTCTTAATCAGTTGGATGTATCTCTTGCTGTATGGCGATGTCCACCCTTTCCTTCCTAAGGCTTGACAGCACCTCCTTTCTTTTAATAGGGGAATGGCTCCCTTTTATATTCCAGGTGCTGCATCACCTGAACAAATCATGAGCCATAGTCATCCAGGGCCTGTGGTTTCCCAACAGGAGGAAGCTTATCTGAAGTGTGATGAACGACAAAGACATTAACTCTATGAAGTCTAAAAATGACTCCTGAAAAACTAATCACTACATTTAACTGAAGCAAACACCAAAGTAACCCTCAATTCACGAGGGATCTTCCCCCTTGCCAATAGGGGTCACTCCTCCCAATCCTTGCTACCATCTTAACTCTCTGTAGCTGAGGTGGTGCCCGAGCCCCAGGCAATTCACAAATGAGAAAAACCTGTTAATTACATTCTGAGAGTTAACAATAGATGCCCATTCCTACCTCCCCCCACCCCACTCATCTCAACCACCAGCCACGCCCATTACAAAATCAAAAGGACAGCAGTGAAAAAAAGAGGGGCCCTATATAACACCCAACTGACTGATATATAAAATAATTCCGGTTTTACATCAAGGCGGTACATATAAAGCCAATAACCATAAAAAAAGGGGAGAGAGTAGAGAAAAGAAGGGGCAGAAAAAAACCTACACCATTGTCTGCAATGAAGCCCCCCTCCCCTCCCACCCCAACTCAAATTCTTAAATTCAAAGAATTCACAAAGTCCTTCACCTTTTCTGCAGAGTCAAAGTTATATACCATCCCCCCCCATGGGCGAAATGCAACACGGTCAGGTACCTCAAGAAATATTAAATGTTCAGGTCCCTTAATTCTTTCTTGACTTCATCAAATGCCATTCTCTTAATTAGGGCTCCTGAGAAATCCTGAAAAAATATTATCTTTGAGAGCCTTTGTACATTAAAGCCTGTGAATTTCTTCCCAGTCTTCTTGCTGTTTCAACTATTAACTGTTTTTCTTTATAATGCAGGAGCTGCACTAGGACCGCTCGGGGGCTTGGGTCTGACCTGGACCTGCTCCACGCTCACCAGGCCCAACTCCAACTCTAGCCCCTCCAAGATGCCGATGAGGTCCTCACCTTCTTCACTTTCTGGAAGATCCATGAGCTGTAAGTTTTTTCTCCTATTTTTATTCTCCAGGTCATCGACTTGTTCCAGAAGGACCCGAACCTGGTCTTCCAACGTTTGGCTCCTTCCTCCCGAGACCTCTGCCATGGTCCTCTCCTCCACTCTTTGGTCCAGTAGTTGGATTTCCTGCATATGCTTTTTCAGCATGGCAGATAGTGGTTCGACTGCTGCTTCAATCTTCTCTCGGAGTTTGGCAAACTGCGATAGTAAATGCTGCTGTCCTGTTAGGTCCAATGGGGCTACCCCAGGAGTTTCAGCACTGGTTATAGGCACCCCTGATGTAGTAGGAGAGTGCCCTGTCTGCTATACTCCATCAGGCCCCTTTCCTTTATTCAATTTCATTCTGGTCTTAAAGCTATCAAACACAATTTCAGCAGCTCCAGATGATCAGCAAGTTTAAATTAGCACATATTTCTCCTGGAGGTGGTTGGTGAGTGGGGTGTAAAGATCCACTTTGCCTGGAGGTATGGCACAGAGCCCAGCACAGTAGGCCACTCAGACCGCCACCATCTTGGATCTCCGTGTTATGTGATTTTTAATTCAGAATTAGATAGATAAGAGGGAGGCCAAGGATTGATTTGACAACAAGGATAACAATTTTTTTTAAAAACTGTTGCTTGATTGGGAGACAGTTAGGTCTTTGAGCACAGAGGTAATGAACAAATGGACTTTATTCAAATAAGGACATGGGCACCATTTGAATTACTTCATGGAAGGGAGAAGATGGGAGCTGACTCGAAGGTTCAAAATATTATATCCATGATTTTCAATTTAGACTTTCTGGAGAACTTTTGAAAGAAACAAATTTAAAGGATACCAAATCTGAGGAATATGTGACATTTTGCCTTTTCTTCAAAAATGTTTCAATAATTGCACATTTGTTCAGAGAAAAGGAAGGGTAAAGCTTCCTTATATTCCATCCTGATAATCTGCTTTACAAACCTTCTCCCTGTTTGGTACGATTTCCTTCTGCACCCGCATCAACTCTATTTATTGCCTTTTTGAACAACATTGACAACTGAATGCCAGGTTGTGCTGGGTGATGTCAATTTATTTGTCAGATTCATGCTTTCCAAATCATGAGTTCATTCAGTCTAAATTTAGAACCAAAATACAGAGAAGACCATTATTCCATTGTCCAGGTTTGATATGAAATCAAGCCTCTGAGGTGAGTGGGTAGTGTTGATAAACAAATAGTTTAACACAAGCTGTTTGAGAATTCAAGACCCTATTTTTTCTTCATTATAAACATGCAGCTGATTTTCACTGAGAATATCTTAAATATAGCTCAAATAAATGTAAAATAAACAAAAAAAATAACATTTAGGGATAAACATTGCGTAGTTGAGCGAAAAGATTAAAAATAAAGCAATCTGCAGTCAAACTTTGAGATATTTTGGATAGAGAAAGGATAGTCACAAAAGCAATAAATTATTTAAACACACAGACAGAATATGCTTTGAATGCAGAACACAGGAGCGGAATTTTCCACTCTTTCATGTGGTGTGACCAATGGTGACAACATGGTAAAATATAATGAGATTAAACTCAATGAGAATTTCAACATCTCAAAAACATTCTATCTCATTTCCGTGCATTTGAATGTTGTCAAGAACACATATAGGGTCATTTTTAGGAAGTCACAGGTAGACAGGATAGTGAAGGCGGCATTTGATATGCTTGCCTTTATTGGTCAGTGCATTGAGTATAGGAGTTGGGACATCATGTTGCGACTGTACAAGACATTGGTTAGGCCACTTTTTGAATATTGTATGCAGTTCTGGTCTCCCTGCTATAGGAAGGATGTTGTGAAACATGAAAGTGTTCAGAAAAGATTTGCAGGGATGTTGCCGGGGTTGAAGGATTTGAGCCAAAGGGAGAGGCTAAATAGACTGGGGCTGTTTTCCCATTGGCATGAGGGGTGATCTTAGAGGTTTATAAAAATCAAGAGGGACATGAATAGGGTAAATAGACAAAGTATTTTATCCAGGGTGGGGTGGGGGCTTCAAAACTAGAGGCATAGGTTTAATGTGAGAGGGTAAAGATATAAAAGGGGCAACCTTTTCAAGCAAAGGGTGATGCATATATTGAATGAGCTGCCAGAGGAAGTGGTGAAGGCTAGTACAATTATAACATTTAAAAGGCATCTGGCTGGGTATGTGGATAGGAAGGATTCAGAGAGATATGGTCCAAATGCAAGAAAATGGGACTAGATTTATTTAGAATATCTGGTCAGCTAGGGTGAATTGGATCGAAGGGAGTCTTTCCGTGCTGTGAATTGCTATGACTCTATGAGCTTCTAATTCACCTCTCCTTCCTCAAGAAACTACCCAGCACTGTCTCCTGGCGTGAATGTCTGAGCAGTAACCTGGTAGCAGCAATTTGTTACTTGCTTCTCTGGGTCTTCATCCAATTCTGTCTTCAGCACATGCTCCACGGATACCGACCCCTTCATCTTTCATCCAAGCAAGTGATCAATAGCAGAACATTGGCACTTTATCATGCCAACTCCCAGATCAACTCCATAGAATCCCTGCAGTCTAGAAACAGGCCATTTGGCCCATGGAGTCCACATTGACCCTTCCAAAAGCATCCCACCCAGACCCATCCGCCCACCCTAACCCTGCATTTCCCATGGCTAACCCACTTAACCTACACATCCCTGATCACGATGGGTAATTCAGAATGGCCAACCCACCTAACCTGCACATCTTTGGACTGTGAGAGGAAACTGGAGAAACCAGTGGAAACCCACAGAGAAAGGGAGAATGTGCAAACTCTACACAGTTGCCCGAGGGTGGAATTGAACCCTGGTGCTGTGAGGCACCAGCATTAACCACTAAGCCACCATGCTGCCAACTCATACACCACTTCATTCCTAAGGAGCATCACTTTGGAGCTCAGGCACACCTGCACATTTCTGTCTGGCCTCTTTGCATGTAGCAACTCACGTGTGACTCATGCATCTACACAGGATACACCTTAAAGCGCTTAGCTTCATTTCCTCACACTCAATTTTGTGCTTACTTGGAGGCTTTCAGCTTCTGTGGCTTGCCTTATTTTCTCATGCTTAGGGAGAGGTGGCAATTTGTCATACCTTGGAGAATTGATGTGTTCCTGTATGGACCCACGTTATGTCATTGTCACCTATACAGCATGCCGAGTGTGAAAGTCAAAGAAAACCAATCCTTAATGTAGTCAAGTAGGGCTACAGCCAGACAAGGGGTGCCACCACAATCAATCATGGAGCTCACCTAATGTCAGTCATAGGTTGGTCACTGTGAGTCCTAGTATTTGGGTGCAACCAATCCAGGCATTGCAGGTATGTCAATCAAGCGTAATAGACATTTCAGTCCAGGGAGAGGGGCAAAGTTTCCTGCAACGACAGAAGGGAGGGATTGAGAATGATGGGTGTGATTGGAGAATGATTGGAGAACTGTTAGTGGTGATGCAGGGGTAGGACAGTAGTGAAGTTTCTCCAGTGACAGAATAAAAAGTGCAGAGGCTAGGAAGGATTAGGAGGTAGTTTGGCAGGATGGGATGGACGATTGGGTTCGGATAAGGAATGAGGGATAAATGTAAGCAATAATGAGAGTTGTCATTTATCAATCTCGATGACTGGTTTGTGCAATGGCAGGGTTAGAGTGAGTTGTGACTATGAGTGTGAATTAGCAGACGGAAGTTGGTGACGCTATCCCTTGCAGAGTATGGAAGATCATTAATCGTCTTCCTGCACTGTTGTGCATTGCATTTCACCAGGGATGTTGTACCAACCTTGTTGGAAAGGAAGTGGTTGGGGGAATTGAAATGGGCAGTGACTGGCTGCAATGATGAGCGTGGCCATCCCTGGCCTCCTCCATTGCCAAAACAAACCAAAGTGCCTATTGGAGGAACAACACCTCATCTTCTGCCTGGGCACCATCCAGCCTGGAGGACTCAACATTGAGTTCTCCAATTTCAAATAACATCCCTCCCCATCTTCCCAACTCCCTTCCCAGCCTCTCCCCCTCCCTGTCACCAACCAGATTCATCCCTCCCATTGACCAACCAGGTCATACCCTCTACCTGTCTTCACCTATCCCCACTTCACCACTCTGCTCCTTGTATCTGCAGCTCCCCCCACACCTGCCCTCAGTCCTGAAGAAGGGTTACACCCGAAACATCAACTTCTGCACCTTCTGATTCCAGCCTCCTGCCTGTCTACTTTAGATTCCAGCATTTGCAGTTTTTCTGTCTCTAACCAAAATAAGGTGAAAGGCAAACAAGCTCAAGGGAGGGAGTTGGAGAGCTTGGAACCCAGGCAATCTAAAGCATCGGCACTGATGGTAGAGAAGTTTAAATCTGGGACATTTGTTTTGGTTGTTAGTAGAATCCCTACAGTGTGAAACAGGCCATTTGGCCCAACAAGTCCACATCAGCCCTCGAGGCCACCTCCCACCCAGACCCATTCCCCTACCCGGATTACTCTACATTTCCCCTGACTAATGTACCTAACCTACACATCCCTGAACACTACGGGCAATTTAGCATAGCCTATTCACCTAGGCTGCACATCTTTGGACTGGGGGAGGAAACCAGAGCACCCGGAGGAAACCCACACAGACTCAGGGAGAATGTACAACTCCATACAGACACTTGCCTGAAGCTGGAATCGAATCCAGGTCCCGAGCGCAGTGAGGCAGCAGTGCTAACCACTCAGCCACTGTGCCGTCCCATTCATGATATGTGGACGTAGCCGACAATGCCCATACTTAATTGCCCAAAGGATCAAGGGAACGTTTGCTAAATTGCTGATGACACAAACCTTGGTAGGAATGTAAGTTGTGAAGAGAAAATAAGGAGGTTACAGAAGGATATAAATAGGTTACATGAGTGGACAAAGATTTTGCAAATGACATACTGTGGAAAAATGTGAAATTATCAATTTGGTGGTAAGAAAAAGAAAACATATCTAAATGGTGGGAGATTATACAGCCCCAAGATGCAGAGGGATCTGGGTATCACAGGAGGTCAGTTATTAGGTACAGCAGTTATTAGGAAAGCAAACAGCAGAGTTTTTGAATATTTTTAAGGCTGTAGTTGGTAGATTCTTGATAAACATAGTGTTAAAGGCTATGCTTGATGTCTGTGTCTAGTGACCCTTCTTCAGAATGTACTAATTAGAGAATGTTTTCTGAAGGAGTGTCACTTGACCCAAAATATTAGCTCTGTTTTCTCTGCACAGATGCTGTCGACTTGCTGAATTTTCCCAACTATTTCTGTTTTTGTTTTGGATTTCCAGCATCTGCAGTTTTTTTGTGTGTAGTGGTGATATATGCATCATAGGTAGGTCAGAATGTGAAGTAATGGAATCAACCTTAATCTTATTGAAAGACAGAGCAAGTTTGAGGGACCATGTCACCTGCTTCTGATTTGTACATAGGTTGATGTTGTTGTTGTAATCTTTTGATGCTTGGGGAAGGATCTCTCCTGGAAAATCTTCTTAATCTTTCAGGTAGCCTCATTCTGTGGCCCTCTTGAACTCTATGCTTAGGGTTCCATTTCAGAAGGATGGGAAGTCTGCCAAAAACTGCTGAAAGGTAACTTGCAGAATCCTGTCTTAGTTGCACCACTGAGAAACTTTTTTTTCAACTAATACAGTCAGGGTTTTCAGACAAAAGTTGGCAGATGTCCAGTGCTCAAGAGCTAAATCATTTACTAGTTTGACAGGACATGCAAGTAACTTATCCCTTTTCTCTAAGGCTTAACTTAAGCCAGGTTCAATTCTGATGTAAAAAATAGTAGATCTGGGAAATAGGCATTATCCTATAAGGGTGTAATTCTTGTCTTTATGACCTTTGGCCATATTCCATTCCTTAGTCCAAAATGAATTAGAATTTTTGACTCTATTAGTTTTGAGAAACCAATTAAAAACATTTATTTTATGTCTTTAAGAATTACTTCCTCAATTCTTTCCGTGGAAATTAGTCCCTCTGCTTCACTTAGAGTTTTAGAGTTATAGAGTCATAGAGATGTACAGCATGGAAACAGACCCTTCGGTCCAACCTGTCCATGCCGACCAGATATCCCAACCCAATCTAGTTCCACCTGCCAGCACCTGGCCCATATCCCTCCAAATTCTTCCTATTCGCATACCTATCCAAATGCCTCTTAAATGTTGCAATTGTACCAGTCTCCACCACATCCTCTGGCAGCTCATTCCATACATGTGTCACCCTCTGCTTGAAAAAGTTGCTCCTTAAGTCTCTTTTATATCTTTCCCCTTTCACCCTAAACCTACGCCCTCTAGTTCTGGATTCCCCGACCCTAGGGAAAAGACTTTGTCTATTTATTCTATCCATGCCCCTCATAATTTTGTAAACCTCTATAAGGTCACCCCTCAGCCTCCGACGCTCCAGGGGAAAACAGCTCCAGCCTGTTCAACCTCTCCCTACAGCTCAAATCCTCCAACCCTGGCAACATCCTTGTAAATCTTTTCTGAACCCTTTCAAGTTTCACAACATCTTTCCGATAGGAAGGAGACCAGAATTGCACGCAATATTCCAACAGTGGCCTAACCAATGTCCTGTACAGCCGTAACATGACCTCCCAACTCCTGTACTCAGTACTCTGACCAATAAAGGAAAGCATACCAAACGCCTTCTTCACTATCCTGTCTACCTGCGACTCCACTTTCAAGGAGCTATGAACCTACACTCCAAGGTCTGTTTGTTCAGCAACACTCCCTAGGACCTTACCATTAAGTGTATAAGTCCTGCTAAGATTTGCTTTCCCAAAGTGCAGCACCTCACATTTATCTGAATTAAACTCCATCTGCCACTTCTCAGCCCATTGGCCCGTCTGGTCCAGATCCTGTTGTAAGCTGAGGTAACCCTCCTCGTTGTCCACTACACCTCCAATTTTGGTCTCATCTGCAAACTTAATAACTGTACCTCTTATGCTCGCATCCAAATCATTTATGTAAATGACAAAAAGTAGAGGATCCAGCACCGATCCTTGTGGCACTCCACTGGTCACAGGCCTCCAGTCTGAAAAACAACCCTCTACCACCACCCTCTGTCTTCTACCTTTGAGCCAGTTCTGTATCCAAATGGTTAGTTCTCCCTGTATTCCGTGAGATCTAACCTTGCTAATCAGTCTCTCATGGGGAACCTTGTCGAACGCCTTACTGAAGTCCATATAGATCACATCTACTGCTCTGTCCTCATCAATCTTCTTTGTTACTTCTTCAAAAAACTCAATCAAGTTTGTGAGACATGATTTCTCACGCACAAAGCCATGTTGACTATCCCTAATCGGTCCTTGCCTTTCCAAATATATGTACATCCTGTCCTTCAGGATTCCCTCCAACAACTTGCCCACCGCTGAGGTCAGGCTCACCGGTCTATAGTTCCCTGGCTTGTCTTTACTGCCCTTCTTAAACAGTAGCACCACGTTTGCCAACTTCCAGTCTTCTGGCACCTCACCTGTGACTATCGATGATACAAATATCTCAGCAAGAGACCCAGCAATTGGACATATTATAGAATCTGCTTAGAATACTTAACCTCTGACTCACCATGAGTAAGGCCACAAGAGACCTATTTTATATATTTTAATCTCGTAAATCTAGTATTTCCATTGCACTGCAGGATGCTAAAGCCAAGTTCCTCACTGTTGTAAGAACTACGGAAATGGTCCTGCATTGGTAAGAGATGTGGTTGATGCGAGGTCACGACCAGTGATGAATTAAGTTCAGGTTGGTGCAAGGGTCCTGAACAAGCATATGGACTGTATGAAAGCTGTGAAATCACAAATGATGAGCGAGCAAAATGTACCCCGCACCTCAGAACAATAAGAAAAAGTGCCGGAACCCGTAGGTTCATCCTCTCTGTCAAGGGTTGATGAGACTTCTGAATCCGAGATGGACATTACAGATGTAGCCACATCAATGTCTATGCCGGTGGAAGAGAGTGAATTTCTACCGAGGTGTTCTTGACTCAAGAGGCAAGCTACCATTTGTTATGTGCTGCCAGTATTGGAAGCAAAGTCCAAGGTACCTGATCCAGTGCTAAAATGCCCCAGAAGGCTTTTCAAGAAAAAGGACCAACTCACGTCCTTAGTCTTACAGGGTGAGAGATATAATGAGTGTAATGAGATTAGCCAGCTGGACCTCACACAATAAGAGTTCCCTGATTGAGGCTGCTAATCTGTTCCAATCAGGAAGCCCTAGCTGACAGATATAAACAAAAGTTCGGGTGTCTCTGGTAAAGGAGAACGTGGTGTCCACCAACACCCTGGAGTTGTGGCTGGCCACTTGAGTGTTTCCTTTCCTTCCCTTCTGGAGAGATTGGACCATTTCTGTGACTGTGACTGTGACTGTGACTGTGACCGTGCGAGGACTGTTCCTGTTGCTGCTTGGGGCCTGCCTCACTGCTGCTGCCTGGGACTTGGGAGAGGCCTGCCTCCACTGCTGCTGCTGCCTGAGGCCTGCCTCTGCCTTCGCTGCCTGGGACTCGCCTTGGGGCCCCTCCCCAGGACCTCCACCACCACCACTGCTGCTACTGTTGCCTGAGGAGAGGCCTGCCTCCACTGCTGCTGCTGCCCAAGGCCTGCCTCCACCATTGCTGCCTGGGACTCGCCTTGGGGCCCCTCCCCAGGACCTCCACCACCACCACTGCTGCTGCTGTTGCCTGAGGCCCACCTCCACCACTGCTGCCTTGGGCTCGGTTTTGGGGCTGCCTGGGACTTGCCTTGGGGACCCTCCCCAACAGGTCTGCCCCCCACCACTACTACCGAGGCCCACCTGGGACTCGCCTGAGGCCTGCCTCCACTGCTGTTGTCACCTGAGGCAGGTCTTCACCGTCGCTGCTTCGGACTCTCCCAGCAACTTCCACCACTGCAGCTGCCGGAGGCCCGACACCACCACCAGCAGCTGAGGATGGCGAGCCCGAAGGTCGCGGGGCCCAGCCGCACCTACGCCGGGGTAGCCGCTGCCTTAGGCTCGGCTGGCCCAGCCCCGGCTGCAAACCACACCCCCTTCAGGCACCTCACAAAACGCCTGGGGGTCAAGGCCTATCCCCACCCGAACATGACCATCGAGGCCTGCAGCAAGGCCATGGCTAGTGTGGTCGGCCCACTGGCCATCGTCGCTGCGGCCCGGATGTATGGGAAGGCCGTATTTTTCCTGAAGACCGAGCAGGCGGTCCACCTGGCCGTGGAGAGGGGGCTCACTGTGGGCGGGACACATTTGCCCGTCGACCCTCTGGAGGTCACGGCCCAGAGGGTCGTGATCTCCAACGTCCCGCCCTTTATTGCCAGCGAGCTCCTTCTCCCCCACCTCCCCACCTTGGGGGAGATCCGGTCAGGGATCCAACCGCTCCTGCTCGGTCTGAAGGACCCCGCCCTCTGGCACATCTACTCCTTCCGACGCCAGGTGTTTATTTGCCTGGCCCGGGAGGAGGTCACGGAGGGCTCCTTTACCCTCCTCCACGAGGGCGCGGCCTACCGCGCCTTCTGGACGGCGGACGGCGCCACCTGTGCCGCGAGGTGGGGCACATTAGAAGAAACTGCCCCACCCAGAAGGCCGCCCAGCCCTCGCCAATGGCTGACGGTGGTGCCGCCGCACCCACTCCCCCTCCCCCAAAGTCAACACCACAGGCCCCGGCACCGGAGCCTGAGCCGGAGGCTTCCGATCCTCCAGCCTCCGGCAGGGAGGGGGGTGAGCGTCCAGCCGGCCGGAAGGCGCTCAGGAAGGCGCGACGCGTCAGGCCCGCCCACGGGGAGACCACCCTATCCCCATCCCCGACACCCAGCCCACGACCTGCCCCGCCCCGGCACGACAATGCCCTTGCGGCCGTGCCATCGTCGCCCCGGCGCGGGAACCCTGACCCCCAAACCCCCGAACCCGTACCCGACCCTGACCCCACTGACCCCACATCCAACCCCCACCCCGACGGAGAAACCCCTGGGGCTGCGACGCCTGCCCCAGGCCCTGCAACACCTGGCCCCGGGGACCCCGAGCCCGAGCCCTGCCCCGCCCAGCCACACCCTGGCACTAACCTGGGGGGGACCACTGCTGCCCAATCTCCCGCAGCCACCGTGTCTCCGGGCCCCGGAGAGGGAACTGGGCCCCTGCCCCGCCGGCCGTCACCAGATAAACCAGGGGCGGGGCAGGAAGTGACACGGCTGACCCTCCCCACCCTGGCCACGCCCCCTGCCTTCCCCCAGCCAATCGTATTCCGGGAAAGGCTGGGGGGAGGGGCCTCAGGCCCCATGACCACCAAGGCGGGGAGGGAAAGGCCCATAAATCCCCCCCTGTCTCTCTGGGGAAGAGGGGCTGGCCCTTGGAGGGGAGAGATAGTCCTGCAGCACGCCGGTGGTGCTGCCCCTCTCCAGGGGACGGGCCCACGGGACCCCCCCGATGATCCCGCACCGCAGCCCGACCTGCCAAAACCCCCAGGGGCTGCAGCAGGGCTTCCTGCTGCCTCGACTCCACTGGCCCCTGGGGGGGACTTTAACAACCACGAGGGCCGCGGTGCGGGTGATGACACAGGACCCTTTACTGGGTCGCCGAGCGGCGGAGGGGAGGTAGGTGTTATCCCCGCTCCTCCCTCCCAGACTGTTTTTCCGGGAGCCTTGGCCCTGGGGGACGATCTTTTCCTGGGGGATGACCTTTTCCCCGAGGAGCCAGGCGTCCCGGTGTCGGGAGGAGAGCGGGGCCCTGAGCCTCCGCCGCCCGACGACCCGAACTCGGGGCGTTCCGGGACGGGGTGTGCCGAGGAAGGTACCGCCGGTGACCCTGGGGGTGGGGTCGCCAGGGGTTCGAGGCCTGTTGGCGGCACCGGACCAGCCCCCATCCTCTCGGTGGGGGAGGGGTCGGCGACCGAGGGTGACCTCCCGGAGGAGGGTTCGGGATCGGTGGCGGACACCGGGGACGACGCGGACTCTGTCTGCAGTGACATTTTTGAGTCCCAGGTGCCCCCCGCCGATCTCCCCCTCATCCCCCTCGAGGAACTCCGGGAATTTGTCGAGGAAACTCGAGGTCGCCGGGATAGAGCCCAACTGGCTCTCGACCGCTGGAGCTCATTTGAACAAGTTTATTGGTCGGCCCACGCTGCTCGCCAGGCGCCTGGGCTCGACGTCAACGAGCGAAAGCGAGTCAGGAACTTCCTGGGAGCACTCCTGGTGAGGGCGAGGGACTCCTGTGCCCCTCCCTCGTCCTCCCAGTAATTGTATTTGTTTTTTAAACTGTACTGGTGGTGGTAGCACAACGCTTCCGACATGGAGACAACTATAGCCAGCCTCAACATCAACGGCAGCAGGGAGTCACAGCGCAGATTCCAGACCCTCTCGGTCCTTCGGGACGGGAGGTATGCGGTGTGCTTCCTGCAAGAAACCCACACTACCCCGGGAGACGAAGCCACCTGGCTCCTGGAGTGGCGAGGGGGGGTCTACATGAGTCACCTCACCCGCAGATCTGGCGGGGTGGCTATCCTGTTGGCCCCGCATTTTCAGCCGGAGATCTTGGGGGTCAGGGAGCCAGTGCCAGGCCGTTTGCTTCACCTGACGGTTCGGCTGGGGGGCGCGGTGCTTCACTTGGTGAACGTATACGCTCCCCTGGCCGGGCCGAGGCAAGCGAGCTTCTTTCAAGAACTGTCCGCTCATCTGGCTTCCATCGACGAGAACCAGTGCGTCGTCCTCGGGGGAGATTTTAACTGCGTCCTCGAGGGCAGGGACCACGGCGGTACCCGCACTGGCTGCGCGTCGGGGAAGAGGTTGGGGGACTTGGTCAAGTCCTTCGACCTGGTGGACGTCTGGCGGACTCTCCATCCCGACTCCATCGCCTTCACCTTCGTGAGGCCTGGGGTCGGAGCGTCCAGAATCGACCGCCTGTACGTTTCGCGGGCGTACGCCTCCTGTTTTCCGAAGGCCTCCACGCGGCAGGTGTCGTGCACGGACCATCACCTGGTGTGGGCGGAACTCCTTCCGTTCGGCGCCAGGCTCGGCTCCGCGTACTGGCACTTTAACAACCTGCTGCTGGAGGACGAGCGGTTCCGGGACTCGTTTCGTCGTTTCTGCGCCGGCTGGAGAAGGAAGCGGGGAAGCTTCCCCTCCCTGAGGCTATGGTGGGACGTGGGCAAGGCTCACGTCCGCGTCTTCTGTCAGGAGTACGCGAGGGGGTCAACCAAGAGGTGGAAATCCAGGATCGTGGAGTTGGAGAGGGAGATGCTTGACCTGGAGTCACGCCTCGGTCAGCCCGACGCGGACCCGGCCCTGCGCGGGGTGTACGAAGAGAAGAAGGCCGCGCTCCGGGACCTGCAGCTCGTCGGGGCTCGGGGCGCGTACGTGAGGTCGCGGATCCAGCTCCTCCAGGACCTGGACCGCGGCTCCCCCTTCTTCTACTCGCTGGAAAAAAGGCGTGGCACC
Organism: Chiloscyllium punctatum; assembly: GCF_047496795.1. Classification (NCBI taxonomy): domain Eukaryota; kingdom Metazoa; phylum Chordata; class Chondrichthyes; order Orectolobiformes; family Hemiscylliidae; genus Chiloscyllium; species Chiloscyllium punctatum. Next base: position 6,582,241 of record NC_092753.1, on the reverse strand, counting down.
CGTCAGCAGCTCCTTGTGCTGCTGGCCGACGACGGGTCCCTCGTCTCGCATCCGGAGGGCGTCAGGGCCCACGTCCGAAACTATTATACGGCTCTGTTCTCTCCGGATCCGTCCAGCAAGGATGCTTGCAGAGTTCTGTGGGAGGACCTGCCGCAGCTCAGCCCGGAGGACGCCGGAAGGCTCGACGCTCCCGTCACTTTAGAGGAGCTGACCGGCGCCCTCGACCGGCTCTCGAGGGGCAAAACCCCGGGGCTGGACGGGCTGACTGTGGAGTTCTTCAGGGTGTTCTGGGACGTCCTGGGGAACGACTACGCACAGGTCCTGGGGGAGTGTCTAAATGCCGGACAGCTGCCTCTTTCTTGGCGCAGGGCGGTCATCGTCCTGCTGCCAAAGAAGGGGGACCTTCGTTCCTTAAAGAACTGGCGTCCGGTCTCCCTCCTCAGCACGGATTACAAAATCTTCGCCAGGGTGTTGTCTTCTCGCCTGGCTTCCGTGCTGGCCCACATGATTCACCCGGACCAGTCCTACACGGTCCCGGGCCGGAGGATACACGACAACGTCCACCTGGTCTGGGACCTGATCCATTTCTGTCGAAGAGCTGGTCTGCCGAGCGATTTCCTGTCTCTCCACCAGGAGAAGGCGTTCGACAGGGTCGATCACGAGTACCTGCTCGGGACTCTGCGGGTGTTCGGGTTCGGGACGCGGTTCGTCGCCCGGATCCGACTTTTGTACGCCGCTGCAGAGTGTCTGGTTAAAGTTAACGGGTCCCTGACAGCGCCCCTTCGCTTCGGGAGAGGAGTGCGTCAAGGCTGCCCCCTGTCCTGCCAGCTGTATTCCCTGTGCGTGGAGCCTTTCCTGCGCCTCTTGGGGAGGAGGTTGTCGGGGCTGGTTCTGCACGGCGCGGGCACGGGGGTGGTCCTCTCGGCCTACGCCGACGACGTGCTCCTCACTTTCGCCGACCTGGCTGACCTGGGGAGGATGCGCGAGTGCCAGGCCGTGTACTCGGCGGCGTCTTCCGCCAGGATCAACTGAGCCAAATGCTCCGGACTACTGGTCGGTCCGTGGTGGGTGGACTCTCTGCCGGAGGAGTTACGGGGGTTCAGCTGGAGTACCACCCATCTCCTCTACCTGGGGGTCTACCTCAGCCCGGCTGAGGAATCCTGGCCGGCCAACTGGCAGGAGCTGGAGGCCAAAGTCTCGGCTCGCCTAGGCCGCTGGACAGGACTGCTCCGAGTGCTATCTTACAGGAGTCGAGTGCTGGTCATAAACCAGTTGGTGGCCGCCATGCTGTGGTACCGGCTGGTCACTTTGGTCCCTCCTCCTGGCTTTGTCGCTGACATCCAGAGAATGTTGGTCGACTTCTTCTGGGACAAAAAGATGCACTGGGTCGCCGCGCAGGTTCTGAGTCTCCCTATTGAGGAGGGCGGTCAGTCGCTGGTGTGCGTCCGCACCCAGGTTGCGACGTTCCGCCTTCAGACCTTGCGGCGATACCTTTTACGTCGAGCCTCCTCCTAGGTGGTGCGCCCTGGCGACGTATTTTTTCCGCCAGGTGCGTAACCTCAACTACGACACGCAGCTCTTGTTCGTCGACCGTGATGGTTTGGAGGTCGCCCTCAAGGTGCTGCCTGTCTTTTACCAGGACCTGACCACTGTTTGGAACATGGTCGAATCGCGTCGCGCCTACCCTCCGGCTGGAGTCGCGGCTGTCGTCAGGGAGCCGTTGCTCAGGAATCCGCATCTCCGTACTCGCGGGTTCGAGTGGCTGTCGGAGGGGAGGGCCGTGGCGGCGAGGGCGACCAGGGTCGGGGACGTGCTGGGTGCCGGGGGCCTGGGCTGGACGCTGCCGCAGGACATAGCTAGCAGGGCAGCGGTAGACGTCTGGTACGTGGCTACCGCCATCCGACGCCTTAAAACGGCGGTGCTCGGACCCGACGTAGTGCACCAGTTGGAGGACGCTCAGGTGTGTGGTGGGATCCCGTCCGCGCTCACCCCGGCCCGGACGGAATTTCACATTGGCCCCAAGGTCCCGTACTTCCCGCGGGAGCCTGTACCCCACAACCTGAGCCGCCTCCGGAATTTTAATTTTGTTGCTTTCAGGGATATAAAAAGGAAAGCCCTGTATCGACTGCTGCTGCACACCGTCCACCTCTTCTCCCTCATCCACCGTCCGTACACGCCTTGGCGTGCCCATTTGCCACCGGGCGGTGGGGATCCCCAGTGGAGGGCTCTCTACGCGGGAGTCCTCCCCCTTTTCTCTCGGGGATCTGGGGTGGAGGGTGCTGCACGCAGCAGTTCCCTGCAACCGCAGGTTGCGGTGGTTCATGGACTCCCAGCCCAACGGCTTGTTCTGTGGCGCTGTGGAGTCCGTGGACCATGTATATATTGGGTGTGGCCGTTTGCACTCCCTTTTTGATTTTCTCAAAAACCTCCTCCTCTGCTTTTGGCTGCACTTCAGTCCCACGCTCCTGATCTTCGGGCACCCGGTACGGAGGAGGGAGGACAGGTCCGAGGACCTCCTCGTGGGTCTGCTCCTGGGCCTGGCTAAACTGGCCATCAACGGGTCCAGGCAGCGGGCCGTGGAGGGGGTCGTTAGGGCCGACTGCCTGCCCCTCTTCCGGGGTTACGTTAGAGCCCGGGTGTCCTTGGAGAAGGAGCACGCGGTGTCCACCAACACCCTGGAGTCGTTCAGGGAGAGGTGGGCGCCGCAGGGAGTGGAGTGCATTATTTCTCCCTCCAACTCTATTTTGATTTAGTCCCTACCCTCCCCTTCACTGTTTTGATTACACTGCCCCTTGATGTGAAGGGCAGTGCTTGTCACTGGCCACTCGGGTGTTTTTCATACCTTCTTGGTGGTGGCAATTGAATAAAGATTCGTGCACTTTGTGTCTTTTCACTGTGTTTCACACCTGCGCACACACACACCATGGGTGCTGGGAAAAAAAATAAGCACTACCGCAGTTAGGCGGGAGTGTGGGAGATTAAGAAAAATAAACAAAAGTTCGGGTGTCACTGGAGAACGAGCACGCAGTGTCCACCAACACCCTTGAGCTGTTCAGGGAGAGGTGGGCTCCACAGGGAGTGGAGTGTGTTATTTCCCCCTCCAACTCTATTTTGATTTAGTCCCTACCCTCCCCTTCACTGTTTGATCACACAGCATTGCCCTTTGATGTGAAGGGCAGTGCTTGTCACTGGCCACTCGGGTGTTTTTTTTCTTCCTGGTGATGGAAATTGAATAAAGATTTGTGCACTTTGTGTCTTTCACTGTGTCTCACGAAAATATGGAAAAAAGATAAACAGGAGTGTCAAAGGAAAAAAAAAGAATAAAAACAGAAAGAAAGAAAAAAATCAGGGGTTCTGTTCACTCTAAAAAATTTTTTTAAAAATAAACAAAAGTGCCAGAGATTCTGGCACTCTGGGTGCTAACTCTGATAAGGCGGTGCCAGAGTCAAGGATGTTGCATGTGTGAATAAAGGGTGACTTGGTGACAGGAAATTGGCCTCCATGAAATTATTTCAGCCATGTTCAACAATTTAAAAGAAAACAAGAGAAAGCAGTCATTAATTGGCCAGCTACTTTAAATTTATGAGAAATTACAATGGCTATATGATTCATTTTAATCAATTTTGCTTATATAAAGGACAGGTTAGCAGCACAAATTCACAACTATTTTCAAGACCTGAATGTTCCAATGAGTGATTACCAAGAAACTTATTCATCTTTCTCTTTTCCAGTTTAAAGGTTTGCCTATTTTTAATGTAATAGATCAACACAGTAGCCTAGTTGGTAACACCTTATCTTATTTGTATATAAATCTTTAATAGTTCAGGATTTTCTAAATAAAACAGAATAAAAATAATGGCAATACACAGTTGTTTTGAAATTCCATAGGGCTCTCCCAGCCTCTTGCCAGAACCTCCAGGGAGGTGGCATGAACTGTGGTGTTTAGCTTTCTCCATTAGAAACAAGGTGAGAAATCAATGGAATTTCAGAACTAGTATCTTTCTATAAGGAATGCAGTTCTATAAAAATTATTCACCACTGCACAGAATAAAATGTTCACTCGAGGGCTTCAAAGCTTCTTAGTTTGATTTTGAAATCAGAATATGCTGAAATACTCAGCTTCAGAAAAATCTATGGAGAGAGAAAAACACTCAATGACTCATATTGATGGCGTCTCATCAGAATTGGAAGATGTTAGAAATGAATAGTTTTCAACAAGTGCAGAACTGGGGAAAAGGAGTAGGGGAACATGATAAAGAACAAAACATAGGCTATATGATAGGGTGAGGTACTTAAATGGCAAAAGGATGATGGTGCACAACAAAGTAAAGAAACAAATGATAGGTTGAGAGGACATGTAAAAGGTTACAGCAGAATAGCAAAACAGGAGCAGAGCATGAAAAATAACCAACTCCTGAAAGGTTCTAATTTTAAAATATCCTTCCCAGAAATGGATTTCTGCATTAGAGGAAATCGTTTCTCTGGGCAGAATCTTACAGGCGCCTGAGCAATATAGGCTATAGAGGGATCTGTAGCAAAATTGCATGGGAAGCCTAGGGAAGACTTTCTCGAAGTCAGGACCAACTTGTTGCATTGTTTGTCTATTTACAAAATAGTGCAGTAAGTTTCTCGCTCAGCAACAGCAGGTTGTCAATTTAGGGAGATTATTACTTGTTAAACACATTATTAACACCACAACTCACCTCACTAATGGTCACCTTCCTATCTTGCCAAACATGCCAAGCAGGCTGGACATCCAGAATTCTCAACACATATGTCAGAGCAGACACCTGGTGACTTCAACTTGCCTTTAGACCAGCACCATTCGGCCCTTGAGCTTGCTCTGCCATTCAATAGGATCATGGCTCATGTCCACTTCCCCCATAATCCTTGATTCCCCTACTCATCAAGAATCTATCTGTCAACCTTAAATACACACAAGATCTGTGTCCCCACAGTTTTTGTGGCAAGGAGTTCCAAAGAGTCAAAACTCTCTGAGAGAAAAGATTCCTTATCTCAGTCTTATATTGGTACCCTTTTATTCAAAGACGATGCCCTCTGATCTTCGACTTTCCCATGAGGGAAAACATCCTGTCAAGCCACTTAAGAATCCTATATGTTTCAATGAGATCATCTCTCATTCTTCTAAACTGCAGTGAGTAGAGTCACCATCTGTTTGGCTCTTGCTCATAAGGCAATCAGTCAATACCAGGGATCATTCTGGTGAACTTTCTTTGAGCTTTCTCTAATGAAATGATATCTTTCCTTAAATAAGGGGAGCCCTGATGGGGAGGTGTCGGTGTTGGACTGGGCTGGACAAAGTCAGCAGTCACATGAAACCAGGTTATAGAGGTAAAAACAATGACTGCAGATGCTGAAAACCAAATACTGGATTAGTGGTGCTGGAAGAGCACAGCAGTTCAGGCAGCATCCAACGAGCAGCGAAATCGACGTTTCGGGCAAAAGCCCTTCATCAGGAATAAAGGCAGTGAGCCTGAAGCATGGAGAGATAAGCTAGAGGAGGGTGGGGGTGGGGAGAGAGTAGCATAGAGTACAATGGGTGAGTGGGGGAGGAGATGAAGGTGATAGGTCAAGGAGGAAAGGGTGGAGTGGATAGGTGGAAAAGAAGATAGGCAGGTCGGACAAGTCAAGGAGACAGTAACTGAGCTGGAAGTTTGAAACTAGGATGAGGTGGGGGAAGGGGAAATGAGGAAGCTGTTGAAGTCCACATTGATGCCCTGGGGTTGAAGTGTTCTGAGGCAGAAGATGAGGCGTTCTTCCTCCAGGCGTCTGGTGGTGAGGGAGCGGCGGTGAAGGAGGCCCAGGACCTCCATGTCCTCGGAAGAGTGGGAGGGGGAGTTGAAATGTTGGGCCACGGGGCGGTTTGGTTGATTGGTGCGGGTGTCTCGGAGATGTTCCCTAAAGCGCTCTGCTAGGAGGCGCCCAGTCTCCCCAATGTAGAGGAGACCACATCGGGAGCAACGGATACAATAAATGATATTGGTGGATGTGCAGGTGAAACTTTGATGGATGTGGAAGGCTCCTTTAGGGCCTTGGATAGAGGTGAAGGAGGAGGTGTGGGCTTTGCGGAAGGCGGAAAGGGGTGGGGAGGGAAATATATCCCTGGTGGTGGGGTCTTTTTGGAGGTGGCGGAAATATCGGTGGATGATTTGGTTGATGCGAAGGTTTGTAGGGTGGAAGGTGAGCACCAGGGGCGTTCTGTCCTTGTTACGGTTGGAGGGGTGGGGTCTGAGGGCGGAGGTGCGGGATGTGGACGAGATGCGTTGGAGGGCATCTTTAACCACGTGGGAAGGGAAATTGCGGTCTCTAAAGAAGGAGGCCATCTGGTGTGTCCTATGGTGGAACTGGTCCTCCTGGGAGCAGATATGGCGGAGGCGGAGAAATTGGGAATACGGGATGGCATTTTTGCAAGAGATAGGGTGGGAAGAGGTGTAATCCAGGTAGCTATGGGAGTCAGTGGGTTTGTAAAAAATGTCAGTGTCAAGTCGGTTGTCACTAATGGAGATGGAGAGGTCCAGGAAGGGGAGCGAGGTGTCAGAGATAGTCCAGGTAAATTTAAGGTCAGGGTGGAATGTGTTGGTGAAGTTGATGAATTGCTCAACCTCCTCGCGGGAGCACGAGGTGGCGCCAATGCAGTCATCAATGTAGCGGAGGAAGAGGTGGGGAGTGGTGCCGGTGTAATTACGGAAGATCAACTGTTCTACATAGCCAACAAAGAGACAGGCATAGCTGGGGCCCATACGTGTGCCCATGGCTACGCATTTGGTCTGGAGGAAGTGGGAGGATTCAAAGGAGAAATTGTTAAGGGTGAGGCCAAACGAATGAGAGTGTCAGTGGAAGGGTACTGTTGGGGACGTCTGGAGAGGAAAAAACGGAGGGCTTGGAGGCCCTGGTCATGGCGAATGGAGGTGTAGAGGGATTGGATATCCATGGTGAAGATAAGGCGTTGGGGGCCGGGGAAATGGAAGTCTTGGAGGAGGTGGAGGGCGTGGGTGGTGTCTGGAACGTATGTGGGGAGTTCCTGGACTAGGGGGGATAGGACAGTGTCAAGGTAGGTAGAGATGAGTTCAGTGGGGCAGGAGCATGCTGAGACAATGGGTCGGCCAGGGTGGTCAGGCTTGTGAATCTTGGGAAGGAGGTAGAACCGGGCAGTGCGGGGTTCCCGGACTATGAGGTTGGAAGCTGTGGGTGGGAGATCTCCTGAGGTGATGAGGTTCTGTATGGTCTGGGAGATGATGGTTTGGTGATGGGGGGTGGGGTCATGGTCGAGGGAGCAGTAGGAAGAGGTGTCCTCGAGTTGGCGTTTGGCTTCAGCGGTGTAGAGGTCAGTGCGCCAGACTACCACTGCGCCCCCTTTATCCGCTGGCTTGATGGTGAGGTTGGGATTGGAGCAGAGGGATTGGAGGGCTGCGCGTTGTGAGGGTGAGAGGTTGGAGTGGGGGAGGGGGGACGACAGGTTGAGGCGGTTAATGTCCCGGCGGCAGTTGGAAATGAAGAGGTCGAGGGCAGGTAATAGGCCAGCGCGGGGTGTCCAGGTGGATGCAGTGTGTTGGAGGTGGGCGAAGGGGTCCTCGGAAGGTGGGCGGGAGTCCTGATTGTGAAAGTAAGCTCGGAGGCGGAGGCGACGGAAGAATTGTTCGATGTCACGTCGTGTATTAAATTCATTGATGCGTGGACGGAGGGGGATGAAGGTGAGTCCTTTGCTGAGGACTGATCGTTCGTCCTCAGTGAGGGGAAGGTCTGGGGGGATGGTGAAAACTCGGCAGGGCCGGGAGCTGGGATCTGGTGTGGGTGTGGAGCTGGGAGTGGGGTCGGAGCCAGTACCTGGAGTGGGTGTGATGGTGGGGGGAATGGGGGTGGAGTCATGAGCAGGGGTAGTGTTCCCCTCGGGGTTCTGGGGTGTGGGGATAGTGACAGTGGGGTCTGTGGGGGCGTGTCAGCAAAATGCAGGTGAGTGGCGCTGGTGGAGGCGGAAGTGGTGGTGATCATGGCAGTAGGGGTGGCGGGAGTCACTGAGCATGTGGCATCAGCGATGATGTGAGGGCTGGAAGTGGCTGTGGGAGTGGCCATGATGTGGGTGGAAGTGACATCATCACTCAGCGTGGGGGTGGTAGCTGGGTCAGCCGCATGGCTAATGGCGTTTCCGAGGCCAGGGGAATCTTCTGGAATGTTTGAGGAGCGCTGGTTATGGAGGTGGGTGGATAAAAGTTTGTTGTACTTACAGTTTTTGACCAGGTTATAGACCCAACAGGTTTATTTGAAACCACAAACGTTTGGAGAACTGTTCCTTTGTTAAATGAAGTGCATTCACTTCCTTCCTCAAGATCATTAACATGCAATGTAATGTAAACAGTTGCAGTCCCAGCACTGATCACTCTGAACCTGCCCTCCCTCCCACACCAATCACCAATCACCAATCTGAAAAAGCATCCTTTATCCCCACTTCCTGTTTCCTGCCCACTTCCTCTGACAAAGGAGCAGTGCTCCAAAATCTTGTGATTTCAAATGAACCTGTTGGATTATAACGTGGTGTCATGTGGCTTCTAAATAAGGGGAGAGAGTATTCCAGGTGTGGTCTCACCAGCACTTTGTGCAGTTGTAGTAGGACTTCCCTGTTTTTTACTCCAACACTCTTGAAATAAGGACCAACATTCTACTAGTCTTCAATGAATATTTTCTGCACCAGTGTGTTAGCTTTCTATGTTCTGTGCGTATGTACTCTCAAGTTCCTTTGTGTTGCAGCTTTCTTCAGTTTTTCTCCATTTAAATAATACTCTGTTCTTTTGTTGTCTCTTCCAAAATGAACAGATTCACATTTACCTCAATTTGCTATCTTTTTGCTCACCTTCTTAACCTATCAATATCTCTCTATGAAATATATGTTGCACTTGCTTTTCCATCTATTTTTGTCTTGCCTGCAAATTTGGTTAAAGTACATTCATTTCCTTCTTCAAGGTCTCACGTATATACTGTAAACAGTTGCAGTGCCAGGACTGATCTCTATGGAATATCAGTGCTCATGAGTTGCCAAACTGAAAATGACTCCCTCATCTGCACTCGCTGTTTCCTGCTCATTATCCAATTCTCTATCCATTCCAACCTACTGCCTCCAAAACCAAAGGCTCTTATCTGATGATTTAACTTTTGTGAGGTATCTTGTCAAATGTCTTCTGGAAGTTTAAATGGAAGTTTAAAAGTTAGTGGGCTGCAGGGTGGCACAGTGGTTAGCACTGCTGCCTCACAGTGCCAGTGGGATTCAATTCCCACCTCAGGTGACTGACTGTGTGGAGTTTGCACGTTCTCCCTGTGTCTGTGTGGGTTTCCTCCCACAGTCCAAAGATGTGCAGGTTAGGTGAATTGGCCATGCTAAATTGCCCGTAGTGTTAGGTAAGGGGTAAATGTAGGGGTGTGGGTGGGTTACGCTTTGGTGGGTTGGTGTGGACTTGTTGGACCGAAGGGCCTGTTTCCACACTGTAATGTAATCTAATCTAAAATAAAACATGTCTACTGATTCCTCTCTATCCACTCTGTTTGAGAATTCCTCAAAAACTCTAATAAATTATTCAGACAATATTTCCCTTACATGTTCAAGTGGCCAGTAACACTGTCCCTTATCATTTCTGCATCCTTAACTCTCGGAGTAATGTTTGCAATTTTCAAATTCAAAGGTACAGCTTCTGAATTGTGGGACAAAGGCTCAAATCTTCCAATCTGGGTTTGAATTTCTATTTGTCTTGCAGATCAGAAAAAATGTTGCACAGGATATTTCAGTCTATATTCCAACAGAGGATCTGGCAGAAATCTCCAAGCATTCTCTCAGCATAGAGTGCAGGAAATCTGTGAAAGCTACCTCTTATAACGGGTCTAGAAGCTGTATTCCAGTAAGTAAACAAAATTTAAGGTCCAAAGCCTCTCTGAAAGATGATAAAGAGACAGTAAGTTTTAGGTGTAGGGTGAGTGGCTAGGCAGATAAGGAGATCAGAGAGGGTGATCAAGTGAGGTAAGGTTGGGGCATGATGGGTGCTGTTGGAGTCGGGAGTGATGCATTGAGGGGAGGTTCAATTATTGGATGGAGGACCAGGAGATGGTGAGAACGAACGTGAATGACTGAGGGGTTAGTTGTATAGTTATCTAGGAGGTAGAACTTATTTTAATCCTGTAATATTCCCTGGGTAACTATCCAGGTCAGAATCCTCCAAAATCTCAAGAGTTTAACTCAAAGTTGGAGATCTTCTGGGATGATTACAGATCCTGTGTAATGTCCATCAGAAATTTAAAGTTCGTTTTGTGTTGTAAATTACTCTACGATCTACTGAATATCCAGCATTTATCATGTTTGCCTTCACTTATTATTCATTATCTCCACTGTCCCCAAAAGGGCCCACATTCCCCCTTTTTGATTTCTTTTCAAATTGTTTTATATTCTTTTTTTTTGCAATTTGGTGCTTTTTATAATTCCTAGCTTTCTGGAAAGTGTGCCTGCATAACATACGAATACATTTACAGTATTATAAAATGGGTGCTTCCGGTGCATTTGAACACTCTACTCTGACGCTTGCTCAGTATAGCCTTCGTAGTGAACAACAAAGCGATACACTGTTACCTGGCAAACCTATGGAGATCTGGTGACAGTCGGTAAGACGACAGATGCTTTAGTTGGGTAAGCATACATTCAACAGGAGTGCGGGAAACATTGACTTCTGCTGTTTCATTTGCAATATGTTATCCTTTTTCAAAACCAATCGCTAAATATGGGCGTGTATATGCGATGGCCTTCTGTGTGTAAGTGGAATGTGCCCGACTCCTGCCGGAGCTTGCAGGCAAACCAGGAAGTTGGTGTCGAGAAAATGGAACTCCATTGTATGATGGCGACGCGATGTTGCCAGTTGGGGAGGTATCAGTGGTCAGACGCTACAAGTGCCCAGCAAGCAAAGGAACAACTGACAGTCTCGGAACAGAAAATGGGTTATGATTAGGACACTTTAAATAAATAAATAAATACCCGTAGTCCAAGTATATGAACCGTGGCAGTTGAAAGGGCAGACGAACTGTTAGATCGGTGTCTGCATTTCAGGGGCTGGTTCAGCTAGGGTGTAACGGCTGGGAAAGTGTTGTTAAGGCCAACGGTATTCGCTTGGAGACAAACGTGCATTTGTTGGTTAGAGGAACCAAGCCTGATTGTAAAACATCTGATGCCTATCATTCCAGGTGATCTAGTAACTGAAAAATAAATTTGCTACAGCAGTTTGCTTTGCAAGTGACTGTTTAATTCCACATTGTTGGCACAAAAAAACTGAGCAGATAGTATTTGCTAACCTACGAAACGGATCTAGATTTTCACCTTCTATATCTCCAGATATAAACATCACTTTGAATTCAGACAGATATTGTGACTCATCTTGTGATGTTAGAGGTCGATAAATCATATTTATAGTAAGTTGGAACCAAACACTCATTTTGATATCGAACAGTGATTTAGCCATTGGCAAAATTGGATGTGGGGGTGTGTGATAATATTTAATGTATCCCTTTTACTACATTTATTTTGGTTATTTAGGTCAGGGTATGTATTCTATACAATGCCCTTAAAGCTGCCCCAGCATTTCATTTTTAACACTGGCTGAAAAATGTTATCTCATAAAAATTGTATTATTCTATCTTATTGGGACTGGGAGATCAGCTCGGGACATGGTCTTTAAATACTGTGTGATAATCATTTGTATCCTATGTAATCTGCAGTGTGCTGATTTGGATGTTTGGCAAGTCGTTCAGCTGTCAACCATAGTCTACCATGTCCCCCTCCACTGATCCACAAGTGTACCTCTGACAGAAACAGGCATTAGTCATGTGTGTAAATGGAAATCAAATTGAGGATTTCCTGGAATGTTACAAGGTCATAGATCAGTTCGTTTAGATGCTTTATAACTTATGGACTCTATTAAGTTCAACAATTTCATACTGTTATCTCTGCCCCATTTTGTTTTCTGTATATTTTTGCCTTTAGCCACAGTGCCTCTGCTGCAAGCACATCATGGTTTGTTTTTCTTGCCCAGTCTCCATTTTCTCCATTATCTGGAAGCAGTAACTCTCAGCAGACCTCTTCTGATTTCCACCCAAAGATCAACCTTTTGTCCTTCCACTCAGCCCTTGCTCAAAACCTAGTGCATCCCTAACTTTTTCAGTTCTGATACTGCAGCTGGTTAAACCACAGATCTTAAGTGTTAACTCAGTTTCTCTCTCAAAACAGATATTTCATTGTTTTTTCCAGCAAATTGTTTTGTTTTTATTTTGGATTTCCAGTATCCACAGAAATCTGTTTTCATTAAGGATTTTTTTTTTCTAAATTGTCCTTGAGTTAATCATCTTCACAAATAGGGAATAAAGCAGTTCAAGAAGTTTGAAAGTGTCTGAGCATACATAGTAATTGTTTGTTGACCACCCTTACTGTCTCAAAGAATTTCAAGTAAATACCTGTTATGGGCCAGACGTCCTCAAAACTATTTCAAAAAGGTAGCCTAGACCCTAACTTTTTTTCTTATTTTAAAAGCAGATGTGAAGTGGACGTTCCAGGTGTGATGCAGCTGGTTAAACCACTCATCTTTAAGCAAAGCAGAATTTATTTAAACATTACAGTTGAAACATGAACAAAAGAAGACAGAATTTAGAATAACTTAACTATTTGAAAACTCAACCAACTCAATACCACAACTTAACTAAGGAGCTGTTCAATTCCCTTACTATCCCATAAACACATCCCTTGACAAAAGGTAAAGTCAAACACAAGCAGGAGAGATTTCAGAGAGAAAAGTCAGACAGGGATCATCTGCTGAAGTATGGAGCCTTTCCTCATTGCAGCAGCTTCTGACTACCTGCTTTAAAAACTAAACCAAACTGGAAAATAAAGCTGAACTCAGAGAACTGGCCATTCACCTACCATTGTTAAAGTAGACAATTCAGCATATCTGCTTTTATGACCTCTCTTGAAAAATACCAAGGACAAAATAGTCTTGTTAAAGAGGCAGCGGTGTCACATATCCTGATGTACATGTTCTGAGCTGTTTACAATGCCAGATATGAATGTGCTGAGTGCAGTATCTTGTTCTTCATTCCTTTCAATTCTTACTTTCTTCTCCCTCCTATTTCAAAAAAGAGCAACTTACATTGGACTCACAATGCATCTGTTGTGTAGCTCATTGTATGATCATTTCTAAAATAAAGACCCAGTTATTCAATTTGGAAGATTGCTGGACCGTGGGACCCTAACAAATGAGCTTGATCATATTCTTGAATAACATGAACCAGTGATTGTTTCCGTTGAGAGTAGAAGCAGATATGGGCCTGGTGCTGGCAGGTGGGACTAGATTGGGTTGGGATATCTGGTCAGCATGGACAAGTTGGACTGAAGGGTCTATTTCCATTCTGTACATCTCTATGACTTGCTGATTTTGCTCTCCTTAACCCCAAACATCAAAACTCTGTTTTGTTTTGTAATGCCTAGCTACTTTCTTGGTTGACATTAACTGACAGAGCATTGACCATCTCACCTAGAAGATTTTCTGTCTGACTAGGATCACACTAAAAGATGTATTAATCTACTGAGTCATTGACAAAATGCAAAACCTACCGTAGATATGATTTCCATTGCCACATTTACTAACTGAGGTTTGCCATGTGTCACAAATTAGTTGGTTACAGACAAATTTTGAATTACAATTTTGTGGAAGGGTGATGGGTAGGGGAATGGGAATATCTAGAAAATTAATCTTCAACTCACTTGCTAGGAAAGCCAGGTTTATTCAAGAGATCCCTGCAGCCCTGAAGTGCTTCTCTTTTGTGAGTGGTAAACTATACAACCAGGAATAGACTCAGCTCTTGTTTGAAGGAATTGAGCAGACTCACCATACAAAATGGCAAGAGTTCCAAAGATTAACTGTTCCTGGAAAGGAAACCACCTCCTGAGATCTAACATTTCAGTGGAACCAATCTATTCTTCAATCAGCTTGTGTGCTTCAATCAGATCATCTTAGGTCTACATAGACTGAGCTAGGACTTTACAGTTTATCTGGATAACTGTATTGGATAATAGTCTAGGAAGTTTTCTCTTCATCCTTAGTATGATATACCATCACGTGAGAGACCACAACTGGACATGACATTCTTGACCAAGATTTTGTACAAGGATAAATAATATCTGAATGCACCTAAACACAATAGTTCCTTCAGAACATTGCTTATGTATTCATTATACCAAGGATTAAAGGGGACAAGTTAGCAAATTTTGAGAAGATTTTGTAGTTCAGGTTGAGGCTGTGGATGTAGGTTTGCTTGCTGAGCTGGAAGGTTCATTTTCACAGGTTACATAATTTAGGCTGCACAGCTTGAATTTCCTTGAGTACTGAAGACTGAGAAGTGATCTGATCAAGATGTAAAAGGATTCACTGAGGTACATCAATAAAAACTGACAGTTTTAAAAGGGAATATAAATGAGAGCCATGTATTTCTAGATTGAAATCAGGAAATACTACTTTTGTAAAAAGCATGGAAATCTGGGACGCTCTTTCCGTTCAAAGGCCATCAATACAAATGAAGTGCTGTTTTTGAGATTGATAGGTTTGTATTGAGTAACGATATCAAGACTTTGGAGTTGATATATTCACAGCTATGATTTAATTGTATGCTCGGATGTTTGTTTTCTTTGACAATTTGCATTTGTATAGTACCTTCAAAATGTAAAACATTCCAAGGCACTTCACAAGAATGTTATCAGACAAAACCAAAAACAAGAGATGGCCTACTCTTGTCCCTGTGTCACATTTTGTGAAGAGCTTTAAGTTGTTACAATCATTGCTTTTGAAGTGCAGGCTAGGCAGTTATGGCAGCCAGTTTTTCTGCTGAGATCAACAAGTGAGGAGAATCAGTTATGTTAGACTATATTTATTTCTGTTTTGGTTATGGGAGGAATGTTGACTGGGATCCAGGAGAACTTCTTGTTCTTTGAGTGGTGCTATGGGACATTTTGACAGGCATCTGAACTGAAAAGTCAGTGCGTTTGGTTATGGCGTGATGCTGTTTATCTACACATTGATTCCAAGTTTAAAGGGAATGAGCTTAGAGGAAAGATGAGAGAAATTCCAGCCAATGTGGGGGGGAAAAACATAAAAACAGAATAGCGGTAAAGTATCAATATTAAATGCAGCATACACAGTCATTCCAGAGTATTGCTTAAAAGTAAAATGGGAAAATGGGATAGAGGTGACAATACCTTTTTTTTTTAAGGAAGTAAAGTTATCTGGTCATCATCATGGAACCCTGGAATGGGGAGGCAATTGCCTAGTGCTATTATTGCTCGACTATTAATCCAGAAGCTCAGCTAATGTTCTGGGGACCTGGGTTGAAATCCTACCAAGGCAAATGGTGAAATTTTAATTTAAAAAAAACTATTGATGACCATGACACTAGTGTTGATTGTTGGAAACAATCTGGCTCACTAATCTCCTTTAGGGAAAGAAATACACCATCCTTTCCTGGTCTGGCCTACATGTGTCTCCAGACCCATAGCAATGTGATTGACTCTCAACTGCCCTCTGAAATGGTCTAGCAAGCCACTTAATTATACCAATCTCAATGATGTCTCAACAAAGAGATGAAATCAGACAGGCCACCTGGCATAACTGAAGCACTGGAAAAGGCAATGACAAAAACAGACCTGTAGAACCTGCAAAGTTCTCCTGACTAACATCTGAGGGCTAGTGCCAAAAATAGGAGAGCTGTCTCAGACTAGTAAAGCAACAGGCAACATTTTCAGACATAATTCCACGAATATGACTCTGTCCCAGACACCACTATCACAATCCTTCGATAGGTCCTGTCCCAGCGGCAGGACAGATCCTTCGGTGGTGGAGGGACAGTGGTACATGGTCAGGAGGGAGTTCCCTGGGAATCCTCAACATTGACCCCATGAAGGCCTGGCAGCAGCACAGTTGGGTAGCTGCTAGACTAGGTCTGTGGCAGGTGGGGAGGGAACCAACAAGAGGGAAAAACATTCTGAGGAAGGGTCACCGGTCCTGAAACATTACTTTGATTTCTCTGCACAGATGCTGCCAGACCTGCTGAGCTTTTCCAGCAACTTATGATTTTGTTTGTGAAGAGGCAAAAACATAATTGACCTCCTCCTAATCAATCTGCAAATGCACCTCTCCATTGAGAGAATACTGTCCACTTGTGTTGTGTGGCAATAATATGGGCTAAGTTGGATAAATTTTGAACAGATCTAACAAGTGAAGTCAAGGCATCTGTGAGACACTGTGTGCCATCAACAGCAGCTGAATGGTACTTGAGCACAATCTCATGGCCAGGCATATATTCCAGTCGACTATTATCAAGCTGGGGATAAACCCTGGTTCAATGGAGAGCGTAGGAGGGCATGCTAAGAGCAGCATCCAGCATTCCTGAAAATATGATGTCAGATAAGACAGGTGTGCCAAACAGCATAAGCAGCAACTGATGGACAGAGCTAAATGATCCCACAGCCATCACAATACAGAAGAACTAAGCTCTGCAGTCATGAATGGTGGTGGACAATTTACTCACTGGAGGAGGAGTCACCGCAAATATCCCCACCTTCAATGGTGAAAGAGCCCAACACACCAGTACAAAAGATAATGCTGCAGCATTTGCAGCAATCTTTAGCCAGGAGTGCCTAGTGGATAGTCCATCTTGGCTTCCTCCAGTGGTTCCCAAGATTACAGAGGCCAATCTTCAGCCAATTTGATTCAATCCATGTGATTATCAAGAAATGGTTGGAGGCACTGGATACTTCAAAGGCTGTGGGCCCTGCCAACGTTCTGGCTCCAGAACTTGCCACTTCCCTAGCCAAGCTCTTCCAGTACAGTTGCAATACTGGCATCTCCCAACAATGTATAAAGTTGCCCAGGTAGGTCCTATACATAAAAATCAGGACAAATCCAACATTGCCAATTGCTGTCCCATCAATCTAGACTCTGTCTTCAATAAGGTAATGAAAAGTGTCATCAACAGTACTATTAAGCAGCACCTGCTCAGCAATAACCTACTCGCTGACACCCAATTTGGATTCTGCTAGGGTTACTCAGCTCCTGATCTCATTAGAGCTTTGGTCAAAACATGAACAAAAGAGCTGAATTCTAGATGTGAAATGAGAGTGATTAGCTCTTAAAATCAAGGCCACATTTGACTGAGTGTGGCATCAAGGAGTCTGAGCAAAACTGGAATCGATGGTTATCACCAAAGATCCTTAGACATCACCTTCCAGACCACTTCCATCTAGAAGGACAAGAGCAGCAGATACATGGGAACATAATCACCTGCTAGTTCCCCTCCATGCCACTTACCAACCTGACTTGGAAATATATAGCTGTTTCTTCACTGTTGCTGGATCAAAATCCTTCAATTCCCTCTCCAAGGGGAAGGCTCTCCAACGGTTATAGTCATACCTTGCACTTGGAAGATGGTTGCAGTTGTTGGAGGTCAGTCATCTCCGCTCTAAGATACCTCTGCAGGAGCTCCTCAGAGTCATTATCCTAGGCAAAACCATCTTTATCTGCTTCATCAATGACCTTCCCTCCATCATAAGGTTAGAAGTGGGGATGTTTGACCATGATTGCACAATGTTCAGCACCATTCACGCCTCAAATCCTGAAGTAACCCATGCTCAAATGCAACAAGATCTGGAAATATCCAGGCTTTGGCTGACAAGTGGCAAGTAACATTCAGACCATACAAATGTCAGGCAATGACCATCCCCGATAACAAACAAAATCTAATCACTGCCCTTTTGACATTCAATGGTATTACCATCACTGAATCCCCTGATACCAACATCCTTAGGGTTACCATTGACCAGAAATGCAACTGTACTCATCACAAACACATTGGCTATTGAGCAGGTCAAAGGCTAGGAATACTGTGGTGTGTAATTCGCCTCCAGATTTCCCCAAAGCGTGTCCACCTGCTACAGGGCACAAGTGGGGATTGTGATGCAGTACACCCCACTTGCCTGGATGGGTGCAGCACCAACAATAGTCAAGAAGCTTGACACTATCCAGGACAAAACCGCCCGCTTGATTGACACCATATCCATTTGCATCCACTCCCTCCACCACCGACACTGAATCACAGCAGTATCTACAAGATGCACTGCAGCAATTCATGAAAGATCATCAGACAGCACCTTCCAAACCCATGACCACTTCCATCGAGGACAAGAGCAGCAGATACATGGAAACACCACCACCTGCAAATTCCCTCCAAGCTACTCTCCATCCAGACTGAAATATATTGCTATTCCTTCTCTGTTGCTGAGTCAAAATCTTTCAGTTCTTTCCCTAAGAGCATTGTGGGTCAATCTGCACCACATGTTATGCAGTGGTTCAAGAAAGCAGCTTACCACCACCTTCTCAAGGACATTTAGGTATAGACAATAAATTGTGACCAGTCAGTGGTCCCATGATTGAATTTTTTAAAAAAACGTTGTGTGCAAATGGGCTGCAAAATTCCCCACATAAATATTTTTAAAATATGTCATTAGCTATACTGGGATGGCCTAAGTAATGTAACATGCTATATAATGCAATATTTCTTTAAATATAAAACCAATATTAAGATGAACTTTTTAACCAAATATAGATGTTTGAAATAACTATTGGACTTCGTCAGACATGAAATATTTCAAACATCATGAAAGCAACTAGATGCTACAATAAGAAGTTGGTTTACTGGAGGGACAAGTTTAATTAAACTGAATAGTTGCAAAATGATTATACATAGAAATTGTTAATATCATGTCTCCTTTTAGTGCTTACCATTGTTTTAACAACCCACCCTGAGAAACAATATGTTTATAGGAAATGATCAACTTCAGCTTATTAGCACAAGTTCCTTATTTGAAAGGTCAAAGTGATATTTTGAGTATGCAGTGAATGCCACATCAATTCACAGCTGTGTGAAGTGCTAAACACAACAATTTCATAAACTAATGCAATGAAAAATGCTATGTTGTTCAGGTTCAAATGATTTTGGATTTATCGGCATGTGGACTGACCATTGGGTCTAACAAGTCATCTGACTCTCACAGATCTATTTCACTATTTCCTTCAAAGCCTCTTTCTCAAGGAACTGTATGAATTGTGCCTCAAGGCTATTAATACTGTTTGGGTAAATGTCCGTCCTTGATTTCTCACTTTCAAGCTTTTATTCCTTAAATGAGACAGTTGTCTCCAGATTTTACCTGACTTGGAATAATTGAATCAGGTGATACTGAGGGAGGCCATTTGGCCTTCTTTTTATTTTACCCTGTAGAACTGTAGCGTTTTAGTTTCATGTATGTGTCCAATTTTTCTTTTGAAGATACTTACATTTGCTTTTTAAAATCTTTTGGATAGATGATTATATTTTCTGCATTTAAAAAAATCCTTCAACTCCCTTCTGATTCTTTTGCCAGTTATTTTTAAAACCTTAAAGTCTGATTGCCAACCTTCTTGCCAGTGGAGACCGTTTCTGATTTTACATCTCTTTTAAAATTGTAACATTTGGATTTACTTGTTTCTCCTCGTTCTTCTTGCCCAAAAATTATCTCTGAACATTTTTTTTCTGTTTGGTTATTATTTGCCCTGTGACTGTACACAGAACTGTGTTCTCCTGAAGTCTATTACCGTTTTAGTCAAAACTTGTCATGATTTTGAACACTTCGGTTAAATCTTACCTTAAATTTCTTTACGCTAAAGAGAACGATCCCAGTTTCTTTAGTCTGTGTGTATAATTAATGCATATTAAACAATTCCCATTTTTAATTTTTGTTCCCTAGTGTTTGAAGTAATAACTTTCCTTGATTAGTTTAGGAAATATCCTTCATGATAAATTTTTGAATCCCACGTCCATTCTCTTCAATTTACTTTACCTTTTCCTGGAATCTGATTTTAGTTGCTGCTTGGATCCTGTACTTTGAGAATACCAGTATCCTTCTGACCATGTCATTTAGATAAGCAGGGTCGACAAGGCAGAGTTACCTGTTTTTTGTTTCCATTCCCTCTGTCAATGTTGGGTGGTCCCATTTTGTTTCCTTTCAAACTTTTTAGCAGTTTGATACAACTGAAGGACTTAGTGAGTCATTTTAGAGGGCAGTTAAGAGTCAACTGCATGGGCTGTGGATTTGGAACCACACGTAGACAAGATGAGGTAAGAGTCATAGAGATGTACAGTGCAGAAACAGGCTCTTCGTCTATGCTGACCAGATATCCTTGGCACTTGGCCCATATCCCTCTTAAACCCTTCCCATTCATATACTTAGATTAGATTACTTACAGTGTGGAAACAGGCCCTTTGGCCCAACAAGTCCACACCGACCTGCCGAAGCGCAACTCACCCAGACCTATTCCCTACATTTACCCCTTCACCTAACACTACGGGCAATTTAGCATGGCCACTTCACCTAACCTGCACATTTTTGGACTGAGAGGAAACAGGAGCACCAGGAGGAAACCCACGCAGACACGGGGAGAATGTGCAAACTCCACACAGGCAGTCACCCGAGGCTAGAATTGAGCCTGGGACTCTGGTGCTCTGCTGGAAGGATAATAGCCCAAGTTTTTTTTCTGATTCTCAATGTAACTTGCATCCTTTCTACATCTGCAGTATCATTTTATCTCTTTTCTCTAAAGCCTTGTGAACACACTTGGTGGAGGATACCTGAATTGGATATCCTTACTTCACCTGGGAACAAATCAGCATAAGCTCCTTGCTTTTGCATGCTGTATTCTGTTTATAAAGACATTTATAAAATTATAAATCTACAAGTTGTTGACATTGACATTATATATTTCTTTAATAGTCCACCAACTTGGTTTGTCACCTTGACAAATTAGTGTCGATGCACGCTAAGGCATCTCTTTTAAAAATTGTAACATTTGGATTTACTTGTTTCTCCTCATTCTTCTTGCCCAAAAATTATCTCTTAATATTTTTTTTTCTGTTTGGTTATTATTTGCCCTGTGACTGTACACAGAACTGTGTTCTCCTGAAGTCTATTAAAATAATATTCATTGCTTACTAGGTTTCTGAATTTCATACCATCTGAACAATTTGAAATTGTGCCATGGAATCCAAGTTCAATCTATTAATATTGCTCACAGAGTCGTTGTCCTAATGTCAACTACAGAGGCACTCGATTATCCGAATGAGATGGATGGGCACTATCTCGTTCGGATAATTGATTGATTATTTGGTTAATTGATTTCCTCTGAGTTCTGAGTTTTCTGAGAAGTCTGCTCCCCGTTCAGGAGTCTAGGCAGCAGCACACCACACGTGAGCCACTGCCCTCCCGCCTGCCCCCATCCACCTCCAACCTCATCTGCTCCCACTCTGCCCCCCCAAACTCTGTCTGCCCGCCCCCCGCCATCCAATTCCTGTCCGCGCCCCCGCCAACACACACATACCGCCCACAACCCACCCCCCCCCCCCACCGCGCCCCCACCACCACCCCGTCCACCCTGGGGCAGCCAGACTGTACACCAACAGTAAGACTGCTGCTGCCTTTTATGGGATAAGTTTCCAAATTGCATGTGCGCACGCAGACACACCACTTTTTACTGCAACTTTTTGACAAGTTCCACCTCTGCCCTGTACAGGACGATGTTGGAGAGATTATATGGGGAAGAGGGGTTTAGGGTACACCCCTGTGTAGAACTCCAGGGAAAGCGTGGGGAGAGCGCGGGCGGGAAGTCAGTCATTTGGAGATGTGACTTCATTGTCTAGGACTGTTCTCGGCATCATTTCAATGAGCCGAGTTTGTTTTTAATCACTGGTATACAAAAGACGCATTCAGGGTTGAAACACTTCTTTGGCGTACTGTTTCTTATCCTGACCTCGCGATCTCCTTCGGATAATCTGATATTCAGATAATTGATATTTGGATAATCGAGGTGTACTAGGGTTTCCAATGTATTATTCCTGCATTTTAAATAAATTGTTCATTGCTCCTTCAAGTTCCTGTCTGTGTGACTTTCATATCCGTGTTGTCACTGCTGGTTTGAAATTAGACTAATGAATGAGGAAGTGACCCAATTTTAACACACTTCCTGCACTACACTTTAAAAACAGTTGCTTGTAAAAATTACCTGAGGTAATGAAAGGTGTGTGGTATTTAACCAAATCTCTTTTTGAAAATATATATATCCAACATAAACTGAATTGCCTTCACTAAGCCCTACTAATCAGTAAAGAACTTAATAAATTAAACCATTTGCTGAGTTGGCTGTCGATTTATTAATTCTTATTTTTCCCAATGAGAATTAAACTTGTCTTGAATTCTTGATTCTCTCTGTCATCAACATTGGACTGAATGGCTGTAATTTGCCTGATTTATTTCTCTCCCTGTTCTTAATAAGCTGTGATATGTGCAATCCTCTGGCACAACCCTTGCACTTAAGCAGGATTGGAAGATCTAAAGTCACAGATATTGATGCCTCCCTCGGCAAATTAGCAAATATGCGTCCCATATAGTCTATTAATCTTTTAAGTACCACTGCTTATATGTTTTAAATCCTGTCCAATTTCTGTACTGCCACCTTGCATGTTGTAACATTAACAGCATCCTCATCTTTTAAAAATGTTATTTGATCATTTGTTGTCACATGTACTGATGTACAGTGAAAAGTGTTGTTTTTCTATACAGGCAGATTGCGCCATGCAAAGTGCATCAAGCTAACAGTACGGAGTGCAGAATACAGTGTGACAGGTGCAGAGAGAGTGATCAAACTAACATTTGAAAGGTCAGTTCAAGAGTCAGATAACGGCAAAGAAGCTGTTTTTGAATCTCTTTGTACACATATTCAAACTTTTATATCTGCAAAATTCTCAACTAGAATCTGAGCCATAGCTTTTTCATTCTTAATCAGCCCCTCCCTTCCTTTGACTATTTTCAGGTTCCCATTTCTGTTATCTTGCAATGTATTTTCATGTAGTCTCTTTGCCCTTAATTTCATTTTTAGTTCCCCATGTACTCTCTGAAGCTAGCATGATCTTCTACTGTATTATGAGCCTGACATTTACCACGCATCTCCTTTTTCTATTTCATTGTAATCTCAAAGGCTTTTGTGATCCTGAGACCTATAGCTTTACGTGTGCTGCCTTTCCTTAATGTGGAAATGTCTTATCTGTAATTCAACTTAAAAGGCTCGCATTACTTGTGAAAATAAAGCAAAGAACTGTGGATGCTGGAGATCTGAAATAAAAACAAAAATTGCTGCAGAATTTCAGCAGGTCCATAAGACCATAAGACATAGGAGTGGAAGTAAGGCCATTCGGCCCATCGAGTCCACTCCGCCATTCAATCATGGCTGATGCGCATTTCAGCTCCACTTACCAGCATTCTCCCCGTAGCCCTTAATTCCTCTAGACAACAAGAACCTATCAATCTCGGCCTTGAAGACATTTAGCGTCCCGGCTTCCACTGCACTCCGTGGCAATGAATTCCACAGGCCCACCACTCTCTGGCTGAAGAAATGTCTCCGCATTTCTGTTCTGAAATGACCCCCTCTAATTCTAAGGCTGTGTCCACGGGTCCTAGTCTCCTCGCCTAACAGAAACAATTTCCTAGCATCCACCTTTCAAAGCCATGTATGGCAGCATCTGTGGATAGATAGAAATCCGAGACAATGTTTCAAGGCTGCTGACTCTTCATCAAATCTGCAAGTAGCTATGAAAACATGGTATACATGTTGGAGCTAAACTGGGAGGCAGGGTGGAGATGTTGGGGGGGAAGATGAGCACATTGGTGGAAGCAGACCCCATAGAGAGAGGGAGATATGAAAGGGGTTGGTAAACAGGGAGATTATGGATAGCAACCCAGAATAGAAAAAGAGCAATTCTGGTCTCCTTCCTATCAGAAAGATGTTGTGAAACTTGAAGGGTTCAGAAAAGATTTACAAGGATGTTGCCAGGGTTGGAGGATTTGAGCTGTAGGGAGAGGCTGAACAGGCTGCGGCTGTTTTCCCTGGATCGTTGGAGGCTGAGGGGTGACCTTATAGAGGTTTACAAAATTGAGGGGCATGGATAGGATAAATAGACAAAGTCTTTTCCCTGGGGTCAGGGAGTCCAGAACTAGAGGGCATAGGTTTAGCGTGAGAGGGGAAAGATATAAAAGAGACCTAAGGGGCACCTTTTTCACACAGAGGATGATATGTGTATGGAAGGAGCTGCCAGAGGAAGTGGTGGAGACTGCTACAATTGCAACATTTAAAAGGTATTTGGATGGGTATATGAATAGGAAGGGTTTGGAGGGATATGGGCCGGGTGCTGGCAGGTGGAACTAGATTGGGTTGGGATATCTGGTTGGCACGGACGGGTTGGACCAAAGGGTCTATTTCCATGCTGTACGTCTCTATGACTCTAAGAGCTGAATAAAACATAATAAGTGGGTAAGCTAAGTGGATTAGCTGTGCTGAATGCAACCCATACAGTGTGTCTTCAAGGCAGAGATTGATAGATTCTTGTTGTCTTGGGGAATTAAGGGCTATGGGGAGAATGCGGTTAAGTGGAGTCAAAATGCCCATCAGCCATGATTGAATGGCGGAGTGGACTCGATGGGCCGAATGGCCTTACTTCCACTCCTATGTCTTATGGTCTTATGGTAATGAGCCGTGGAGAATGTGTGAATGGATTACTATGGTTAAAGCAACCCACGTTATAACAGGACCAAGTATGGGGTGGGTAAAAAACATAGAAGGAGAAAATCAGGCTCTAAAGTTATTGAACTTGATATCGAGTCCTTGAGGCTGAAGGGGTCCCAAGCAGAAATTGAGATGTTGTTCCTCAAGCTTGTGCTGAGGCTAGCTGGAATACTGCAGCAGGTCTATATGACAAAAATATTGGCATGGGGACACAATGATGTGTTGAAGTGGCAGGTAACCACTTGTGGTCATTTTGCAGACAGATGTAGGTATTATGTAAATGGTCACTATAAGTCTGCATTTCCTTTCTCCAGTGTAGAGCACATTGTAGCGAATACAGTCAACTAGGTTGAATGAAGTACAGGTGAATTGCTGGTACCTCTAGGGCTTTAAATGGTGAAGAGAGACGAGGTAAACAGCTAGGCATTACATTCTTCTGTGATTGTATGGGAAAGTGCTGTGGGAGTGTGAGGAGACTTTCTTCAAGTCAAAGATGAAGCCATGCGTGCCCACATGGGTCCCAGATATGCCTCTGTCTTTGTGGGTCTTTGGAACATTCTTTGTTCCGATCCTAATCAGGTCCCTTCCCACAATTCTTCTTCAGTACATTGATAACACTATCAGTGCTACTTCCCTCTCTTGTTTGGAATTGGAAAAGTTTATTAGTTTTGTTTCTAACGTCCACCCTGCTCTCATCTGATCCACCTCTGACTCCTCCCTTTCCTTCCTCAACATCTCTATTTCTAATTCTGGGGATATGCTGATCACCAATATACACTACAAACCCACTGACTCCCACCGTTACCTCCACTACACACCCTCACACTTTGCTTCCTGTGTGGAGTCCATTCCATTCTCCAGGATTCTCTGTCTCTGTTGTATCTGTTCTGAGAATACCAAATTACCCGGGGGGGTGGGGGGGGTGCTTTTTTTTCCCTCAATCGAGAATTACCTGCCACTACGGTTGACAAGATCCTTATCCATAATTGACTGATCTCCTGCACTTCTGTCCTTACCCCTTCCCTTCCCTCCCACGACAATAATAAGATACCTCTGGTCCTAACTTATCAGCACCACCAGTCCCTGCATCCAAAAATATAGTAAGCGTCCATTTCCATCATTTCTGTCCCCAAACGAGATGCCACGACGAGACACACATTCCCCTCCCTTCCCCTGTCAGCATTCCGCAGGGACTGTTCCCTTTGGGACATGCCTCCATCCCCAACATTTTCTCACACTCACAAGACCCCTTCCCATGCAATCCTAAAGATGTAGCTCCTGCCCATTTACCTCTAACGCCCCTGACATACCTTCCAGGTGAAGTAATGAGTTACCTGCACTTCATTGAATCTTGTGTACTGAATTCATTGTTCATAATGTGGTTTCCTGTACATTGGGGAGATGAAATGCAGACTGATTAACAGTATCCAGTCCCCTGTCACTTCAACGCACCACAGATTTCCCATGTCAACATTTTTGTCACAGGCCTGCTGCGGTGTTTCAGACAGCCTCAGTATAAGCTCAAAGAACCACATCTAATTTTCTGTAAACCTCAACACAAGCTTGAAGAATAACATCTCATTCTCCGCTTGTGGGCCTTGCAGCCTCTAGGACTCAATACCTGAGTTAGTAACTTTGGAGCCTGATTCCATCCTTCCATATTTTATTACCCACTGCACACCCAGTCCTGTTATGACATGGGTTGCTTTTAGCACTGTCACCCATTTGCAAGTACTGCTAGGCCAATTATTACATTATATGGGTTGCATTCAGCACAGCTAACCCATATTCTCACTCTTAGCTCTTGTTATCACTTGTTCAGCTCTTTTGTCTTGGCCAACTATCCATAATTTCCTTGTTTTCTTATCCCTTTCATCTAGAGGGGCATAGGTTTAAGCTGAGAGGAGTAAGATATAAAAGGGACCAAAAGGGCAACGTTTTCACACAGAG
Organism: Chiloscyllium punctatum; assembly: GCF_047496795.1. Taxonomy (NCBI): domain Eukaryota; kingdom Metazoa; phylum Chordata; class Chondrichthyes; order Orectolobiformes; family Hemiscylliidae; genus Chiloscyllium; species Chiloscyllium punctatum. Next base: position 6,555,569 of record NC_092753.1, on the reverse strand, counting down.
GGTGGTGCGTGTATGGAATGAGCTGCCAGAGGAAGTGGTAGAGGCTGGTACAACTGCAACGTTTAAAAGGCATCTGGATGGGTATATGAATAGGAAAGGTTTAGAGGAATATGGGCCATGTGCCGGCAAATGGGACTAGATTGGGTTGGGATATCTGGTCGGCATGGACGAGTTAGACCGAAGTGTCTGTTTCCATGCTGTACATCTCTGACTATGACTATGACTATCTCTCGCTCTCTCTTGGCTCTGCCTCCACCTATCTGCTCCCCTCTCCCTTTTTCCTACCCCTATCCCATTTTGGCTTCAGCTTAAATACCATTTTTCCTGTTTATTTATTGTTCTGATGAAGAATTATTGAACTCAAAATATGAACTCTGCTCTCTTCCCACATGTTGCCAGACCTGCTAAGTTTCCTCAGCAACTTCTATTTTTGTCCCAATACTTATTCACTGTTTTATCTGCCCATTTTTTATTCTAATCTATCTAATCATCAGCTCATTGAAATTACCACCCTTCCAGTTGAGTATTTTCATGTTTGATTGTTCTATGTCCTTTTTTTAACTTGATATTATGATGACTGTTTTCCAAATGCCCAACTGCTGAAGAATTTTCCACTTGTCTCATTTCATTGCCCACAAAGGGATCCAGCACTGCCTTCTGGGGTGAACTTCCACCTGAAGCAGTGACTGTTGGAGTGAACCACTCACCCATTTGTATACCAAGAATTTACTCTTGAATCGTTTCCTCTCTTCACCCTTAATGCTGCTAATGTTTGGTCTATGTTAGAGTAATTAATGACTCTAATTAGTGCTAATCTTTACATGAGTATTGCTGGAAAAAAAGACACACTTTATTCAAGCTTCGTTCTTACAATCATCAGGACAATTTGCAAGAAATACAACATAAATGTTTGTTTGTATTGATATGAGAGCAGTATACAGGTGTTGCCATGGAGAATGTGTCAGTTAGATTGATTTACAGTTAATTGCCAGGCTCTGTTCAAGTTTTAACCCAGTCAGCTTGACTCTGGTCAAGGTATTGTCCTAAGAAATGAACTAGAGAATGTTTGAAAACAAGCTATTATTCTGCATTTCTGAATGAATATTTAATCTGTACTGCTTATACCTTTTTAATGGAAATTTCACAATGTCGTTTTTATTTGGTAACCTAAAATATAGACATGTAAGATTAGTAGCTCCTATATTGTTCCTTAATTTCAACCAGATAGATTTTGTCTTTGACCCATGAAGTACATCATCCCTCTTCCCTTCATTATCTTTCCTAAATACTTTATAGCCAAGAATACTGTCTCCATTCCTGTTCCTGGTTTGAGACAGGCCTGCAATTCTCCAGTATATTTACTGCGCTCTTTATATTTGCTTTAAACCCATTTTTAGTATTCCTCATTGTTTAACGAATGTAACTGACACTAGAAGATGGGAAAAGGTACATGTAATAGCATTGGAATTCAGACTCAGTAGTAGGTTTCTGCTCTGCCTGACTTAATTATACATTGCAGAGGGAGAGCATTGGTTGAAGAGGGGGTGATTTCCTTTTTTTTAACATTTATCTGCAGTTTATGGAGTGAATTTCCATCTTGAGCAGTGACTAATGGAGTGGAACAGTCATCCATTTGAATTTGACCCCAAGCAAAGCTTTCAGTCATTTACCTGAACTGTCACCAAGAGCATTTCTTTGCATCCCTGACATGGTTGCTTATTTAAGACAGATGAGGAATTTATTTTCATAGATGGTAGTGAACCTGTGGCATTCGTTATCACGAGGGTTGTCATGGCTGGATCATTAAGTATAGTCAAGGCTGACATAGAGAGATTTGTAATCAGTAAGAGAATCAAGGGTTAGGAGAAAAGGCAGGACAGTGGAGTTGAGGATTTATCAGATCAGCAGCCTTGATCTCATTGAATGCCAGAGCAGACTTGATGGGCTGAATAACCTACTTCTCCTCTGTCTTATGATGGAGTTTGCAAACAAGCATGAAATGTGCATTCCACTTTGCTCTTTATTTCAAAAGGAATGGGATGTAAAAGTAAAGAGGTTTTGCTAAAACTTAACATGGCACTAGTCAGACCATAACTGGAATACTATGAACGGTTTTGAGCCCCTTGTTTAAGGAAAGATGTACTTGGTATTGGAGGCAATCCAGAGAATATTCACTAGATTGATCCCAGGTGTGGAGAGGTTGAATAGATTAGACCTGCACTGATTTGGAGTTTAGAAGAATGAGACCTTATTGAAATATTTAAAGATTCTTGAGGGACTTGACAGGGTTGCTGCAGAAAAGTTGTTTCTTCTTGGACTGGCTAGAACCAGAGGTGACAGTCTTAGAACAAGGAGTCACAGATTTAAGACCACAGATGGGGAAGAATTTCTTCTCTCAGAGCATACTGAATCTGTGGAATTGTGTACCGCAGAGGGCTATTGAGGCTGGATTGTTAAGTATATTCAAAGCTGAGATAAACAGATCTCTAATCGTTCAGGGAATCATGGATTATGGGAAAAAATGGAGTTGAGGATTATCAGATCAGCCATCCCACAAATTATCTTCCATAAAATTGAGGTGATGCAAAAATCTGTCACATAGCTCTCATCCAATCCCATTCACCAACTCCAAAGCTCTGTTGAATTCCCTTTGCTGTGTGTGAAGCATTGTTGTACTGCACTGCCTATTTAACATTGCCATACAACCATGTGTTTAAAGGGTTTATTGCTCATGTGCAAACTGTTTGGGCCAATGTGACACATTCCTGATTATAGAGGTGTACAGCACAGAAACAGACCTCTTCCATGCTGACCAGATATCCTAACATAATCTAATCTCATTTGTCAGCACTTGACCCATATCCCCCTAAACCCTTTCTATTCATATATGCATCCAGATGCCTTTTAAATGTTGTATTTGGACTAGCCTCCACCACTTCCTCTGGCAGCTCATTCCATATGTGCAACACCCTGTGTGAAAATGTTAGCCCTTGGGTCCCTTTTTCTTTAACTCTTGACCCTCTCCTAAACCTATGCCGTCTAGTTCTGGACTTCCCCACTCCAGGAAAAGACCTTGTCTGGTTGTAAGTTTGCTTGCTGAGCTGGCGGGTCTGCTTTCAGATGCCCTGTTGCCAGGCAACACTACAAATGAGCCTCCATCGAAGCACTGATGCTCCACCCTGCCCCCTATCCATGTGTCCTGGTCCACTGGGGCATGCAACACCAGGCAAATTCCCCATCCGAGAGGCTGGTAAATGGGGCCCAAACTGATGTGCCCACTGATGGAGGTCTGGTCCGAACGCCAGGTCCCCAGGAACTCCTGTGCGCGTCCCTGCAAGCTGCTCCATGCAGCTAAGAGAAATGTTGTCCTGTTGAATTACATTCACTGGTAAATCAATATCTAGATTTTAATGTTTTCCTTCTTGCTTTCAAATCCTGCTATCACTTGGCCCCTCCATCCTCTGCATTCTTTTTCAACATTCAGTAACCTGCTCTCTTGAGCATTGCTGCATTTGATCATTCTGTCATTTTGTAGCTGTGCCTTCAGTTGGTAAGGACCAAAGCTCTGGAATTCTTTCTACCTGTCTGCGTTTTCTCCTTGGATTTTGAGTGCACTATGCTGCAATCTTATTTTCAGGCATGATCTGCTATGATAGTTACAAAATCCTATATATTCTCAAACAGGCAGTTGACATAGAATTTTCCAGCGCACTTACGTCTTGATTTTAGTTGTTATAGAATACGTTTGGTCTTCAGATTAATGATGTGATTAGATTCACACTTTAGATTGAAACAGCTAAAATTCTTGAAACTGCATTCACTTGAACCACAGCACTTTCACTTCAACTTTTAAATTCTCATTTTTTTGGATATGACATTACAGACAAAAAGATTGGCATGGTAGTATAGTGATTAGCACTGCTGTCTCACAACACCAGAGACCTGTGTTCAATTCTTCTAACCTTGGTGACTCTGTGTGGAGTGTGCACGTTCTCCTTGTGAATGCATTGGTTTCTGCTGAATGTTCAGGTTTCCTCCCACATTCCAAAGATATGTAGGTTAAGTGCATTGGCCATGTTAATAAATCACCTTGTATTGTCCAGGGATGTGCAGGCTAGGTGGATTAGCCATGATAAATATGAAGTTATGGGGATGGGGTGGGTCTGGGTTGGATGCTGTTTGAAAGGTCAATGCAGACTCAGTGGGCTGAATAGCCTCTTTCTGTATTGTAGGAATTTTTTGAATCTATGAAAGGAAGTAACTGGGGAGCAAAGAAAAGTGAAGCCTTATTGCTGTTTCCATGTTGATGTCTTGTCTTAATAATGTCTTTGTCATGACAGGTACTACTTCATGCTTTAACTCACAGCATTCAAATATAATACATTTCCTCACAATTCTTATTGTTAAACTTTAAAAAACATGAATATTAAATTATTTTCTTGCCATTACAGTTTACCTTTGGTCATCCCAGTCTTCTCTTGTGCACTGTTGTTGTCTTTTTTTTAAACTTTGTATTTAACTTCATCCAAATTATGCATTAGTTTCCTTCCTTGATTTTTTTAAAATTATGAATCCAGGCCACATGAATCAGATAGAAATCAAGAAAAGAACTGGTCACTTTGGAGAATAATGTACATTATGGAAGGAAATCTGCTATCCTTAACTGATCTGGCCTAGATGTGACATGAGTCACAACCCACATGGCTGTCTGTTGTCTGTGGAGTGGCCTATCATAAGCCACTCTTGTATTGAATGACTTCAGTAGTTCAATGTCTTTGGGATATATTTAAATACGGTTATATAGAGGGTTTTCCTTCACCATAGTGGAGGCCTGGCTGCATTATGTACTTAGAAAGTAGCTGACCCCCCAATTCATTATTTGTACTTGCTGTGGTGCTTCTTCAAAAACTGAAAGGCGTCAGATTGGACCTCCAACTTCAAAAGCTCATTCACCACTCTTAAAGGCAGGCTTCCTGTAAAGTTATGTCAGTTTAAGGATTAACCTCCATGAAAATCTTGATCATTTTCCCACAGGAAGCAGGTTTGAGAAAAACAGGCCTGATCCCTGATTTCTATGTCTCCTCAAATAAAATTGTTCAGCATTTTAAATTTCTTTGTCATGTCACTTCTTAACCGTCCTGTTCATCATTTCCTGATAGTTAATAATGTTGCAGCTCTGGCATATCCTTCTAACTCTCTTTTGTAACCTTTCCAATACCTCTACATGGTTTTCATGATATGCATTATTGATTTTAATAAAGTTCTATTTTTAATTTTTTTTTCCCCAGTGGTGCCATATTCTATCCCAACTAAAGCCATGCCAGTTACAGGCTTTCCGTTGCTTCTTCTCAAATTCATTTTTAAAAGTACGGTATGGTTTGACTTGTCCATGAACTATTTGCTCTCTCTTTGTCTCTTGTATGTGTTCATTAATAACAGCCTGGCTGAGATTAGATACTCATCAGGAGTGTTAAATTCATGGTATTTCTAAACAATTTATTCTGCTTCAAACTTATTATTCACTTAAGGTTGGTTCCAATACCAACCAGCTAATTATTTGTAATAATTTTGAACATATTAGTATATTTGTAATGTTAATTGTTTTCTGTTTTCCTCATATAGAAGACAATGGAACTGTTTGAAGAAGAATTGACCTGTCCCATCTGTTGTTGTTTACTTGAAGATCCACGGGTTCTCCCTTGTTCACACAATTTCTGTAAGCGATGTTTAGAAGGCATCTTGGAAGGAAATGGGAGAGGTATGCATTCCAAAATCCCTTTTAAATGTCCGACTTGCCGCAAAGAAACTCCCACCATGGGAATTAGCAATTTGCAAGTGAATTATTCACTGAGGGGAATAATAGAGAAATACAACAGGATTCAGATCACACCTAAAGTTCCAATCTGCACGAAGCATAGTGGACAACCACTGAATATCTTTTGCTCAACAGACCTTGAATTAATCTGTGGATTTTGTGCTACCATGGGAGATCATGAAGGTCATTCCTTCTGTGCCATCAATGATGCCTACAAAGAGGAGAGAGAAGCTTTTAATGGACTTTTCCAAGGCCTTGAAACCTGGTGTTCTGCTGATGTGCAGTCATGTCTTGAGAAACTAGAAAGTGACAAGAAAAAGTCCCTGCAATTAATAAGCAAGGATGCAAAAAAGGTCATGGAATATTTTACTAAGTTGCAGCACATACTAGAACAAAAAAAGAATGAGATTCTTTCAGATTTTGAAACCATGAAGCTGGTGGTAATGCAGGCCTATGATCCAGAAATAAATAAATTGAAGATGATTCTAGAAGAACAGAAAAAAGCTTTTGCTTTGGCAGAGTCATTTAAGGATGTCACTGATCCAGTCTTATTTCTACAACAGATGCAAGAGTTTCGCAGTAAAATTAAAATTGTAAAGGAAACCCCATTGCCTTCTTGCTCTGTAGAGGTGCATCCTATAATGAAAAATTTCAATACTAGCCATTGGGATAAGGTGAGGCTGAAAGATGTTGATAAGGTTACTTTACCTACAGAAACTTACACCTTCAGATTTAAAACGCCCACTAAAAAGTCAGGTAGAGTCCTTGCAGTTTTTATTATTTTCCTCCTGCTTCTTACAGTGGCATTCTGCCATTGTGAGGTAGTACAGAGCCTAGAGACTTTGAAAAGTCAAGTGATCGCATTCACTGACTTGTTGTATTATAGTGAGATTGCAGATGTATTTTCACTTGAGTGTAGAAGTATTGCTGAAGAGCTGTGGCAGTATATTGCAGAATTTATGCAAACATAAGATGCTGTAACTAGATTGAAATATCACTGCTGAATCTGCAGTTGCATCATTGACCAATGTGGAGTTGCATCTGAGATCTGTAGGATCAGATATCTGGAACTAATATCTTTCACTAACAAGGTACAATACACCACAATGTAATCAATATTTAAGTATTTTCACAAATGAGGATTTTCAGTTTTAGATTCATTTTCGAATTTACAACAGTTGTGATTCTAAATGTCATTAGATAGACACATTTTAGCTGTTTATATTGTGCCTACATGACTGGAAACGTTGTAACTGAATAGTAGTCTCCCCCATCAGATTTATTTTGTCTTAGCTGTGATGATCTGGAAAGGATCTAATGAAATTAAATGTCTTTGGTGAGTAATAACTATCAATTTTCTAAACTACCACTTGTATTGAATATTCCAGATGCATATGCTTGCACACAGTGATGCGTATCTATTTCTGTAAAAAGTAATATTGCAGCTTTTCTTTCTACTTGTTTCACTGTAATGAATGTAATGTTATTTTTATGGTCTGAGTATTTTTATGGATGAGTACAGTTGTGCATATTATTATAGAATTGTAAAGTACATTCCTCAGTGTGGTGCATACGCTGACTAAAACTGATACTTGTGTTGTTTAATAAATGTTTTAATAATTTATGGCTGCCTATTATTTTAGAAATCAATTCCGGAATACTTAGTTTTATTATAACATGTAATATTTATTATAACATGTAATATTTACATATGTTCTCTCTTGGATTGAGATTACTGTCCTTGTACATCATCTACACCTTAAGTGTATCAATAAAAGAAATGGTGATTTCTACATAATTCAGTCTACAGAAGTACATAGAACATAGAAGAATACAGCGCAGTACAGGCCCTTCAGCCCTCGATGTTGCGCCGATCAAAGCCCACCTAACCTACACTAACCCACTATCCTCCATATACCTATCCAATGCCCGCTTAAATACCCATAAAGAGGGAGAGTCCACTACTGCTACTGGCAGGGCATTCCATGAACTTACGACTCGCTGAGTGAAGAACCTACCCCTAACATCAGTCCTATATCTACCCCCCCTTAATTTAAAGCTATGCCCCCTTGTAATACCTGACTCCATACGTGGAAAAAGGTTCTCACTGTCAACCCTAATCATCTTGTACACCTCTATCAAATCACCCCTAAACCTTCTTTTCTCCAATGAAAACAACCCCAAGTGCCTCAGCCTTTCCTCATAGGATTTTCCTACCATACCAGGCAACATCCTGGTAAACTTCCTCTGCACCCGTTCCAGTGCCTCCACATCCTTCCTATAGTATGGCGACCAAAACTGCACACAATATTCCAGATGCGGCCGCACCAGAGTCTTATACAACTGCAGCATGACCTCAGGACTCCGGAACTCAATTCCTCTACCAATAAAAGCCAGTACGCCATATGCCTTCTTCACTGCACTATTTACCTGGGTGGCAACTTTCAGAGATCTGTGTACATGGACACCAAGATCCCTCTGCTCTTCCACACTACCAAGTAGTCTACCATTAGCCCAGTAATCCATCTTTTTATTACTCTTACCAAAGTGAATCACTTCACACTTAGCTACATTGAACTCCATTTGCCACCTTTCTGCCCAGCTCTGCAGCTTCTCTATATCCCGCTGTAACCTGCCATATCCTTCCTCACTGTCTACAACTCCTCCGACTTTCGTATCATCCGCAAATTTGCTCACCCAACCTTCTAACCCTTCCTCCAGGTCATTTATAAAAATGACAAACAGCAATGGTCCCAAAACAGATCCTTGCGGAACACCGCTAGTGACGGCACTCTAAGATGAACCTTTGCCATCAACTACTACCCTCTGTCTTCTTCCAGAGAGCCAATTCCTAATCCAAACCTCCAACTCACCCTCTATGCCATATCTCTGTATTTTCTGCAGTAGCCTACCATGGGGGACCTTATCAAACGCCTTACTAAAATCCATATATACCACATCGACCGCTTTCCCCTCATCTACCTCCTTAGTCACCTTCTCAAAGAATTAAAGTAGAAAGCATAATATCTATCATTCTACGGTTCTGTTAAAATACACTTCATAAATTTTCTCAGCTTTTTTTAAAGAAGTCAAAAATTCCATCACTGGATTACCAGCAATCAAGAAAATGATTGGCATTAAAATGCAAACTGTGGTATATTTGGCTCCGTCTGAGTTTTAAATTTTGTTTGGGATTCATTGTACAGGGCCGAACTAGCTGTCATATTCATACACATTTTTTTTCCTCCCTCTTCCCTTCTCCACCCCCACACCCTTTTTAATGCAAAACTATAACTCTCCAGTTAAAATGTTAACAATTTTTACTGTAAGCAGTGAGCCAATCAAGGTTTTCTTGAAATAAAGAAGGAGCAAGTTTATTAGTGCGTATTCCAAGAAAATTAATAAAGATGCAACAAGTGTCGTCATTTAGGATTCTCTTGTTGCCTCTTTCACACTGTCTTTCTCACACACACAAACAAAGTTAAAAGTAGATTATATCCAATACAAATGAATTTGTCTTAAGAATATACAGTTGTTACAGGCTAGACCCCCTCAACACATTTCAAGAAAGTAGCCCGGACCCTAACGTTGCTAGTTGGTTTAAGCAGGCTTCAAGTGGATATTCCAGGAGTGATGCAGCTGGCCTATCCACTTAGCTTTCAACAAAACAGAATTTATTTTCAAGATTGCGGAATGAAACACAAACAAAAGAGAACAGAATAATTTAACCTATCCGCAAACCCAACAGACTATCCAAACTTAATGATGTTGTTCCAACTACTTGCAACAATTCCCATAAACACCCCTTGGCCAAAAAAGGTAAAATAAAAGACAAGGTCTTAGAGAAAGAGAGAGATTCAGCGTGAAGCACCTTCTTCCATGTAGCTGTTTCTTGGACTAGCATCCTCAAAACTGATGAGCAGCTCTGAACCCAAACCAGAGAAAAGCTGAGCTGGGAGAACTGGCCACTCCCCTTTCATTGTACAAGTGTTTCTTTTAAAATGTAAAAGCTTCCTCAAGTAGATCAACCCCAGAGATTTTGAAGCGTGTTTCTTTATGACCTCCTGATTTTAAAAAAAAACAAGGACGACCTAACCCTGTTAAAGGAGCAGCAGCATCACACAATTTAAGCGTCCTCAAGGTATAAGACCTTAATCTGAGACCATGGTTAGTTAGTTGATGTCATCGGCAGTAGTGAATATTGCAGTTTTTTTTTTAAAAAGATTCTTTGTTCTCTGATGCTTTTTTTTTCATTTCCAACATGTGAAGATTCTCAATGGTGTAAAACAGAAGAAGGCGATGTTTTTACACATTTCATGGAGCCTAAATGTCTTTGTGGATCAGGTAATCCTTATAGATATTTAAGATTTGTATTCTGGTTCTTTTTTCAGTCTGTGTAAGTCCTAGCTATTAACTCAGCCAATGGAATTCAATGATCGATGTTCTATATTTTGCGTAATGGCAAAATGCATAGGCCAACTATGCTTAGAGTCTTTTCCTTAGATTATGACTGATCTATACTTATGCTTACCTGCTTTTTTTCCATATTGCTTAATACTGTTTCCCTTAAATAAAGTATATCAGAGTCTTAAAAAGAAATGATACTTCAGCCAGAATTTTCAGAGAGAACTACAGATCTTCATCCTTTGGAAAAAGATGCTCCCTGATTTCATTTGATTTTGTTAATATAATTAACAATAGTCTATTGACATGTTTCTGAAACTTACTATAGTACTCATAGAGCCCCTACAGTGTGGAAGCAGGCCAATCAGCCCATCAAGTCCACACCAACCCTCCAAAGAGCATCTCATCCTGACCCACCTCATTCCTGTAACCCTTCATTTCTTATGGCTAACCTACCCAGCCTGCTCATCTCTGGACAGTCAACCTAACCTGTATCTCTTTGGACTGTAAGAGGAAACTGATGCAGACACTTGGAGAATGTGCAAACTTTACACAGACAGTCCAAGGCTGAAATGGAACCCAGATTTCTGGTGTTGAGACAGCAGTGCTAACCAGTGAGCCACCATGCAGCCAAGATGGTGTCTGACCAAAGTTCAGTACAATTGCAATATTTTTTGTATTACAAAACTCCTGAAATAAAGGCAAGTTTTCTATTCATCTTTTTGGTTACATTTTTAGTTGCCTAGGGATTTATTGCAAGAAAACCACCATTTCTGAAATGTCTGCTATTGCACCTTGCCAAGTTTTGGTTCTCCTAGCATATTCCACACCACTACAATGTAGACTGTATTTCATTAACAAAACTCACTGGTCGCAGGTATACGTGGGTTATCACTGGAAATGGGCCCTATAATAAGACCATAAGAATTAGGAGCAGACATGGGCCATTCAGCCCTTAGGTCTGTTCTGTCATTCAATTAGATCATGGGTGATATGGTAATCATCAACTCCACTTTCCTGCTTTTTTCCTATAACTCTTGATTTTCGTACTTATTTAAAAATCTGTCTACGTCAGTGTTCAATAGACTTAATGACCTAGCCTCAACAGCCTTCTGCTGTAAAGAATTCCACAGATTCATAACACTCTGATGGAATCGCTGTCTAAAATAAGCAATTCCTTATGTTGACATTATACCCTGTGATCCTCGATTCTCCCGCCTCTCTGCATCTGCCCTCTAAAGTCACCTAGGAGTCTTATATGTTTCATTAAAGTATCCTCCCATTCTTCTGTACTCCAATGAGTAGAATTCCAACTCACTCAACATTTTCTTATGACAAGGTGAAAATTGCTACTATAGATGCTGGAGATCAGTCAAGATTAGAGTAATGCTGGAAATCACAGCAGATCAGGCAGCATCCGAGGAGCAGGAAAATTAACATTTCTGGCAAAAGCCCTTTATCAGCTGCCTGACCTGCTGTGCTTTTCCAGTACTTCTCTAATCTATTTTCTTATGACTGACTTGGTTAACATACTGGAAATTGAAGCCTGACATTTCAGATATTATTGCAAAATGTAAAGGTTTTAGAAAGTATGCAAAGTTTGCCAATTCACATGACTTTCAAACCCAGATTGAGAAAAAGCAAAGACTATGTTTCTATATTGAACAAGAATAGGTACAGCTAAAGTATAGATATAGCTATAGGTAAAAGCATTATAAATCATTGGCATATAACACTACTAAATAAAACTCTAATATCTTATAAGTTCCCTCTTAGACAGTCAAATAGGGTGAAACATGTATGGGAGGAAATGAGGCAAACAATTCAGGAGACTTTGTTTCCAGATTCTATTGTGAGATGATCCTTTTGACTCTCCTGCTGGCCAGCATCTTACTTCAGTTATTTTTCTTCAAATGCTTTCACTGATTGATATGAGATTAAAGGTAGTTAGCTCACTCAAAAAAAATCTGACTTATCAGTTAAAAGTTAGATCTCACAACTGTTGCAGGAAAGATAAACTGGTTTTCCTCAGGTTTGCAGTGAGTTTTGACTGCAGAGAACAGAGATACTACTTTTGAGTCAAGGAAAAACTGATCTCTCTCTCTCTCTGTCTCTGTCTCTCTCTCTCTTTCCTTGCTCCAAGTTGTTGAGTTGTATGAAAATTTAGATACAGGGACCAAAACCTTTCATGTATCTCAGGTGGGGTCTGACTAGTGACTTGTCTAGTTTAGCAAGATCTTCCTTTTTTATATTCCCTTCCCTTTGCAATAAAGGACAACAGCCTATCACCCATTGAACTTGGATGTTTTGTTTTAAATTCATGCAGCTTTCTGCAGTCCTTTGCTATTTAAATAATATACTCTTTCATTCTTCCTGCAAAAGTAAGAAGCCTCACATTCCCACGTTTTCACATCCCAAGATTTGCCAACTCATTTAATCTGTCTGCACCCCTCCGTAAACTGTGCTATCTTCACTACTTGCCTTCCCTACTGTCCTGGTCTTTCCTTGTAGTCACGACAGTCCAGAAGACACAATAATGCCACCTTTTTCTCAAGCGGCTCAGGAAGTTTGGTATGTCCATAAAAACCCTCACTAATTTCTACAGATGCACAATTGAAAGCATACTGTCTGGGTGCATAACTGCCTGGTATGGCAACTGCTATTGCCCAGGATTATAGGAAACTACAGACGATGGTGTGCATAGCTCAGGCAATCAAGGGAGCCAACCTTGTATCCATGGACTTGATTTACATGGCTCGCTGCCACAGAAAGCCTGCAAACATCATCAAAGACCCTTTGCAACCCGATAATGATCTGCAGGATCTTCATCAGGCAGAAGATACAGAAGGATGAACACATACGCCAGTAAGTTCAGGAACAGCTCATTCCCCATTATTAGACTTTGACTGGACTCTCTAGCCTTGAATAGTGTTGATCTTGCTAATGTTGATCTCTCTTGTACTGATCATTGAACAAAGCTTTTCACTGTACTTTGGTTCAAGTGACAATAAATAAAACAAATCAATCAATCCTACTTAGTCCTGTGTCATCCACAAACTTGGTGATAGTACATTCAGTTCCTTCATGTAAGTTATTAATGTATATCGTAAATAATTGTGGCTCCAGCATCAGTCTCTGTGGCACTCCACTAGTTATAAGTTGTCATCCTTAAAATGCCCCATTTACCTTAACTCTCTGTCTTCTGTTGGTTAGGCAATCCTAGATCCATACTACTATACCATCTCTGATACCATGAGCTTTTATTAGGGGTAGCTTTGTATGTGGTACCCCATCGAATGCCTTTTTGGAAAAACAAACATAATACATCTACTTGTCTATCCTTTATATATCCTGCTTGTTACATGCCCAAGTGACTTTAATAAACTTGTTAGTCATGATTTCCCCTTCATAAACCAAAGTTAATTCTGCTGGATTACATCATATATTTTCAAATGCTCCACTGTTGCATTCTTTTCAATAGATTCTAATATTTCCCAATAACATGTTAGCCAACTGGCCTACAGTTCCTGTTTCTATTCTTCACCACATTGTATTTTTTCTTCTTTCAATTTGATACTATCCTAACTTCCTTGGTTAACTGTGGTCTGTTTTATTCTCTTTCCAGAATCTTGCTTCCTCACTGAGATATATCTTTAATCTGAGTCATGGACTACTTCTTTGAACAGTGCTCTTTAACTATCCTTTTTGCTGTAATTGCCTTTTTTAAAAAAAGTTTTGAACAACTGTTTCCAACCTAAGTTCTCAACATTAAAATGAATGCAAATTTTTACCAAGAAATGGTCACTGTTTTCGAGAGGGTCTTTTACTCTGAGATTATTTATTAAACCTCCACCAAAATAATCTGATCCCTGGCTGGATCCACCATATATTATTCTAGAAAGTTGTCCCAAATACTATAAATTTTTCCTCATGCCTACCTTTACCAATTAGATTTTCTCAATCTATATGAAGACTAGAGTCACTCACGATTAATGTACTGCTCTTTTACATGCCCTCATTATGTTTAATACTGGATTAGTGGTGCTGGAAGAGCACAGCAGTTCAGGCAGCATCCAACGAGCAGCGAAATCAACGTTTCGGGCAAAAGCCCTTCATCAGGAATTATGTTTAATTATGTTTAATCTCTTTGTTCTAAAAGCTACTGTAACAAGGTCTACTCACAACTCACACTGGTGTCTTCTTCCTTGGTCATTTCTTACCTCTATCCATATGCATTATAATCAACCAAAAGAAAATAATTTCACTGCCCTTCCATTCCCGTCTGTATTTTAGTGAAGTCACGTATTCCTGGATATTTATTTAACAGCTTTGACCTCCTTGCAACCATCTCTTCACAATAGGTATAAAATCCTACCCATTGATCTGTATTTGTGCTTTGGAAAACCGACATATCGCAACTCCTCCCTCCCCTAAGTAGTCGAAAGCCCTGACGACATCAGTTTCCCAACGACAGCAATAATAGAATGTTATCCAAAATGTTTGCTTTATTTGGAATTGGAGGCCTCGGAACTGTCAGAAATGGGATGAGAACCCACTCTCTTTAATGCAAACTCATAACTGGGTATTGCCAGCAGGATTAAAATTGGGCAAATTGACAACCAGATTACCCCAATTCCTGATGATGTAACGGAACAATAGACAATAGACAATAGATGCAGGAGTAGGCCATTCTGCCCTTCGAGCCTGCACCGCCATTCAATATGATCATGGCTGATCATTCCTAATCAGTATCCTGTTCCAGCCTTATCTCCATACCCCTTGACTCCACTATCTTTAAGAGCTCTATCCAATTCTTTCTTAAATGAATCCAGAGACTGGGCCTCCACTGCCCTCTGGGGCAGAGCATTCCACACAGCCACCACTCTCTGGGTGTAGTAGTTTCTCCTCATCTCTGTCCTAAATGGTCTACCCCGTATTTTTAAGTTGTGTCCTCTGGTTCGGCACTTCCCCATCAACGGAAATATGTTCCCTCCTGCCAGAGTGTCCAGTCCTTTCATAATCCTATATGTTTCAATCAGATCCCCTCTCAGTCTTCTAAACTCAAGGGTATACAAGCCCAATCGCTTCAGTCTTTCCGTGTAAGGCAATCCTGCCATTCCAGGAATTGACCTCGTGAACCTACGCTGCACTCCCTCAATAGCCAGAATGTCTTTCCTCAAATTTGGAGACCAGAACTGTACACAGTACTCCAGGTGTGGTCTCACCAGGGCCCTGTACAGCTGCAGAAGCACCTCTTTGCTTCTATACTCAATCCCTCTTGTTATGAAGGCCAGCATGCTATTAGCCTTCTTCATGACCTGCTGTACCTGCATGCTTGCCTTCATTGACTGGTGGACAAGAACACCCAGATCTCTCTGAACAGCCCCTTTACCTAATTTGATACCATTGAGGTAGTAATCTGCCTTCCTGTTCTTGCCACCAAAGTGGATAACCAGACATTTATCCACATTAAACTGCATCTGCCATGCATCTGCCCACTCACCTAACTTGTCCAGGTCACCCTGTAATCCCCTAACATCCTCATCACATTTCACCCTACCACCTAGCTTTGTGTCATCAGCAAATTTGCTAATGTTATTGCTGATACCATCTTCTATATCATTTACATATATTGTAAAAAGCTGCGGTCCCAGCACGGATCCCTGCGGTACCCCACTGGTCACTGCCTGCCATTTCGAAATGGAGCCGTTAATCACTACCCTTTGTTTCCTATTAGCCAACCAATTCTCTATCCAATCTAGTACTTTGCCCCCAATCCCGTGAGCCCTAATTTTACTCACTAACCTCTTGTGTGGGACTTTATCAAAAGCTTTCTGAAAGTCCAGGTACACTACATCCACTGGATCTCCCTCGTCCATCTTCCGAGTTACATCCTCAAAAAATTCAAGAAGATTAGTCAAGCATGATTTCCCCTTCATAAATCCATGCTGACTCTGTCCTATCCTGTTACTATTATCCAGATGTGCCGTAATTTCATCGTTTATAATTTTGAGTGCGAGCAGCAGCTAAGGTAAGACTGTTTGTTTTAAAAGTACTTACCGGTAGCGGGCAGCGGTGGTTTTTTTCACTCTCTCTTCACAGAAAGAGCGGGAGCAGTAGGGGGAAGTGACGACGACCAGAGAGGCAGCCGGGAAGGAAAGCAGTGAGTATAAATACTCACCCTTCGACGCTAACGGTCATTTTGAGTGCGAGCAGCAGCTAAGGTAAGACTGTTTGTTTTAAAAGTACTTACCGGTAGCGGGCAGCGGTGGTTTTTTTCACTCTCTCTTCACAGAAAGAGCGGGAGCAGTAGGGGGAAGTGACGACGACCAGAGAGGCAGCCGGGAAGGAAAGCAGTGAGTATAAATACTCACCCTTCGACGCTAACGGTCATTTTGAGTGCGAGCAGCAGCTAAGGTAAGACTGTTTGTTTTAAAAGTACTTACCGGTAGCGGGCAGCGGTGGTTTTTTTCACTCTCTCTTCACAGAAAGAGCGGGAGCAGTAGGGGGAAGTGACGACGACCAGAGAGGCAGCCGAGACCCGGAAGCAGGTAGAGCGTAAGCTTACCTGGGTAGGTTTGTTTCCCCTTTAAAAGCGCGCAGCTGAAGAACCCGAGGCACTACGGAGGTAGTGCCTCCCTCCCGCCCTCCTCCTCTAACCTAATAATAAGATCCGTTGTGGTAAGGAGGTAAGTGCCGAATTTTGCTTGTTGTATTCTTTAGACCCAGTTTTTTTAAATAAAGGTTAGCTTTAGAGGGATGGCAGTGAAGGCAGTGCAATGTTCCTCCTGCAACATGTATGAGGTGAGGGATGCCATGGACATCCCTGCTGATTACACTTGCAGGAAGTGCACCCATCTCCAGCTCCTCCAAGACCGTGTTAGGGAACTGGAGCTGGAGTTGGATGAACTTCGGATCATTCGGGAGGCAGAGGGGGTCATAGATCGGAGCTATAGGGAAGTAGTAACTCCAAAGATGGCAGATAGATGGGTGACAGTGAGGGGGACTGGGAGGAAGCAGCCAGTGCAGGGACCCCCTGTGGTCGTTCCCCTCAAGAACAAGTATACCGTTTTGGATACTTGTGGGGGGGACGACTTACCAGGGGTAAGTAACGGGGCTCAGGCCTCTGGCACGGAGCCTGTCCCCGCTACTCAGAAGGGAAGGGTGGAGAAGAGCAGAGCAATAATAATTGGGGACTCGATAGTTCGGGGCACAGATAGGCGGTTTTGTGGGAACGAGAGAGACTCACGTTTGGTATGTTGCCTCCCAGGTGCAAGGGTACGTGATGTCTCTGATCGTGTTTTCCGGGTCCTTAAGGGGGAGGGGGAGCAGCCTGAAGTCGTGGTCCATATTGGCACCAATGACATAGGTAGGAGTGCTGAGGATGTTAGACAGGCTTTTAGGGAGCTAGGTTGGAAGCTCAGAGTTAGAACGAACAGAGTTGTTGTCTCTGGTTTGTTACCCGTGCCACGTGATAGAGAGTCGAGGAATAGGGAGAGAGAAGAGTTAAATGCGTGGCTACAGGGATGGTGCAGGAGGGAGGGATTTCGGTATTTGGATAACTGGGGTTCTTTCTGGGGAAGGTGGGACCTCTATAGACAGGATGGTCTGCACCTGAACCTGAAGGGCACCAGTATCCTTGGGGGGAGGTTTGCTAGTGCTCTTGGGGGGGGTTTAAACTAACTCTGCAGGGGCATGGGAACCCAGACTGTAACTTTAGGGTGCAGGACCTGGAGTGTAGGGAGGGTAGGAATATGGTATCAATCTTAAAGGATCGTGCCTGTAAACAGAAGGGTGGCTTGAAGTGTGTATACTTTAATGCCAGAAGTATACGAAATAAGGTAGGTGAACTCGCAGCGTGGGTTGGTACCTGGGACTTCGATGTTGTGGCTATTACGGAGACATGGCTAGATCAGGGACAGGATTGGCTGTTGCAGGTTCCAGGGTTTAAATGTTTTAGTAGGGTCAGAGGTGGGGGTAAAAGAGGGGGGGGTGTGGCTTTGCTTGTCAAAGATAGTATTACAGCGGTGGAAAGGAAGATGGATGAAGATTTGCCATCTGAGGTAGTTTGGGTTGAGGTTAGGAATAGGAGAGGTGAGGTCACCCTGTTAGGAGTCTTTTACAGGCCTCCTAATAGTCCTAGAATCGTTGAAGAAAGGATTGCGAAGATGATTCAGGAGAAGAGTGACAGTAATAGGGTGATTGTTATGGGAGACTTTAACTTTCCTGATATTGATTGGGAAAGCTATAGCTCAAGTTCGTTAGATGGGTCAGTGTTTGTGCAATGTGTGCAGGAGAGTTTCCTGACACAATATGTAGATAAGCCAACAAGAGGTGAGGCCATACTGGATTTGGTTCTGGGTAACGAACCAGGCCAGGTATTAGAACTAGAGGTAGGTGAGCACTTTGGGGACAGTGACCACAATTCGGTGATTTTTAGTCTCGTGATGGAGAGGGATAAGTGTGTACTACAGGGCAAGAGTTATAGCTGGGGGCAGGGAAATTATGATGCGTTGAGGCATGACTTAGGATGTGTGGATTGGAAAAGTAGATTCCAAGGCAAGAGCGTAATTGATATGTGGAACTTGTTCAAGGAGCAACTATTGAGTGTCCTTGATAAGTACGTACCTATCAGGCAGGGAGGAAAGGGTCGTGTGAAGGAGCCGTGGTTTAATAAGGAGTTGGAATCCCTTGTTAAATGGAAGAGGGCGGCCTTTGTAAAGATGAGGCGTGAAGGTTCAATAGGGGCGATTGAGAGTTATAAGGTAGCCCGGAAGGACCTGAAGAGAGAGCTAAGAGCAGCAAGGAGGGGACATGAAAGGTCCTTAGTTGGTAGGATTAGGGAAAACCCTAAGGCTTTCTATAGGTATGTTAGGAATAAAAGAATGACTAGGGAAGGAATAGGTCCAATCAAGGATAGTAATGGGAAGTTGCGTGTGGAGGCTGAAGAGATTGGGGAGGCGCTGAATGAATACTTTTCGTCAGTATTCACTCAGGAACAGGACATTGTTGTCGATATGAATACTGAGGCACGAATAAGTAGAATGGATGGCTTTGAGATATGTAGAGAAGAGGTGTTGGAAATTCTGGCAAGGGTGAAAATAGATAAGTCCCCTGGGCCTGATTGCATTTATTCTAGGATTCTCTGGGAAGCAAGGGAGGAGATTGCAGAGCCATTGGCCTTGATTTTTGTGTCCTCTTTGTCTACAGGAGTAGTGCCAGAGGACTGGAGGCTAGCAAACGTGGTTCCCTTGTTCAAGAAGGGGAGTAGGGATAATCCTAGTAACTATAGGCCAGTGAGTCTCACTTCTGTTGTGGGCAAAGTCTTAGAGAGAATTATAAGGGATAGGATTTATGCACATCTGGATAAGAATGATGTGATCAAGGATAGTCAGCATGGTTTTGTGAAGGGCAGGTCGTGCCTCACAAACCTTATTGAATTCTTTGAGAAGGTGACGAAGGAGGTAGATGAGGGGAAAGCGGTAGATGTAGTATATATGGATTTTAGTAAGGCGTTTGATAAGGTCCCCCATGGTAGGCTACTGCAGAAAATACAGAGATATGGCATTGAGGGTGAGTTGGAGGTTTGGATTAGGAATTGGCTCTCTGGAAGAAGACAGAGGGTAGTAGTTGATGGCAAAGATTCATCTTGGAGTGCCGTCACTAGTGGTGTTCCGCAAGGATCTGTTTTGGGACCATTGCTGTTTGTCATTTTTATAAATGACCTGGAGGAAGGGTTAGAAGGTTGGGTGAGCAAGTTTGCGGATGATACGAAAGTCGGAGGAGTTGTAGACAGTGAGGAAGGATATGGCAGGTTACAGCGGGATATAGAGAAGCTGCAGAGCTGGGCAGAAAGGTGGCAAATGGAGTTCAATGTAGCTAAGTGTGAAGTGATTCACTTTGGTAAGAGTAATAAAAAGATGGATTACTGGGCTAATGGTAGACTACTTGGTAGTGTGGAAGAGCAGAGGGATCTTGGTGTCCATGTACACAGATCTCTGAAAGTTGCCACCCAGGTAAATAGTGCAGTGAAGAAGGCATATGGCGTACTGGCTTTTATTGGTAGAGGAATTGAGTTCCGGAGTCCTGAGGTCATGCTGCAGTTGTATAAGACTCTGGTGCGGCCGCTTCTGGAATATTGTGTGCAGTTTTGGTCGCCATACTATAGGAAGGATGTGGAGGCACTGGAACGGGTGCAGAGGAAGTTTACCAGGATGTTGCCTGGTATGGTAGGAAGATCCTATGAGGAAAGGCTGAGGCACTTGGGGTTGTTTTCTTTGGAGAAAAGAAGGTTTAGGGGTGATTTGATAGAGGTGTACAAGATGATTAGGGGGTTAGATAGGGTTGACAGTGAGAACCTTTTTCCGCGTATGGAGTCAGCTATTACAAGGGGGCATAGCTTTAAATTAAGGGGGGGTAGATATAGGACTGATGTTAGGGGTAGGTTCTTCACTCAGCGAGTCGTAAGATCATGGAATGCCCTGCCAGTAGCAGTAGTGGACTCTCCCTCTTTATGGGTATTTAAGCGGGCATTGGATAGGTATATGGAGGATAGTGGGTTAGTGTAGGTTAGGTGGGCTTTGATCGGCGCAACATCGAGGGCCGAAGGGCCTGTACTGCGCTGTATTGTTCAAAAAAAAAAAAAATTCAAAAAAAAAATAATAGACTCCAGCATCTTTCCCACCACTGAGGTCAGACTAACTGGTCTATAATTTCCTGCTTTCTCCCGCCCACCCTTCTTAAAAAGTGGCACAACATTAGCCGCCCTCCAATCCTCAGGAACCGACCCCGATTCTATTGAACTCTGGAAAATAATCACCAGCGCATCCACGATTTCCCGAGCCACCTCCTTCAGTACCCTGGGATGCAGGCCATCAGGTCCCGGAGACTTATCAACCTTCACACCTAACAGTCTCTCCAACACCAAATCCTGGCAAATAGAAATTCCCTTAAGTTCAGGTCCTTCAGCCACTGTTACCTCAGGGAGATTGCTCGTGTCTTCCCCAGTGAACACAGATCTGAAGTACCCATTTAATTCCTCTGCCATTTCTTCGTTCCCAGTAATATATTTCCCTGCTTCTGTCTTCAAGGGCCCAATTTTTGTCCTAACCATTTTTTTGCCTTGGACATACCTAAAAAAGCTTTTACTATCCTCCTTTATATTCTTGGAATTTCGAACTTTCAGTTGATCGATCTATGTTTATCCACGCACATTTAATAGAAAACCACTTGGAGCAGTCTATCTCTGGAACGCGTTATCTGCCTTTTTGTACTGTAGCAACAGTTTCCCTCAAAATTCCTCATGAGTTAACTCAATTTAATCTTCCTCTCCACTATCCGCCTCCTTCCTTCTTTACATTTGTTTTCATAATTATTTGTTCCCTGCTAATACCTCCAGTTCGATCCTCAGTCGGAAGTTTAACTTCTACATTCCCCTAACAGGAATCTAAAGACATTTGCTTTGAAAAGCACAATGGGTACGTGAGAAGCGAGAAGAGGCACGAAATTGTGGGAGTAGAAACACTTTGATAGGCCAGATGGAATCTTTCTGGGAAATTCTAGAAAATCCATTTAATAAGATTACACCAAATTCAGGTGACAACTTTCCAGAATTCTGCTTTCTCAATGATGATACCGTTTGGAAATGACATTCAAAGAGCCTCTACCAGCTGACAAAAACAAAACCGCTGGGAAGTTCGAGAGAGAGAAAACATTAGATTGAAACAGGCACAACCACAGAACTGATTTACGACTCTACCACCGGCAAGAGAATGAGACAGTACAGAGAGTTAAAGTACTTTCTGATCAAAATGAAATAGATAGAAAATGTGGGAAATATTCAGCATTGCGTGGGGAAACAGTCGGTAAATCCAGGTCGGGAAATGGACAGAAGACAGAAGAAAGCCTGAAACTTGAACTTTTCCAGCACCACACTCTCGACTCTGAAACTTGAACTGGTTTCTTCTCCACAGAATGCTGCCAGATGTGCTGGGTTTTTCCAGGATCTGAGGTACTTGGCACCGCCACTCGTTTTGATTGAGCGTGGATACTGGATTAGTGGTGCTGGAAGAGCACAGCAGTTCAGGCAGCATCCAACGAGCAGCGAAATCGACGTTTCGGGCAAAAGCCCTTCATCAGGAATAAAGGCAGTGAGCCTGAAGCGTGGAGAGATAAGCTAGAGGAGGGTGGGGGTGGGGAGAAAGTAGTATTGAGCGTGTCCCAACTAACTAAAATGTGGAGGTGCCGCTGTTAGACTGGGAGTGGACAAAATCAAAAATCACATGACACCAGGTTATCCTCCAACAGGTTTATTTGCAATCACAAGCTTTCGAAGCGATTTTCGTTCTTCAGGTGCAGTGAGAGAGGGCACCCCGACACAGAGTTTATAGGCAGAGAGATCAAAGGATCATCCAAATGGTGTAATTGGAGTGAACATACCAAAGATGGCCGCTGGTAAGAACTCTGTTAGAAAAGAGATGCAAGTTTTATTGATTCAGATTCAAATTCAGAATCTGTTTCAAGTCACTGTCCGAGATAATTAAATGTTTTATCAGTGCCTGCTTAAATTTCCAAACTTCAATCAGGCAGAGATACAAAAGGTGACATCTCAGGTCAGACACTGAATTGTAGGTGTGAAGTGTCTCCTTCAGAATGTGTCAGGCTGGGAGAAAGTGAGGACTGTAGTGCTGGAAAAACGTAGCAGGTCAGGCAGCATCCGAGGAGCGGGAGAATCGACGTTTTGGGCAATAAGCCCTTCTGATGAAAGGTTTATGCCCGAAACGCCAATTCTCCTGCTCGGATGCTGCCTGACCTGCTGCGTTTTTGCAGCACTACACTCTGGACTTTTAAATCAGGCTGGTCTTGTTCCGAACGCAGGAATTTATAAAATGCACACTGACTGACTGACTACAAATTGTGTGTTATTTGAACAAGATACAATGTATCTGCATAGAAACAAACCTATACAAATCTATGGGGTGAATCATTTCATCCAATGCGTATGTGTTTGCGCTCGAGAGAATGTGTGAGTGTGAGACAGTATGTGTGTGTGTGTGCAGGTGTATGTGAGTGTGTCTGTGTGTGAAAGAGGGCCTGTGTGTGAATGTGTGTGTGTGTGTGTGAGAAAGAGCGTGTGCGTGTGTAATCCCAAACTATATAAACTGACTAAAGGTGGAGAGGTCATAACAATTTATCAAGGTGATGCTATCAATACAGGACAGTAAAGAAGATTTTACAGATACAGAATAGCGTGGTAGGGTCACTTGTAGTGTGACATGAATCCAAGATCACGGATGAGGCCATCTTCATGGGTTAGGTGTTATGGACCAGGACAGACCCCCTCAAAACATTTGAAGAAAGTAGGCTCGACCATAACTTTGCTAGTTGCTTTAAGCAGGTGAACTGCAAACATTCCAGGAGGGATGCAGCTGGTCAAACCATGTACTGTAGTTTTCAACAAAACAGAATTTATTTTCAAGATTATCCCCCCATTTTAAAAAAAACATTACTGGCTCAGTGGTTAGCACTGCTGCCTCACAGTGCTAGAGACCCAGGTTCAATTCCAGCCTCGGGCTGTGTGGAGTTTGCACATTCTCCCCATGTCTGCGTGGGTTTCCTCTGGGTGTTCCAGTTTCCTCCCAAGTTCAAAGATGTGCAGGTTAGGTGAATTGGCCATGCTAAATTGCCTGTTTCCTAACTGTAGGGTTTCTAGTTCTAAACAAAAGAATAGAGAATAACAATCCATCTGAAAACCCAATAGATTATAACAACTTAATGGTGCTGCTCCAAATACTTGCAACAAAATCCGTAAACACTCCTTGGCAGAAAAGGTAAAATCAAACACAGGGTCTTACAGGAGAGGGATGGCATCCTGGAACACCCTCTTCCAGGTAGTTGTTTCTTGAATCAGCAGCCTTAAAACTACCTGTCTGCTTTCAGTGAATAGCCACACTGTCAAAACCAGAGAAAAGCTGAGCTGGAGGAACTGGCCACTCCCGTTTCATTGTACAAGCTTTTTTCCCCTAAAAACTTGAAAGTCATTTGCGTGAGGCAGTATATGTTAGCTATAATCAAATTGGCCCTAAAACCCGACCAAGCCAGATCTTTCGGAATCACTGCTTTTATGAACTCTCTGAAAAAAAAGTCAAGGACAACATAACCTTGTTTCAGGAGCAGCATCATCACAGCTCCCCCCTTTAAAAAAACCATCAATATCCAAAGATGGCTTCATTTTAAAACCCCTTAATCTTAAACTGTTAGTACTGTATCACGAACATATATATAACATTGACTATAAACATGCGCTACTACATTTTGATTCCATCTGTTTTACTCCTGTCACTGAACGCCTGTTTCTCATTCAAGTCTCGACAATGCTTTGGCAATCATGTTTAATTGTCCTGCCACATGCACAATTTTCAAATTGAATGGCTGTAACAACAAGCTCCATCTAAACAGCCTGGCATTTTTGTCCTCAAAATTTTCCACAAACTTCAATGGGTTATGGTCAGTGTATATGATTATCTCAGATATGTTACTGGTAATATAAACATTGAAATGTTGTAATGCCAACACCAAGCTCAAAGTCGCCCTCTCAACTGTCAATACTTCCGCTGATGAACTTTCAATTTCCTGGAGAAATACCCAATAGGTCTTTCTATCTTCAAGTTGTCTTCCTGCAAGACACAGCACCGATACCTACATCATTTGGCTTGATAGCCACCTTGAATAACTTTGCATACTTAGGTGTGGCTAATACTGGGGCAATGGTTAACACAGCTTTCGGGCTGTCAAATGCCTTCTGACAGTCAAATGTCCACTGAAACATCTTGCCTTTCTTTAGCAATTCAATGACTGGAGCAGCCACACTGCTAAAATTAGGTACAAATTTTCAATAAAATCCACTCAATCCTTGGAATCGTAGTACTGCTTTTTTTGTCGATGGTCTGGGAAACTCCCCAGTTGCCTTTGTTTCTGCATCCCGTGGGGCTATTCGTCCAATAACATGGCCCAGGAAGATGACTTGGGCTTTGTCAAATTCACTTTTAGCCAGGTTTATCACCAAGACTGCCTTCTGAAGTCAATCAAAAAAGTCTGATAAGTGTTGCAAATATTCCTTTTATGTATGACTAAAAATCACTAGGTCATCAACATACAC
Source organism: Chiloscyllium punctatum (assembly GCF_047496795.1). NCBI lineage: Eukaryota > Metazoa > Chordata > Chondrichthyes > Orectolobiformes > Hemiscylliidae > Chiloscyllium > Chiloscyllium punctatum. The sequence continues at coordinate 6,530,193 of NC_092753.1, read as the reverse complement.
AACAGCAATCACCTTATTGATTAGTCTCTGAAATTTAGCTGGCGCATTTTCATACCTTTAAATTGATACAGTCCATTCGGTGTTAAGAAAGCCGAAAATGCCTTGGCTGTTTCTGACAGAGGTACCTGCCAGTATCCTGTGAGCAAGTCCCACCTTCTCAATACAGTCTTTCAAACGCGGAATTGGATATGCATCCATCCTTGTAACCGCACTGACTTTACGATAATCCACACATAACCGTTGGGTACCATCTGGTTTTGGCACCATTACTATGGGTGAGCTCCAGTCACTGTAAAGCACTTCAATTATGTCATCTTGGAGCATGCGTTCAATCTCCTTTTGAACCTGTACCAACTTTACAGGGTTATGCCTATAAGGATGTTGCTTAATCAGAACAGCATCTCCTATACCTAGATCATGCATAATTAGGTTAATACTTCCCAGTTTATTTCCACAAATCTCCTCATGTGATAGTAATAACTCTTTCTGGTCATTTCGATTTTCCTCTGGAAGGTAACACAATAATTTATCCTCATTGTTCAGCTTTATTTTAGGAATGTCCAATTCAGAATCCTCTGAATTTTTTTGCTGTGATACTATGTAATGGAGTCTCTGGAAATCTAGTGGACATATTCATTATTGCTAACAAATACTAATTCCCACTTTTTGTTTTAGGTAGGGGTCCTACATAATCAGTTAAGACTCTTGTAAAAGGTTCCTCAAATGCAGGAATAGGTATTAAAGGTATGGGTTTTGTTACTGCCCGTGGTTTTCCAATTACCTGATATGTATGACATATCCGGCAAAATTCAACTAAATCCTTGTGCAGTCCAGGCCAGTAAAAATGATTTTGTATTTTCTCTCTCCTAAATGACCCCATAGTTGTAGCTCATGTGCTACTTGCACCACCTCCATTCTATAACCCACTGGCAATACAACTTAGAATCATAGAGCCATTGAGATGTACAGCATGGAAACAGACCCTTCGGTCCAACTTATCCAGATATCCCAACCCAATCTAGTCCCACCTGCCACCACCAAGCCCATATCCCTTCAAACCCTTCCTATTCATATGCCCATCCAGATGCCTTTTAAATGTTGCAATTGTACTAGCCTCCACCACTTCCTCTGGCAGCCCATTCCACACACAAACCACCCTCTGCATGAGAAAGTTGCCCCTTAGGTCTCTTTTATATCTTTCCCCCTCACACTAAACCTATGCCCTCTAGTCTGGACTCCCTGAACTCAGGGAAAAGATCTTGCCTATTTAACCTATCCATGTCCCTCATGATTATTTGCACCTGTATAAGGTCACCCCTTAGCCTCCGATGCTCCAGGGAAAACAGCCCCAGCCTATTCAACCTCTCCCGATAATTGAAATCCTCCAACCCTGGCAACATCCTTGTAAATCTTTTCTGAATCCTTTCAAGTTTCACAACATCCTTCTGATAGGAAGGAGACAATATTCCAAAAGTGGCCTAACCAATGTCCTGTACAGCCGCAACATGACCTCCCAACTCCTGTACAGAGGAACCTTGTCCCCTGCCCGCCCCAAACCCTGTCCACACCCCTGCCCTTCCACCAACCTCATCCACCTCCAACCCTGCCCCTGCCTGCCCACCAACTCTGTCTGGCCCAAACCTGTCCCCCCTTTGCTCCCACCCCACCCCCCCATTCCCGCCACCAAACCCAATCTGTCCCCACCCTGCCCCCCGTGCCCACCCTCCACCCCCATCCATCCTGCCCCCACCCGCCCCAATCTCGTCTGCGCCCCCCCAGGGCAGCCGGACTGGACACCAACAGTAAGATTGCTTCTGCCTTTGTGGGGTAAGACTCCAAATAGCCACACACACACACACATTTTTACTGCAGCTATTTGACAGGTTCCACCTTTGTCCTGTACAGGACAATGTTGGAGAGATTACCTGGGAAGAGGGATTTAGGGTTCAACCCTGTGTAGAACTCCAGGGAAAGTGTGGGGGGAGAGTCAGTCATTTAGAGATGGTGCCTGGACTGTCCAGGACTGTTCTCGGCAGCATTTCAGTGAGCCCAGTTCGTTTTTAATCATTGTACCTGTAAACAAAAGACGCGATGAGGGTTGAAACAGCTCTTTGACATAATATTTCTATTGGGTCCTTGAGTTCCTCTTCAGATAATCCGATATTTGGATAATTGATATTCAGATAATCGAGGTTCCTCTGTACTCAATATTCTGACCAATAAAGGAAAGCATGCCAAACGCCTTTCTACCTGTCCATTCACTATCCATTCTACCTGTGACTCTACTTTCAAGAAGCTATGAATCTGCACTCCAAAGTCTCTTTGTTCAGCAACACTCCCTAAGACCTTACCATTAAGTGTATAAGTCCTGCTAAGATTAGCTTTCCCAAAATTCACCACTATGCATTTATCTAAATTAAACTCCACCTGCCACTCCTCAGCCCGTTGGCCCATCTGATCAAGATCCCGTTGTAATCTGAGGTAACCTTCTTCGTTGTCCACTACAACTCCAATTTTGGTGTCATCTGCAAACTTACCAACAATACCTCTTATGCTCACATCCAAATCATTTACATAAATAATGACAAGTAGTGGATCCAACACTAATCCTGTGGCACTCCACTGGTCACAGGCCTCCAGTCTGAAAAACAACCCTCCACCACCATCCTCTGTCTTCTACCTTTGAGCCAGTTCTGTATCCAAATGGTTAGTTCTCCCTGTATTCCATGAGATCTAACCTTGCTAACCAGTCTCCCATGGGGAACCTTGTAAAACATCTTACTGAAGTCCACATGGATCACATCTATCGCTCTGCCCTCATCAATCCTCTTTGTTACTTCTTCAAAAAACTCAATCAAGTTTGTGAGACATGATTTACTCTCACACAAAGCCATGTTGATGATCCATAATTAGTCCTTGTCTTTCCAAATACATGTACATCCTGTCCCTCAGGATTCCCTCCAACAACTTGCCCACGACCAATGTAATGCTCACCAGTCTATAGTTCCCTGGCTTTTCCTTACCACCCTTCTTAAATAGTGGCACCACGTTAGCCAACCTTTAGTCTTCCGGCACCTCATCTGTGACTATCGATGATATAAATATCTCAGGAAGAGGCCCAGCAATCACTTCCCTAGCTTCCCACAGAGTTCTAGGGTACACCTGATCAGATCCTGGGGATTTATCCACTTCTATACATTTCAAGACATCCAGCACTTCCTCCTCTGTAATATGGACATTTTTCAAGATGTCACTATTTATTTCCCTACATTCTATATCTTCCATGTCCTTTTCCACAGTAAACACTGATGCAAAATACTCGTTTATTATCTCTCCCATCTCCTGTAGCTCCACACAAACGCCACCTTGCTGATCTTTGAGGGGTCCTATTCTCTTCCTAGTTACCATTTTGTCCTTAATGTATTTGTAAAAACCCTTTGGATTTTCCTTAACCCTATTTGCCAAAGCTATCTCATGTCCCCTTTTTGCCCTCCTGATTTCCCTCTTAAGTATTCTCCCACTGCCTTTATACTCTTCTAAGGATTCACTTGATCTATCCTGTCTATGCCTGACATATGCTTCCTTCTTTTTCTTAACAAAACCCTCAATTTCTTTAGTCATCCAGCATTCCCCATACCTACTAGCCTTTCTTTTCATCCTAACAGGAATACACTTTCTCTGGATTCTCATTATCTCATTTTCGAAGGTTTCCTATTTTCCAGTCATCCCTTTACCTGCAAACATCAGCGCCCAATCAGCTTTTGAAAGTTCTTGCCTAATACCATCAAAGTTGGCCTTTCTCCAATTTTGAACTGCAACTTTTAGATCTGGTCTATCCTTTTCCATTACTATTTTAAAACTAATAGAATTATGGTCACTGGCCCCAAAGTGCTCCCCCACTGACACCTGAGTCACCTGCCCTGCCTTATTTCCCAAGAGTAGGTCAAGCTTTGCACCTTCTCTAGTAGGTACATCCACATACTGAATCAGAAAATTTTCTTGTACATGCTTAACAAATTCCTCTCCATCTAAACCCTTAACAGTATGGTAGTCCCATTCTATGTTTGGAAAGTTAAAATCCCCCATCATAACCACCCTATTATTCTTACAAATAACTGAAATTTGTTCCTCAATTTCCCTCTGACTATTCAGGAGTCTATAATACAATCCAAATAAGGTGATTATCCCTTTCTTATTTCTCAGTTCAACCCAAATAACTTCCCTGGATGTATTTCCCTGAGTATCCTCCTCAGTACAGTTGTAATGCTATCCCTTATCAAAAACACCACTCTCCCTCCTGTCTTGCCTCCCTTTCTGTCCTTCCTGTAGCATTTGTATCCTGGAACATTTAGCTGCCAATCCTATGCATCCCTATGCCATGTTTCTGTATTTGCTATGATATGCCAGTCCCATGTTCCTAACCATGCCCTGAGTTCATCTGCCTTCCCTGTTAGGCCTCTTGCATTGAAATAAATGCAGTTTAATTTATCAGTCCTACTTTGTTCTCTGCTTTGTCCCTCACTGCCTTGACTGTTTGGCTCACCTCTTTTCTCAACTGTACCAGTCACAGATTGATCTCTTTCCTCACTATCTCCCTGGGTCCCACCCCTCCACCTTACAAATTTAAATCCTCCCGAGCAGCTCTAGCAAATCTCTCTGCCAGTATATTGGTCCCCTTCCAATTTAGGTGTATTTCGTCCTTTTCCCATACACCAGCTTGTCAGCCACGCATTCATCTGCTCTATTCTCCTATTCCTGCCCTCACTGGCTTGTAGCACCGGGAGTAATCCAGATATTACTACTCTTGAGGACATCCTTTTTAAATTCTTGCCTAACTCTCTGTATTCTCCCTTCAGAATCTCAACCTTTTCCCTTCCTATGTCATTGGTTTCATGACCTCCTGTTGGTCCCTCTACCCTTTAGGAACATTCTGCACCCTCTCTGAGACATCCTTGATCCTGGAACCTGGGAGGCAACACACCATTCTGATTTTTTGCTGCTGGCCACATCTGTCTGTGCCTTGGACTAGACAGTCCCCTAACACAATTGATCTCTTGGAACCCGATGTACCCCACATTGCATTAGAGCCAGTCTCAATACCAGAAACTTGGCTGTTTGTGCTGCATTCCCCTCAGAATCCATCACCTCCTACATTTTCCAAAACAGCATACTTGTTTGAAAAGGGGATAGCCACAGAAGACTCTTGTACTACCTGCCTACCTCTCTTACCTTCCCTGGAGTTAACCCATCTCTGTGACTGTATCTGTGACTTTTCTCCCTTTCTATAACTGCCATCCGTCACATCCCTTTGCTCTTGTAAATTCCTCATTGCCTCTATCACTCCAACCATTCCATTCGATCTGATAGGATTCACACCCAACAGCTTTTGTTGCAGATATAATCCTCAGTAATATGTAAACTCTCCTTAAACTCCCACACCTGACAAAAAGAGCATATCACTCTACTAAATGACATTTTTGTTTCTTCCAATCTGCAGATCCAGAAAATAGCTCTGTCTTATTCTCTAGGCTAACTTAATAGTTATAGTGTATATTTTTAAATTTAATCAAGAGACATATCTCAATAAACATATAATTAAGACAGAACCCACTCTATTCACTATTACAGACTTACAGCTAGGCCCCAAGGCTACAATTTAATCACTTATCTGTCCCTGTGACCTTTTACAAACAGGGTCCTCCATGATCAGTTGTGTATTTCACTGTTTGTTAATTTTCCCAGATACACTCCAGTGTCCAGTGATACATGATATGAACAGAAAGGCAGTAACTGCACAGGTTCACTGCTGTTGATGAACTTCCGCCCATTTCTCATCTTCCTGAATATGTGTTGGTCTCCATTTCCTCATTAAGACATCATTTTTAAGATAATAACATCCAGGGATACATTCAGATTCTTTCTGTATGTTTGCCTTTTGATCCAATTGCTTTAAATTTTCATCTTTCTGCTATAACTCAGTCAATTTATCTTAGCTAATGATGTCTACTTTGTCATCCATCTGCTCCTGGTTTGTGTCAACTATCTGACCAAACAGGGTCTCTGCTAATTCCACTTCAACTTTCTCATCTGTAATCTTTGGTGTCTCCTGTTTCAACTGGAGACTTTGTGACCTCATTACCACACAGTCAGGAAAAATCCCAGGATATGTGTCCTGCAATAGTTCAGTTGTCTGAGGTCCACTGGCTTTTGAACCACAGTAGACAGCACTCCTATCTATGAATCAGCTATATCGTTAGCAAGGACAATTTGTATTCCTGGAGCTGAGAGTTTGTTCAGTACTCCTAGCAAGACTTTTCCACTCTTCACCGGACACTCTAACCTCACTTTATATAATTGATTGTTTCTGGTGTAACGGTGAATTCCTGTTGCTAGCACCTTTTCTGGCAATAGTCCTTCAGAGGTACATATCTCCACATCTTTCAACATCACATATTGAGAGGATCCTATATCTCTTAATTTTGTAACCTCTTTACCTGCTGACCCTGACCTATGCAAGTAAACTTTACCTTCACAGGTATATTACTTAAGAAGATCTGGCACTTCTCCTTAACCAACCTCTCACTAGGTTGTACATTCCAGTGCAGCTTTTTAGCCTCCATTGTGCTTTCCGTTATCAATTTAATAAAATTCACTGGATTATCCTGTTTTCCTATACTTTGCTTTTCCTAACCCACCAACACCGTGATTTCATGTGGCTACCTTATTGCAGTGAAAACATCAAAGCTTTGTAACTTCTCTTTCCCCAATTTATATCCCTCATGGATTGAAATTGATTTTAGAAGCCAAACATTGATTTATGCACCAACTCATAATCATCAGCTGCTAACCTTGCCGTTTTAACTCTCTGCTCTTCCACATGAGTTCTCACTATTTCAGGAAGTGAATTTTTGAACTCCTGTGTATGTACCAATTTCTGAAGTTCAAACTCCCTCTCTTTCTTCCTTTCCTCACTCTCCTTTTCTCTCTCTTCTGCTTTTAATCATAATTCAAACTGTTTCATTTCTGTTGTCCTTTCTTTGTCTTTTGCCTCATACTCAAGCTGCTTCATTTTCAATTGAATTTTAGCCATCTCTAAAGATTCTGATGGCATTTCCAGCAAATGCAGAATAACCTATCCGAAAACCCAACAGATTCCACCAACTTAATTATGTTGTTCCAAATGCTTGCAACAATCCCCATAAACACCCCTTGGCACGAAAGGTAAAAATCAAACACAAGATCTTACATGAGAGAGACAGAGAAGTGGCAATCTCTAGACAAGAATGTTCACTCCCAGTCGGGGAACACTTCAGCAGTCAAGGGCATTCAGCCTCTGATCTTCGGGTAAGCACTCTCCAAGGCAGACTTTGAGATACACAACAACACAGAATCACTGAGCAGAGATTGATAGCCAAGTTCCATACCCATGAAGATGGCCTCAACCATGATCCTGGGTTCATGTCACACTGCAGGTGTCCCCACAACACTGTTCTGTATGTGTAAAACCTTTGTTACTGTCCTGTTTTGACAGCCTCATAAATTGAAATAACCTGTCTACATTAGTTTGTTTGTACAGTTCAGAGTTACTTATTACACTCTGTCTCACACACACACTCTCAGACACAAACTCACACACACCCACAGGCGCACATAGGCCCTCTCTCACGCACAGACAGTCACACACAACTGCACACTCTCTCAAACACATACTCTCTCACACTCATATACTCTCTCACACACTCTTTCACACATGCACACACTCTCACACAAACACAGACTCACACAGGCCTTCTCTCTCACATACTCTCACCCACTCGTGTTCACATTCTCTCTCTCACACACACTCTCTCATACTCACACATACTCTCTCTCAAGTGCATACACAGATACATAAATCTATGGGGTGAATCATTTCATCTAAGATGTAGTTTATTTGCAGACACATTGCATTTTGTTCAAAAAACACACAATTTGTAGTCACAGTCAGTCAGTGTGGCATTTTATAAATTCTTTTGGAACAAAACCAGTCTGATTTAAAACTTGGAGACAGATTCTGAACAAGGCCTCAAACCTACAATTCAGTGTCTGACCTGAGATGTCACCTTTTGTATCTCTGCCTGATTGAAGTTTGGAAAGGTAGGCAGACACTGATAAAACCTTTAACTATCTCGGACAGTGACTTCAAACAGATCCTGAATTTGCATCTTAGTCAATCCTTTCTAACAGAGTTCTCAACCAACCATTTTTGGTTTGTTTACTACACTTACACCAGTTGTATGATGCTTTGATCTCTCTGGAAGAAAGTGAGATCTGCAGATCAGAGTCAGAATGTGTTGCTGGAAAAGTACAGCAGGTCAGGCAGCATCCTAGGAGCAGGAGAATTGACCTTTCGGGCCAGAGCCCTTCATCAGGAATGAGGGGCTCTGACATGAAACATCGATTCTCCTGCTCCTCGAATGCTGCCTGACCTGCTATGCTTTTCCAGCATCACACCCTCAGCTTTGATCTCCCTGCCTCTAAACTATGTGTTGATGTGCCCTCTCTCACTGCAACTGAGGAAGGAACATTGCTTTGAAAGCTTGTGATTTCAAATAAACCTGTTGGACTATAACCTGGTGTGTGATTTTCAATTAACCAAAAATACACAAGAAAAAAACTGTTGTCCAGTCATTGAACGTTTCCCTGGTTGATATCCTAATCTTTGCATTCTTCTAGCTTTAAAATCTATTGCTGAAGGACACAGTTTTGTAAGGGTTGGGTGTGTCACATCTCACTTAAACAAATCAATCATGAAAGCCGAGGAGAGGTGATATTAGTTGATATGAAAAGAGAATACCGGAGAAACTCAGCAGGTGTGGCGAGAGAAACAGAGTTAACGTTTCGAGTCCCCTATGACCCTTCGTTGTTCCTGTTTGTTGGGATACCTCGCAGTAACATTTCCTGGACACCATTGCCGGGTATGTATACAGTCGAGTTGCTTGGAAACGAATCCAGTCACGAAGATTGTGGCTTTCAGTGCTGGGGTGTCAAAACCGTGCACTCAGGAGGGAGAAATAGGGCCATCGGGAATAGGGTTGAAATAGCCAAAAAGCCACAACAATGAGTAAAGGAGAGGTAGTCTTTCTGAGCGTTGGTGGCATGAAGTTCACTACCTTTGCTGCCACGCTTAAGAGGTATCAGGACTCGAAATTGGCACGCGTGCTGGAAGGAGGCGACCCTGACTTCCGAGTGGTCAACGGACATCTTTTCGTAGACAGGGACGGTAGTTTATTTCGATACATCCTGGACTTCCTTCGGACCCGCCAGCTCATTCTTCCTCCCGGATTCTCGGATCATGACAGGCTGGTGAGGGAGGCAGATTTCTACGACCTGCCCTCCCTGATTGATCTCATCAACCAGGATCGGCTGAAGCAGAGGCTTGAGATTCTGGAGGTGAGGTTCTCCCTCCAGGAAGCCTACTCTTATTTCCGAGTCTTCTGTTCTTGCAACAGTACCATTGAAACATTAGCCGGTCGCATTACAGTGTCTGCTGAGCAGCCCAGTCAGAACTGGAACCCCTCCTTCTCAGCTCACAGATCCTTGGTTTCGATTCCATTGCAGAGACCTTCCCACCACGATCTGGTCTTCCAATGTGGAACCGACTATTCGGCTGGGGACGAGTTCTCGACAAGGTAAAGCCCCATTCCCCCAAACACCCTCTTCCAATATTTCAGATCACGCAGGAAAGAACACCTGTTCATATCTTTCACCATCTCATTTAATCACAAAGCAATTGACTCCCCGATTATTTTGAAATGAGTTAATGTTTATAGGAAGTGCCTATGTTTGTATTTCTTTACGCAGCAAGTTGTCACGAAAAGATATGAGGTAGTGGTACTAGTTATAATTTTTTTATAATCAACCAGTTCAGACATGTAATTGCACACCCCTGGAACAGGTAGAACTTGGACCCGGACCTTCTAGTTCAGATGAAGGGACACTACCATTGTGCCACACCAGCCCATAAGACTTTAATTTGAAAACTGTTGGCCAGGGCACTTAGGAAAATTTGCTTAAAATAGTACATTACGGGGCAGGTGTAACATTTCATAGACGAATTTAGTTATTATTCCTAAGAAACCAGCTGTGCATCTGATTTTTAATTTTGAAATTTATGTTTGACGGTTATGTTTGAGGGTTACCTCCAGCAAAACGCAATGCGGACTTACCCAAATATGAATAACTAGATCTGATAAAGACCACTTTAATTGTTTAGACTGTGCTCTGAACAATAGGGAAAGATGTGACTTTAAACCAAGGAACTGTAGAGGATGTTACAATTTCTTTAAAACAATAGCTACTGGTATTGATTTTGCGCTCTGTCAACAAGCTTGCCGTATTCAAGCAGTGGCAGAATATGCTTGGCACCTCGGCTCCATGAGTGTGTCTTCAGGGCAGCGTTGTGGGTCTACCTACGTGGACTGCAGCAGTTCAAGAAGGTAACTCACCACCACCTTCTCAAGGGCAACAAGAGGTGGGCAATAAAAGCTAGACTAGCCAGCTACGCTCATGCTCGCTAGTGAATAAAAACAGAACTTAAACATTCAGCTTGTGAAAGGGTAAACCCATCGTTACACCTTCTGTGAGTGGAGAAATACAATAAAGTACTGAACAGCTGGCCACTCCGCAAATTCCCTTCTTGAAACGAAAAGGGGAAACCATCTTCAGAGACTTTTAGTAAATTAAAGATTGGCAATCAGTGTGTGCACAACCTCGTGTCCTCATCAGAATCCAAAGGAATCGGAAGAAAACAACTAATCGGTGCCTGTAATCCAGAGCGGTGCAAGAACTGTGCTTCACTGTCTTGATTGCTCCTTCCCACCTGAAATATTTATTTCTAGTCTCTTTTTATATCCTCTCGCATATGTATGGGAATTTTGTGAAGTTAAAGTTGTAGAATTATAAGTTAACAATTCATTGGCAAATTTATTTTGTGCCTTTGGTTCCAGGTTGAGTTTTGATTTCGAGAAATGCGTGACAATAATATTTGGTGTATATAGTGTAGATTAGCTTTAGCTACCTTGTTGTAGGCCACACTATATTAATGAAAGCTTAAGAATGTTCAAATCTACTTCCAATTGGTTTCAATAGCAGTTAGGTCCATTTCTGTTAGTTTTGTATGTGATCAAATTCAGTGATAATACAATACAAATGGACAAAGAAATTCTCCATTGTTTTTCTTTGCCCATCTCCTACATCAAATATAGTATCTCATGAGGTGTCAGCTAACTGATCCAGTTTTTATCTACACGAGACGTGCCATATAAATGCACATCATTTTTCTTCTGGATTTCAGTTCAATGCAATTAAACTGTTATGTACAAACTTATGCAAGCTAATTTTGAGTACACATCAAACCTAAAATTCATAGTTTTGATATCTTATGCTTTGTCTTTTGAGCTTTTTCAAGCTAATTGGCATAAAATGTTAAACCAGTTTTAATTCATAGACTTCTGCTAGGTTCAGGGAGGTGACCTCCTCTTCTATAGGTTAACTTGTCATACCAAGAGTGTTTCAAAAGTAATAATTTAGCTGCACTACAGCTTGGGATGCTCTGAACAGATTCAACATAAGCATAGTGTCTCCCAACATTTACAACACACATATGGCCATCTGTAACAAGAGGGAGTCTAACCATCATCCCTTAACATGCAATAGCATTATCATCACTGGGGATCATAATTGACCAGATACTGTACAACATGGATACTGCCACACACCATAATGTAAAATATTCTCAGTATGAGGGTGGAGCTTCTTCTCTGAAAGGACAGTGTTGCTGGCACTTTGACAAATTCTGTCATGGTCAGATGTATCAGTGGCAGACACACTGGTGAGGATGATGTCAGTTCCTTATAATAAGGTTCCTTCCAACTAAAGGATACTCATGTTCACAATCATCTCTGGAGGGCTGTATAGAATAGATAGGAAGAAATTGTTCCCAATTGTAAACCAAACAAAAATGAAAAGGATAGCTTTAAGGCAATTTTCTAAAGAAGGGAACATGAGAAAAAGAAACATTTTAAATTTAGTTAGGGTATAGAACCTATTGTCTGGAGGTGTGATGCAAGCAGGTTCAACTGGGTCAATAAACAAGATACTAGATGACTATTTGGATAAAAATACTGTGCAAAGGTATGGGGATAAAGCAGAAGATTGACATATGGTTTATTTGAAGAGCCTGAGGAGGCATGCTGAGTCATATGTGCAGGCATGATGGGTCTTCTGTGCCGTGATTCAGAGATTAGTTGTTTCAAAGTCATAAGGATGGGACCAGGAGTTTGTTGAGAAATGGAATGGCACTAACCATGTAAATATAGAGTCTACAGGAGCAGGTCAGAGTCTAGGAATCCTGCAGACACTAACTCACCTTCTGACTTCCCATAGCCTGTTTGCCATCTAACAGGCACAAGGAGTATGAGGGAATACTTTTCATTTCCCTGGATGAATGCAGCTCCAACAACACTTTAGAAGCTTAATATTATCCAACATGCTTAATTGGCACTACATGTACAAAAGTCCACTCCTTCTGCGACTAATGCTCAACAGTAGCAATGTTACCGTCTTCAAGATGCACTACAGAAAATCACCAAGATTTCTTAGATACTGCCTTCCAACAGATCACCATTTTTCTTCAGAAGGTCAAGGGCAGCAGACACAAGGGAACACTACTACTCTTAAATTCTCCTCTAACCAATCACAATCCTGACTTGCAAATATATTGCTGTGTCTCTGAGTCAAAATCCTGGAGCTCCTTCCGTAGCATTATTGTGGGTCTACCTACTGCACAAGGACTGCAGCTATTCACTACCTCTTCAAGGGCAACTAGAGATGAGCAATAAATGCAGACACAGCTAGCAATGCCCACATCTATAATGAATAATTAAAAACTGCTCTGTTAACAGTCCCCTTTTGAGTTGGGGAATGACCTCCACCAGAGATGGCTGATGGGACCTTCGTGTATCATCGCATCTGAAACCTGCTACATCCAAAGGTTAATACAGACAATAAAAGCTCATGATGGATCCCAGCTAATGTTAGTTCTGGACAAGTCAGATCCAAGGCAGGAACCTGGCTTGATAGATCATATATTAATTTGTTTTGGTTTTAACAAAGTGGGTCTCTCACTGAAGCTTAAGCATGTAATGCTGCGGATATTGTTAACAATAAAACAGAAGTTTATGAACAAGAGAAATGAAGGTGAAGAACAATAAACCAAACCATCTAATTATAATACAGATTCAAGGATTTTGATTGCAGCGGAAAAGTATAATCTCATTAATCTCAAAGTGCTCTTTCATAAATTAAAACAAAACAGCTTTTGTACTGTACCCAAAATACACCCCTGGTACAGTACACTGAAGCACCACTCATACAATACTCGCATCAGAATTGTTACATCTGTCACCTTATTGAGATTTAAGTCACCTGTGACTTCAACTTTTAGACTAGAACTGTAGATAGCTTCTTGCTGGAGCTATTATACATCTGCTTAAATGTGATCTGCTTTAAGTAACCTTTTCAGCATTTTATCCCAACGATTCTGGTCTTGGACTAACAGTAACTTCTCATTACAAGAAAATCTAGTCTTTCAATAGTTTTCCCTTCTCAGGAGCACTGCTCCATACACCTGTCCTAATCCAAAGAATGCCCAAACCTTAAAGTAAAAATTCTAGTGCAAAAGTCACCCTGTCTAAGCTTTGCAGTATACCTTAGGATTAGAAAGACATTTCTGAAGACTCTAACAAACTTTGAGACCCCATTATTTATCTTACCGAACCACAAAACAATCAAGAATAATTAGAAGTCCATTAGTAACACATAGAAACCCTGTTACTCTAAAGCCAGGTCTCAAAAGTCGATTTACAAGAAATCACCGTGGCTGCAGAAACATTTCCAAGTTAATTATCCACATTAGCACATAGAAAACTTACCAGTTACTAGTTCAGAAACCACAAAACCTAAACTTGCAATAAAGAATGTTCACAAATTAAGACAGACATCGCACAGTTTACATTTCAAGGTCATCTTCTGATTGGAATGAGGTAACAAAAGGTGTGCCACGGGGGTCTATGCTGGAACCTCAACTGTTTCCAGTTTATATAAATGATTTGGATGAAGGGACCAAAAGTATGGCTAGTAAATCTGCTTATGATGCAAAGAAAGATAGGGAAGTAAGCTGTGGTGATGACATGAGGAGGCTACAAAGGGATACTGATATACAGTTGGTTCTGATATAATGTGATTGTTCCGTTCTTGTGCAATCTCGAGTTATAAGAAAATTGCACCATAGCCACGCCATTTAAACAAATGGGGTCGGAAACACATTATAGTCAATACAGGTAAGGAAAGCTTGCATTCTACAAATAATGGCTGAAATTCTTCAATCACATATAAGCCAATTCCCGCTGAAGAAACGCACATTATACTAGGACCGACTTGTATTAAGTGAGTGGACAAAGATGCGACAAATGGAATATAATGTCGGAAAGTGTAGAATTGTTAATTTTAATAGAAGGAATAAAATAAGTGATCCAAATGGGGAGAGGATGCAGATCTCTGACAGTCAGAAGGATCTGGGCACCATAGAGATGTGCAGCATGGAAACAGACCCTTTGGTCCAACTCGTATCCTACATTAATCTAATGCCATTTGCCAGCACCTGGCCCATATCCCTTTACCCCTTCCTATTCATATACCCATCCAGATGCCTGTTAAATGTTGTAATTGTACCAGCCTCCACCATTTTCTCTGGCAGTTCATTGCATACACGCATTACCCACTGCATGAAAAAGTTGCCCATTGCGTCCCTTTAAAATCTTTCTCTTCTCCAACACTTCAAGGAAAATAGCCCCACCCTATTTAGTCTCTCCCAAGAGCTCAAATCCTTCAATCCTGGCAACATCCTTGTAAATTTTTTCTGAACCCTTTCAAGTTTCACAACATCTTTCCTATAGGAGGGAGACCAGAATTGTACAAAATATTCCAAAAAGGGCCTAACCAATGTCCTGTACAGCCACAACATGATCTCCCAACTCCCATACTCAATTGTCTGACCAACAAAGGAAAGCATATCTAAAGCCTTCTTCACTATCCTATCAATGACTCCACTTTCAAGGAGTGGATGAACCTGCATCCCAGTGTGTCTTTGTTCAGCAATACTCCCCAGGACCTTACCATTAAGTGTATATGTCCTGCCTTGATTTGCCTTTCCAAAGTGCAGCACCTCAAAGTTATTTAAACTAAACTCCATCTGCCAGTCCTCGGCCCATTAGCCCTCTGATCAAGATCCCTTTGTACTCTGAGGTAACCTTCTTCGCTGTCCCACCCTCTGGATGAAAGAGTTGTCTTTTAGGTTCCTTTTAAATCTTTCCCCTCTCACCTTAAACCTATGCTCTCTAGTTTTGGACTCCCCTACCCTGGGGAAAAGACCTTGCCAACCACCCTATCCATGCCCCTCATGATTTTATGAACCTCTAAGATCCTCCCTTAGCCTGTGACACTCCAGGAAAAATAGCTCCAGTTTTTTCAGCCTCTCCAACCCCGGCGACGTCTTTGTAAATCTTTTCTGAACACTTTCAAGTTTTATAGCAGGGAGACCAGAATTGATCGCAGTATTCCAAAAGTGGCCCAACCTATGTCCTATACAGACTCAACATGACTCCCAACTCCTATACTCAATGCACTGACCAATAAGGGAAAGCATACCAAACTCCCTCTTCACTATCCTATCTACCTATGACTCTACTTGCAAGGAACTATGAACCTGCACTTCAAGTTCTCCTTGTTCAGCAACACCCACGAGGACCTTACCATTAAGTGTACAAGTCCTGCCCTGATTTGGCCTTTCCAAAATGCAGCACCTCACATTTATCTAAATTCAACTCCATCTGCCACTCCTTGGCCCATTAGCCCATCTGATCAAGATCCCGTTGTGCTCTAGGTGTCCACTATACCTCCAATTTTGGTCCTAGTGTGTGAATCACAAAAGGCTGGGAATGTAAGTAACTGGAAAAGCTGAAGGAATACATGGTTTATCAGAGGGGCAGTGAGTATAAAAGTTAGGAGGTTATGCTTCAGTTATTCAGGGTTGATCAACTTACTTGAGGAAGATGTCAGAGGCCGTTCTGATAAGCTCTAGCAGGCTAATGCCTGAGCTGGATGGCTGTCTTACGAGAAATAGTTGAGGCTCTTAGGCTTATGTTGGCTGGAGTTTTGTTGTATAAGAGTCACCTTGATGGGATAGATGTGAACAGGGCATTCTCTTTGATGGGACACTGAGCAATCATTATTTAAAAATCAGCAATTTGCCCAATTAGGACAGAGACCAGGAGAATTTCGTTTAGGAGGGGATTACAAATCTTTGAAACTCTCTTCCTCAAGAAGCAGTGGAGGCAGTCTTTGAATTTTTTTAAGGGGGCAGGGGTAGTCTCTTAATGATGTTGGGAGAATTTCTTTTTTTTTAATTTCAAAATATACTTTATTCATGTAAATAAATCTCTGGTACTTGTACAATTTTTCCATGTTGTTCATAGTTATATACATTGCATGTCTTAACATTACAAAGAACAAATTGAATTAATCGAATTCACAGTTATCCTATTAACAGTTACATTTATTAACTATCCAGTCTCTCGGTATTTGGCTGTGGCTTCAGCGGAACCCACCTAAAGAGTGGGTCCCTTGTTATATGAAAGCAAATTTAAACTTCTTTAACCCCCAGTTTATGGGGTTACCATTGTCCATTTGACTGTCCTGTCTCTGGGGTGGCTGTCTACATCCCCATGGTTAGCACGAACTGCTGGACCTTCGCTGGGCTGAGGTAGCTATCCAGCTCCTCGCTGGGGTCATTTGCCCGCTCTGGTGACATTGAGCCAAGGCAAGGGTCCTCCCTGTCCAGTTCTGTGTCTGACAGTGGGACTGTCAGAGGATCACAGCTCTCGGTTGCCTGTAGTTGTGGGCCAGTGGGTACCTCCTGGTTCTCACTGGGTGGAGGGTGGACTTCGGGGGGTCCGTTGTTTCCTGGTTGGGGGGAAATGCCCTCCTCTTTACCGACGGCGCTCTGTCTCTTTTTCTGGCGGTGATGGCCTTCTTTGCGTCCATCTTCCCCCTCCGAAGAGCTGGCCATCCCTCCCTCGTGCAGCTGTCTTTTCCCCTTTTGCTGGGAGGCTTTGGGGGCCTGGCAAGATTTCCCCTTCCTGTTTTTAACAGGTATCCACTCCTCTGCCTGCTTGATTACCTCCTCCTCCATTTCTTCCATCTGCCCGTCTAGAGCTAGGATCAGCTGCTGTGACTCTCCGCTGGCTGCCGCCTCCTCCACTCCAGCCTGTTCTTTTTTCTGGGTGCCACCAGACTCCGTTTCCTTGCTGTCCGGGTGGACCTTACTGGTCTTTGGGGGTCCACGGGTCACATTGCCACCTCCCGCCATCTGTGCGTAAGAGGGCCCCCCCCCGTCTTGGGCAGGTCTTATACATGTGGCCCGCCTCTCCGCACAGGTTGCAGCTCTTTTCTTCCTGACAGTCCTTAGTCAAGTGCCCCTCCTGTTTGCAGTTCCTGCAGATGGTCACTGGGAGAATTTCTTTGCATTTAGAATTGCACAGTATAGAAAAGTCCCTTTGTACCATTGAGTCTATACCTCCAAAACTACACTAAATCAACACTTGTTTCCCTCAGCCTTGAATATTATGACACTATCCCATTGTTTGAAGAGAGAATGACTTGCATATGTCTAGCACCCTCTGCAATCTCAGACCGTTACATTCCATTGCCAATGAGATACTTTCTGAAGCATGGACTCTGTTGTAAGGTACAAAATGCAGCAGCTCATACACCTACAGCAAATAACCTTGAGACAGTCTCTTCTAGGTGGAACTATCTCCAAGCTGACATGCTGCACTGTAGGAGGTGCCAGATTTTGGATGAAATTTTAAACCAAGCTACTATACAAGATTCCAAGGCACTAATTCTAAAACCCAAGTTGCTCCCCTGGTCAAGTGCCCATCCAAGTACTCAATTTTCCTCTTGGGTAGTACATTCCAGATTCATACCACCCTCTGGGTGAAATTTCTTCTCCTGTAATACCCTCTAATCCTGCCTGTTCACTTTATAATCATGGCCCCTTGTTGCTGACCCTTCAACTAAGAGTAACAGCTGCTTTCTATTCACCCGCTCCTTGTAATCTTTTACACATCTATCAGGTTCACCTCCAACCTTCCCTGCTCCAAGGAAAACAACCTGAGCTTATCTAGCCTCTCTTCATCATTGAAAGGCTCCACTCTGGCAACATCCTGGTGAAGCTCCTCAGCACCCACTGCATACAATCAAATCCTTCCTAAAGTGGGGGGGCCAGATCTGCACACAATACTCTAGCTGTGGCCTAACCAAAATTCTGCACAGCTCAAATCTGACCTCCCTGTTCGTACAATCTACACATTGACTGATAAAGGCTCTGCCTGTTTTCCTAACCACCCTATTAACCTGTCCTTCAGGGATTTGTGGACAAGCATCGCATGATCCTTCTCTTCCTCTGAGCTTCCTCGTGTCCTGTCTTTCAGTGAGTGCTCTCTCGATGTGTTTACTTCTTCCAGAGGGCTCCGCCTTACCCTTCCACAAACTGGAAGCAAGTCTTTCCCAAGTATGAGATGAAGTGGGGGAAACCCAGCTTTCCCTTCAGGGTTCAGTTTTAGACATTAAGAGACAGCCTCTCGCTTCACATTTTGCAGGTCAACTTGAAAGAGCAGACATAGTATCAGCTGAACATCCCACTGAAGGACCTGGTATCTCTGTCAGTGCAGCACTCCCTCAGTACTGCACTACAGCATTGTCCTTGCTTATCTTTATTAGTTAAATCTATTAGTTTAAAAAATTGTTAAAAGCATCCTGTCAAGGACAATGAACAAGTGATTATCTTTCTTAAAATATTTGTATTCAATCTCTCCGTCTCTGCCAGCTCATCGTCTGGAAATTGACAGGCTGATGAGAGAATGACCGGGGTAGCTCCCTATTTTCCACCCCTTTCTCCACGATTGGAGGCTCTCTTCCAGCACCGTGCATCGAAGAAATTATTGAACTGCCAGACCAGAATGTGTTGTCTGTCATTGCAGGTGCACTGGAGTATTCAATGACTACGATGCACAAAGTTGGGTGAAACACTGTTCAACTTGCCACTATTGTTGGATCACAAGACTATCAATACCACTCTCTTAGAAGTCTTGCAGTGTGTCATTTGGCAGTAGGCAGCAGGTCAGAGATGAGAACATACCTGTGAGCTACATGCTGCACTGTAGGGGGTGCCAGCTTTTGGATGAAATTTTAAACCAAGGTACTAGAAAAGATTCCAAGGCACTAATTCTAAAACCAAACTTGTTCCCCTGGTGAATATTTCTACTTCTCAAAACTCCTCGAAGAGACTGTCTCAAACTTATTTGCTGTATCCATATGGGCTGCTGCATTTTGTACCTTACAACAGTCTATGCTTCAGAAAGTATCTCACTGGCTATGGAATGTAATGACCTGAGATTGCAGAGGGTGCTAGACAAATGCAAGTCATTCTCTCTTCAAACAATGTGACAGTGTCGACATCACAGAAATCTTTTGCTCTGGTTCATAGAATCATACAATCCCAACAGTGTGAGAAAAGGCCATTCAGCCCATCAAGTCTGCACCCAACCTCTGAACAGCACTCCACCCTATTCCTGTAACCCTGCATTTCCTATGGCTAATCCACCTAACCTGCACATCATTGGACTGTGGGAGGAAATCAGAGCACCTGGAGAAAACCCTCACAGACATGGGGAGAATGTGCAAATTCCACACAAAGTCACTCAAGGCTGGAATCAAACCCAGGACTCTGGCACTGTGAGGCAGCAGTGCTAACCACTAGGGCACCATGCCAGTCCTCAGATACTTTCTAAGACTGCAATCTGAACACAAGCTGAGGCATTTCTGTAAACAGAAGGGGTGAAGTGTGACTTCTGAGTGAAGAAAGATCTCTGCAACAGTCTCAGGGTCAGGGGCTCAGCTCATACTTATGCGTAGGTTAACAGAAATTAAAAGTGCTGACCTAGCAAGGTCACACAAAGCTGCTTTGTAAACACACTAAGTACTTGTCTCCACCTCCAACCCACAATCTGCTCCACCTCTTTCTCAAACCATGATAATGGCTGCTTTCCAAATCAATGCGATCACAAGCTGACCCATGGGCTGCAATAGATCATGTTCCATCCAGGGAAGGGGGAAGTATAAATCCTCAATCCCTCCCTCCGCTCACTCCAAACACCATCTGCACAAGCTCCTGTTCCATGTAACCGATCCAGTCCTCACTTATCCTGGTGAGCTGTCCCTGTCTTTTAATGTGCAACAGACCAGCCTGTGCACAGAAAAATGTGATCTGCCCTTCACTTTTAACATGCGAGAGAACAGCTGGTGCACAGAACAAAACTAAAAGCCCAATGCTGTTTAGCAACGTCAAGGCACTTGAGAGTAACCACTGGGACTCCCACTGACACCTTCTCAGGTCTTAACTCATTCTTTCTCAATTTGTAGCCTTGTTACCACTGGCTGTTCAGAGGAATTCACTTCATCCAGTTGGTGGCTATTTGCTGACCGCTTGCAAAGCTTCACTCAGCTGTCGTCCTTGGGCAGTTCCAGAATTGGCTGCTCTGAAATCACTCTCTCACACATGGCACGCCTCAGCTGCCTCTGTTCAAATGTCGGCTGTAGCTAAATTGGTAACACCCCTGTCTATGAACAAGATAGGTCAAGACTCCCGGGAGCTGAAAATTACATCCACACCGATAGGGTCAGCACAATATTGAGGGAGGGCTGCACGGCCTCCAGTACCACCTTTCAGGAAAACAGGGGAGATCTTTTGAAGTCCGAGATAAAATATATCTATCAAGGAACATCACTGAAAACAGGTGATCTAGTCATTACCCTTAGTGTTGGGTAATGTTGGATGATGCTGAGAGCAAAGTGGCTCCATCACAACACTACCATTAACCAAAACAAGCACAAACAAGGTCTCCAAATTAGATAGACCTGAGAACCTGGGGGACACTACTCTCCCTTAGCCTGTCCTGATCTCAATCCTTGCCCCAGCTAAATTCAGCTCTTTCAGCACAGGGCAGGCTTCAGGCCTGGACTAGCCCTCAGTACCATACCCACTAGCATGCTGCCTCACTGAGCCAGAAGCGTAGCCCTATTTGTTGTTCTAAACTGCTCCATTTATGGGGGCAGGTTGGGGTAAAAAAGGCAGTGACATTTTACTGTTTGCTTAAATCCCCCACAAAGGTGAATTGACCCATTGTTTGTGGTGGGCCAAACAAGTTACTCTTATCAGGATATTTCCTGAATGAGGCTATGCTGATGCCTGCACTCGAGCGGTGTTTCCCAAGCACAGGGAGACTGGTGAGGGTATTCACTTCCATTTGAATACCTTGTAACTCATGTATTCCACTTGCCACATTTTCCACTGATAAAGCCAGTTGTAGTATCTGTTTTAAGTCCAATTGAACTTCAGCTAGTAGGTGTTTTTGTACAGTCACATGATTAATCCTGCATACTAGATGGTTTCTAAGTATCTCATTTAGGTTTAAACCAAATTTGCAGGCCTCTGCCAGTCGTCCTAACCTAGTCAAAAACCCCAATACAGATTCCCTGTTTTCAAATTGCAAATAAAAGTATGAGCATCTCAGGATGTAAGGAGGCTGGGGTCGTAATATTCCTTAACTCTCAATTAATTCTTGAAATATTTTATTATCTGGTGCCTCAAGAAAAGTTAAGACTCCCACTGACCGAAAAAGCTGAAGCTCCACAGGCTGTCAGAATTATTCGTCATTTTTCATCTGCCAAAATGCTGTTTGCACAAAACAAAATGCATTCTTTCCATATACTGAGTTCAGGCTGTGACAGCAGGAACGAATGAGTCAACGCTTCCCAAACAGAGGCTTGATTAAGAAGATGCTTTCTCCCAACTTCAAAACTGCTGCAAGTGAGTTTCCTTTAGGATTGTACTTCACTCGCATCACCACTGAAATAAATCTTCAGAGTTTAGCATCCCATCACCAATTACCCTTTATTTACAAATGAAATAGGCTTTGACAATAGCATTGCCTCTTCACTGAGACTGGTATTCAGGGCTCAATATTCCTGATATTCATCATTCTTTTTTCCTTTTTTTTGCATGTGCGGGCAGGTGTGAGACACAGTGAGAGACACAAAGTGCACAAATCTTTATTCAATTTCCACCAGCACGTGGCCAGTGACAAGCAGTGCCCTTGCTATTCATCATTTTTTTTTTAACCCTCACACTACCACCGAAAGGCAGTAGTGCTTATTTTTTCACCCAACACCCATGTTGCGTATGTGCAAGTGTGAGACAATGAGAGACACAAGGTGCATGAATCTTTATTCAATTTCCACCACCAGGAAGATATGAAAACAGCCGAGTGGCCAGTGACAAGCACTACCCTTCACAAAAAAAAACAAAGGGCAATGCTGTATGATCAAAACAGTGAAGGAGAGGGTAGGGACTAAATCAAAATAGAGTTGGAGAGGGAAATAACGCACTCCACTGCCTGCGGCGCCCACCTCTCCCTGAACAACTCCAGGGTGTTGGAGGACACCGCGTGCTCCTTCTCCAAAGGACACCCAGGCGCAAATGTAACCGCGGAAGAGGGGCAGGCAGTCAGCCCTAATGACCCCCTCCACGGCCCGCTGCCTGGACCTGTATATGGCCAGTTTGGCCAGGCCCAGGAGCAGACCCCCGAGGAGGTCTTCAGACCTGCCCTCCCTCCTCCGTACCCGCTGCCTGAAGAGCAGGAGCGTAGGACTGAAGTGCAACCAAAAGCAGAGGAGAACGTTTAAGAAAAATCAAAAAGGGAGTGCAAACGCCCACACCCAATATATACTTGCCCACGGACTCCACAGCGTCACAGAACAAGCCGTTGGGCTGGGAGTCAGTGAACCACTGCAATCTGCGGTTACAGGGGACTGCTGCGTGCAGCACCCTCCACCCCAGATCCCTGAGAGAAAAGGGGAAGGACTCCTGCATAGAGAGTCCTCCACTGGGGATCCCCACTGCCTAGTGGCAAATGGGCACACCAAGGAGTGTCCGGACGGTGGATGAGGGAGAAGAGGTGGACGGTGTACAGCAGCAGTCTATATAGGGCCCTCCTTTTTACCCCCTGGAAGGGAACAAAATTAAAATTCCGGAGGCAGCTCAGGTTGTGGGGCACAGGCTCCCGCGGGAAGTACGGGACCTTGGGGCCAATGTGAAATTCCATCCGGGCTGGGGTGAGCGCGGACGGGATCCCACCGCACACTTGAGTGTCCTCCAACTGGTGCACTACAACGGGTCCGAGCACTGCCGCTTTAAGGCGTGGGATGGCGGTGGCCACGTACCAGACGTCTACCGCTGCCCTGCTAGCTATGTCCTGTGGCAGCGTCCAGCCCAGGCCCCCGGCACCCAACACGTCCCCGACCCTGGTCACCATCGCCGCCACAGCCCTCCCCTCTGACAGCTACTCGAACCCGCGAGTACGAAGGTGCGGATTCCTGAGCAACGGCTCCCTGACAACAGCTGCTACACCAGCCGGAGGGTAGGCGCGATGCGATCCGATCATGGTCCAGGTAAAAGAAGGTAGCGTCTTGAGGGCAACTTCCAAACTGTCATGGTCGGCGAACAGGAGCTACCTGTCATAGTTGAGGTTACGCACCTGGCGGAAAAAAAAACATCGCTAGGGCGCACCACCTAGGAGGCGGCTCGACGTAAAGGTATCGCCGCAAGGTCTGAAGGTAGAACGTCGCGACCTGGGTGCGGACGCACACCAGCAACTGACCGCCCTCCTCAAAAGGGAGACTCAAAACCTGCGCGGCGACCCAGTGCATCTTTTTGTCCCAGAAGAAGTCGACCAATGTTCTCTGGATGTCAGCGACAAAGCCAGGAGGAGGGACCAAAGTGACCAGCCGGTACCACAGCATGGCGGCCACCAGCTGGTTTATGACCAGCACTCGACTCCTGTAAGATAGCACTCGGAGCAGTCCTGTCCAGCGGCCTAGGCGAGCCGAGACTTTGGCCTCCAGCTCCTGCCAGTTGGCCGGCCAGGATTCCTCAGCGGGACTGAGGTAGACTCCCAGGTAGAGGAGATGGGTGGTATCCAGCTGAACCCCCGTAACTCCTCCGGCAGAGAGTCCACCCGCCACGGACCGACCAGTAGTCCGGAACATTTGGCTCAGTTGATGCTGGGGGACGACGCTGCCGAGTACACGGCCTGGCACTCGCGCATCCTCCCCAGGTCAGCCGGGTCAGTGAAAGTGAGGAGCACGACGTTGGCGTAGAGCGAGAGGACCACCCCCGTGCCTGCGCCGTGCAGAACCAGCCCCGACAACCTCCTCCGCAAGCGGCGCAGGAAAGGCTCCACGCACAGGGAATACAGCTGGCAGGACAGGGGGCAGCCTTGACACACTCCTCTCCTGAAGCGAAGAGGCGCCGTCAGGGACCCGTTAACTTTAACCAGACACTCTGCGGCGGCGTACAAAAGTTGGATCCGGGCAACGAACTACGTCCCGAACCGGAATGCCCGCAGAGTCCCGAGCAGGTACTCGTGATCGACCCTGTCAAACGCCTTCTCCTGGTCGAGAGACAGGAAGGTGCTCGGCAGACGAGCCTGTCGAGAGAAATGGATAAGGTCCCGGACCAGGTGGACGTTGTCGTGTATCTGCTGGCCCGGGACCGTGTAGGACTGGTCCGGGTGAATCATGGGGGCCAGCACGGAGGCCAGGCGAGAAGACAACACACTGGCGAAGATTTTGTAGTCCGCGCTGAGTAGGGAGACCGGACGCCAGTTCAAGGAACGAAGGTCCCCCTTCTTTGGCAGCAGGACGATGACCGCCCTGCGCCAAGGGGCAGCTGTCCGGCATTTAGACACTCTCCAGGACCTGTGCGTAGTCACTCCCCAGGACGTCCCAGATCGCCCTGAAGAACTCCACAGTCAGCCCGTCCAGCCCTGGGGTTTTACCCCTTGAGCGCGCCGGTCAGCTCCTCTAAAGTGACGGGAGCGTCGAGCCTTTCAGCGTCCTCCAGGCTGAGCTGCGGCAGGTCCTCCCACAGAACTCTGCGAGCATCCTCGCTGGACAGATCCGGACAGAACAGAGCCTTGTAATAGTTCCAGACTTGGGCCTTGATCCCCTCCGGATCAGAGACGAGGGACCCGTCGTCGGCCAGCAGCACAAGGAGCTGCTGACGGGTGCCACGCCTTTTTTCCAGCGAGTAGAAGAAGGGGGAGCT
This sequence comes from Chiloscyllium punctatum, assembly GCF_047496795.1. NCBI lineage: Eukaryota > Metazoa > Chordata > Chondrichthyes > Orectolobiformes > Hemiscylliidae > Chiloscyllium > Chiloscyllium punctatum. Next base: position 6,504,866 of record NC_092753.1, on the reverse strand, counting down.
GCGGTCCAGGTCCTGGAGGAGCTGGATCTGCAACCTCAACTACGCGCTCCGACCCCGACGAGCTGCAGGTTCTGGAGCGCGGCCTTCTTCTCTTCGTACGCCCCGCGCAGGGCCAGGTCTGCATTGGGCTGACCGAGGCGTGACTCCAGGTCGAGCATCTCCCTCTCCAACTCCCCGATCCTGGATTTCCACCTCTTCGTCGACCCCCTCGCGTACTCCTGACACAGACGTGAGCCTTGCCCACGTCCCACCATAGCCTCAGGGAGGGGAAGCTTCCCAGCTTCCTTCTCCAGCGGCCCAGAAACGACGAAACGAGTCCCGGAACTGCTCGTCCTCCAACAGTAGGTTGTTAAAGTGCCAGTACGCAGAGCCGAGCCTGGCGCCGAACAGAAGGAGTTCTGCCCACACCAGGTGATGGTCCGTGCACGACACCTGCCGCGTGGAGGCCTTCGGAAAACAGGAGGCGTACGCCTGCGAAACGTACCGGCGGTTGATTCTGGATGCTCCGACCCCAGGCCTCACAAAGGTGAAGGCGATGGAGTCGGGATGGAGATTCCGCCAGATGTCCACCAGGTCGAAGGACTTGACCAAGTCCCCCAACCTCGTCCCCGACGCCCAACCAGTGCGGGTACCGCCGTGGTCCCTGCCCTCGAGGACGCAGTTAAAATCTTCCGAGGACGACGCACTGGTTCTCGTCGATGGAAGCAAGATGAGCGGACACTTCTCCGAAGAAGCTCGCTTGCCTCGGCCCGGCCAGGGGAGCGTATACGTTCACCAAGTGAAGCACCGCGCCCCCCCAGCCGAACCGTCAGGTGAAGCAAACGGCCTGGCATGGGCTCCTTGACCCCCAAGATCTCCGGCTGAAAATGCGGGGCCAACAAGATGCCACCCTGCCAGATCTGCGGGTGGGTTGACTCATGTAGAACCCCCCCCCCCTCCACACCACTCCAGGAGCCAGGTGGCTTCGTCTCCCGGGGTAGTGTGGGTTCCTTGCAGGAAGCACACCGCATACCTCCCGTCCCGAAGGACCGAGAGGGTCTGGAATCTGCGCTGTGACTCCCTTCTGCTGTTGATGTTGAGGCTGGCTATAGTTGTCTCCATGTTGGAAGCGTTGTGCAACCACCACCAGTACAGTTAAATAACAGATATATACATTTACTGGGAGGATGGGGGAGGGGCACAGAAGTCCCTCACCCTCACGAGAAGTGCCCCCAGGAAGTTCCTGACTCGCTTTCGCTCATTCGCGTCGTGCCCAGGCGCCTGGCGAGCAACGTGGACCAACCAATAAACTTTCTCAAAAGAGCTCCAGCGGTCGAGCGCCAGTTGGGCTCTATCCCGGCGACCTCGAGTTTCCTCGACAAATTCCCGGAGTTCCTCGAGGGGGATGAGGGGGAGATCGGCGGGGGGCACCTGGGACTCAAAAACGTCACTGCAGACAGAGTCCGCGTCTTCCCCGGTGTCCGCCACCGACCCCGAACCCTCCTCCGGGAGGTCGCCCTCGGTCGCCGACCCCTCCCCCACCGAGAGGATGGGGGCTGGTCCGGTGCCGCCAACCGGCCTTGAACCCCCGGCGACCCCACCCCCAGGGTCACCAGCAGTACCTTCCTCGGCGCACCCCTTCCCAGAACGCCCTGAGTTCAGGTCATTGGGCGGCAGAGGCTCAGGGCCCCACTCTTCTCCCGACACCAGGACACCCGGCTTCTGGGGGAAAAAAGGCCCTCCCCCAGGGCCAAGGCTCCCAGAAAAAACAGCATGAGGGAGGAGCGAGGGTAACACCTTCCTCCCCTCCGCCGCTCGGTGACCCAGCAGAGGGTCCTCCGTCGTCGCCCGCACCACGGCCCGTGTGGTTATTAAAGTCCTCCCCAGGGGCCGGAGGAGTCAAGGCAGCAGGAGGACCTGCTGTAGCCCCTGGGGGTCTGGGTAGGTCAGGCCGCGGTGTGGGACAGTCGACGGGCACCATCGGCTCATCCCCGGAGACAGGCAGCATTGCCGGTGCGCTGCTGAAATGTCTCTCCCCTCCAAGGGCCGGCACCGCTTCCCCAGCGGAGCAGGGGGGGAATTTATGGGCCTTCCCCGCCTCGGTGGTCATGGGGCCCCGAGGTCCCACCCCCCAGCTTTTCCCAGAATATGATTGGCTGGGCAAAGACTGGGGGCACGGCCAGGGTGGGGAGGGTCAGCCATGTCACTTCCTGCCCCACCCCTGGTTTATCAGGTGACAGCAGGCAGGGTAGGGGCCTAGTTCCCTCTTTGGGGCCTGGAGATATGGTTGCTGTAGGAGGTTGAACTGCGGTGGCTCCCCCCAGGTTAGTGCCAGGGTGTGGCTGGATGGGGTGGGGCTCGGGGGGCTACTGGGCCAGGTGTTACAGCGCCAGGGGCAGGTGAAGCCACAGGGGTTTCTCTATCGGGGTGTGGGGTGAATGTGGGGTCAGTGGGGCCAGGATCAGGTACGGGTTTGGGGGTCAGGGTTCCTGTGCCAGGGTGACACTGGCACGGCCACAGGGGCATTGTGCTGGGGCGGGGCAGGTCATGGGCTAGGTGTCGGGGAAGGGGATAGGGTGGTCTCCCCGTGGGCGGGCTTGACGCGTTGTGTCCTTTTGAGCGCCTTCTGGCCGGAAGCATTGGAAGCCTCCAATGGCCTTTCTGTACATCTGGGCCACAGCGACAATGGCTAGTGGGCCGACCACACTAGCCATGGCCTTGCTGCAGGCCTCGATGGTCATATTGGGGTGGGGATAGGCCTTTACCCCCAGGCATTTGGTTTGGCGCCTGAAGGGTGTTGATGTTGCAGCTGGGGTTGGGACAGCTGAGCCTCAGGCAGCGGCTTCCCTGGCGTAGGTGGGGCTGGGCCCTGCGACTTCGGGCTCGCCATACTCTGCTGCTGGATGTTGACATGCCCCAGACAGCAGCAGTGGAGGTGGGCCTCTGGCAGCAGCAGTGGTGGAGGTTGTGGGGAGGGGCCGGAGGCGAGTCACCCAAGGAGAGTCCCAGGCAGTGACGGTGGAGACCAGCCTCAGGCAACAACAGCAGTGGAGGCAGGCCTCAGGCGAGTCTCAGGTAGGCCCTCTCGCAGCGGTGGGGGCAGACCTGTTGGGGAGGGTCCCCAAGGTACGTCCTAGGCAGCCCCAAACTAGAGTCCCAGGCAACTGCAGTGGAGGTGGGCCTCTGATAACAGCAGCGGTGGAGGAGGTCCTGTGTGGGGCCCCAAGGCAAGTCCCAGGCAGCAGCAGTGAGGCAGGCCCCAAGCAGCAACAGCTGAGGCAGGTCTGGGCGGGGTCTCGGAGACCAGCAGTGGGAGTGGGGCCCAGGCCAGCAGCGATACTGCCTTGACCTGGGTGAGGCCCAGGCTGCAGCTCCAAACGTAGGCCCCAGACTCGGAGGTCATCATCATCATCATCATCAGGGGCAGCTAGTCCAGGGACAGTCTCCTTCAAGGAGGAGAGTCCTTGCACGTACACTCACACACCGATCCAATTCTCAAAAGGGAAAACACCTAAGTGGCCAGTGACAAGCACTGCCCTTGATATTCATCATTTTTTTTTTTTTTTTTTTTTTTCTTTTTTTTTTTTTCTTTTTTTTAACCCCCACACTACCGCCTAAGTGCGGTAGTGCTTATTTTTATTCCCCAGCACCCATGGTGTGTGTGCGTGTGTGTAGATGTGCGACACAGTGAAAGACACAAAGTGCACAAATCTTTATTCAATTTCCACCACCAGGAAGATATGAAAAATACCCGCGTGGCCAGTGACAAGCACTGCCCTTCACATCAAAGGGCAATGCTGTGTGATCAAAACAGTGAAGGGGAGGGTAGGGACTAAATCAAAATAGAGTTGGAGGGGGAAATGATGCACTCCACTCCCTGCGGCGCCCACCTCTCCCTGAACGACTCCAGGGTGCCGGTGGACACCGCGTGCTCCTTCTCCAAGGACACCCGGGCTCTAACGTAACCCCGGAAGAGGGGCAGGCAGTCGGCCCTAACGACCCCCTCCACGGCCCGCTGCCTGGACCTGTTGATGGCCAGTTTGGCCAGGCCCAGGAGCAGACCCACGAGGAGGTCCTCGGACCTGCCCTCCCTCCTCCGTACCGGGTGCCCGAAGATCAGGAGCGTGGGACTGAAGTGCAGCCAGAAACAGAGGAGAAGGTTCTTGAGAAAATCAAAAAGGGAGTGCAAACGCCCACAACCAATATATACATGGTCCACGGACTCCACAGCGCCACAGAACAAGCAGTTGGGCTGGGAGTCCGTGAACCACCGCAACCTGCGGTTGCAGGGGACTGCTGCGTGCAGCACCCTCCACCCCAGATCCCCGAGAGAAAGGGGGAGGACTCCCGCGTAGAGAGCCCTCCACTGGGGATCTCCGCCGCCCGGTGGCAAATGGGCACGCCAAGGCGTGTCCGGACGGTGGATGAGGGAGAAGAGGTGGACGGTGTGCAGCAGCAGTCTATACAGGGCCTTCCTTTTAATATCCTTAAAAGAAACAAAATTAAAATTCCGGAGGCGGCTCAGGTTGTGGGGCACAGGCTCCCGCGGGAAGTACGGGACCTTGGGGCCAATGTGAAATTCCGTCCGGGCCGGGGTGAGCGCGGACGGGATCCCACCGCACACCTGAGCGTCCTCCAACTGGTGCACTACGTCGGGTCCGAGCACCGCCGTTTTAAGGCGTCGGATGGCGGTGGCCACGTACCGGACGTCTACCGCTGCCCTGCTAGCTATGTCCTGCGGCAGCGTCCAGCCCAGGCCCCCGGCACCCAGCACGTCCCCGACCCTGGTCGCCCTCGCCGCCACGGCCCTCCCCTCCGACAGCCACTCGAACCCGCGAGTACGGAGGTGCGGATTCCTGAGCAACGGCTCCCTGACGACAGCCGCTACTCCAGCCGGAGGGTAGGCGCGACGCGATTCGACCATGTTCCAGACAGTGATCAGGTCCTGGTAAAAGACAGGCAGCACCTTGAGGGCGACCTCCAAACCGTCACGGTCGACGAACAGGAGCTGCGTGTCGTAGTTGAGGTTACGCACCTGGCGGAAAAAATACGTCGCCAGGGCGCACCACCTAGGAGGAGGCTCGACGTAAAGGTATCGCCGCAAGGTCTGAAGGCGGAACGTCGCGACCTGGGTGCGGACGCACACCAGCGACTGACCGCCCTCCTCGATAGGGAGACTCAGAACCTGCGCGGCGACCCAGTGCATCTTTTTGTCCCAGAAGAAGTCGACCAACGTTCTCTGGATGTCAGCGACAAAGCCAGGAGGAGGGACCAAAGTGACCAGCCGGTACCACAGCATGGCGGCCACCAGCTGGTTTATGACCAGCACTCGACTCCTGTAAGATAGCACTCGGAGCAGTCCTGTCCAGCGGCCTAGGCGAGCCGAGACTTTGGCCTCCAGCTCCTGCCAGTTGGCCGGCCAGGATTCCTCAGCCGGGCCGAGGTAGACCCCCAGGTAGAGGAGATGGGTGGTACTCCAGCTGAACCCCCGTAACTCCTCCGGCAGAGAGTCCACCCGCCACGGGCCGACCAGTAGTCCGGAACACTTGGCCCAGTTGATCCTGGCGGAAGACGCCGCCGAGTACACGGCCTGGCACTCGCGCATCCTCCCCAGGTCAGCCGGGTCGGTGAAAGTGAGGAGCACGTCGTCGGCGTAGGCCGAGAGGACCACCCCCGTGCCCGCGCCGCGCAGAACCAGCCCCGACAACCTCCTCCGCAAGAGGCGCAGGAAAGGCTCCACGCACAGGGAATACAGCTGGCCGGACAGGGGGCAGCCTTGACGCACTCCTCTCCCGAAGCGAAGGGGCGCCGTCAGGGACCCGTTAACTTTAACCAGACACTCTGCGGCGGCGTACAAAAGTCGGATCCGGGCGACGAACCGCGTCCCGAACCCGAACGCCCGCAGAGTCCCGAGCAGGTACTCGTGATCGACCCTGTCGAACGCCTTCTCCTGGTCGAGGGACAGGAAGGCGCTCGGCAGACCAGCCCGTCGACAGAAATGGATCAGGTCCCGGACCAGGTGGACGTTGTCGTGTATCCTCCGGCCCGGGACCGTGTAGGACTGGTCCGGGTGAATCATGTGGGCCAGCACGGAAGCCAGGCGAGAAGACAACACCCTGGCGAAGATTTTGTAGTCCGTGCTGAGGAGGGAGACCGGACGCCAGTTCTTCAAAGAACGAAGGTCCCCCTTCTTCGGCAGCAGGACGATGACCGCCCTGCGCCAAGAAAGGGGCAGCTGTCCGGCATTTAGACACTCCCCCAGGACCTGTGCGTAGTCGTTCCCCAGGACGTCCCAGAACGCCCTGAAGAACTCCACAGTCAGCCCGTCCAGCCCCGGGGTTTTGCCCCTCGAGAGCCGGTCGAGGGCGCCGGTCAGCTCCTCTAAGGTGACGGGAGCGTCGAGCCTTCCGGCGTCCTCCGGGCTGAGCTGCGGCAGGTCCTCCCACAGAACTCTGCGAGCGTCCTCGCTGGACGGATCCGGAGAGAACAGAGCCGTGTAATAGTTTCGGACGTGGGCCCTGACGCCCTCCGGATCCGAGACGAGGGACCCGTCGTCGGCCAGCAGCACAAGGAGCTGCTGACGGGTGCCGCGCCTTTTTTCCAGCGAGTAGAAGAAGGGGGAGCCGCGGTCCAGGTCCTGCAGGAGCTGGATCCGCGACCTCACGTACGCGCCCCGAGCCCCGACGAGCTGCAGGTCCCGGAGCGCGGCCTTCTTCTCTTCGTACGCCCCGCGCAGGGCCGGGTCCGCGTCGGGCTGACCGAGGCGTGACTCCAGGTCGAGCATCTCCCTCTCCAACTCCGCGATCCTGGATTTCCGCCTCTTGGTCGACCCCCTCGCGTACTCCTGACAGAAGACGCGGACGTGAGCCTTGCCCACGTCCCACCATAGCCTCAGGGAGGGGAAGCTTCCCCGCTTCCTTCTCCAGCCGGCCCAGAAACGACGAAACGAGTCCCGGAACCGCTCGTCCTCCAGCAGCAGGTTGTTAAAGTGCCAGTACGCGGAGCCGAGCCTGGCGCCGAACGGAAGGAGTTCCGCCCACACCAGGTGATGGTCCGTGCACGACACCTGCCGCGTGGAGGCCTTCGGAAAACAGGAGGCGTACGCCTGCGAAACGTACCGGCGGTTGATTCTGGATGCTCCGACCCCAGGCCTCACAAAGGTGAAGGCGATGGAGTCGGGATGGAGATTCCGCCAGATGTCCACCAGGTCGAAGGACTTGACCAAGTCCCCCAACCTCGTCCCCGACGCCCAACCAGTGCGGGTACCGCCGTGGTCCCTGCCCTCGAGGACGCAGTTAAAATCTTCCGAGGACGACGCACTGGTTCTCGTCGATGGAAGCAAGATGAGCGGACACTTCTCCGAAGAAGCTCGCTTGCCTCGGCCCGGCCAGGGGAGCGTATACGTTCACCAAGTGAAGCACCGCGCCCCCCCAGCCGAACCGTCAGGTGAAGCAAACGGCCTGGCATGGGCTCCTTGACCCCCAAGATCTCCGGCTGAAAATGCGGGGCCAACAAGATGCCACCCTGCCAGATCTGCGGGTGGGTTGACTCATGTAGAACCCCCCCCCCCTCCACACCACTCCAGGAGCCAGGTGGCTTCGTCTCCCGGGGTAGTGTGGGTTCCTTGCAGGAAGCACACCGCATACCTCCCGTCCCGAAGGACCGAGAGGGTCTGGAATCTGCGCTGTGACTCCCTTCTGCTGTTGATGTTGAGGCTGGCTATAGTTGTCTCCATGTTGGAAGCGTTGTGCAACCACCACCAGTACAGTTAAATAACAGATATATACATTTACTGGGAGGATGGGGGAGGGGCACAGAAGTCCCTCACCCTCACGAGAAGTGCCCCCAGGAAGTTCCTGACTCGCTTTCGCTCATTCGCGTCGTGCCCAGGCGCCTGGCGAGCAACGTGGACCAACCAATAAACTTTCTCAAAAGAGCTCCAGCGGTCGAGCGCCAGTTGGGCTCTATCCCGGCGACCTCGAGTTTCCTCGACAAATTCCCGGAGTTCCTCGAGGGGGATGAGGGGGAGATCGGCGGGGGGCACCTGGGACTCAAAAACGTCACTGCAGACAGAGTCCGCGTCTTCCCCGGTGTCCGCCACCGACCCCGAACCCTCCTCCGGGAGGTCGCCCTCGGTCGCCGACCCCTCCCCCACCGAGAGGATGGGGGCTGGTCCGGTGCCGCCAACCGGCCTTGAACCCCCGGCGACCCCACCCCCAGGGTCACCAGCAGTACCTTCCTCGGCGCACCCCTTCCCAGAACGCCCTGAGTTCAGGTCATTGGGCGGCAGAGGCTCAGGGCCCCACTCTTCTCCCGACACCAGGACACCCGGCTTCTGGGGGAAAAAAGGCCCTCCCCCAGGGCCAAGGCTCCCAGAAAAAACAGCATGAGGGAGGAGCGAGGGTAACACCTTCCTCCCCTCCGCCGCTCGGTGACCCAGCAGAGGGTCCTCCGTCGTCGCCCGCACCACGGCCCGTGTGGTTATTAAAGTCCTCCCCAGGGGCCGGAGGAGTCAAGGCAGCAGGAGGACCTGCTGTAGCCCCTGGGGGTCTGGGTAGGTCAGGCCGCGGTGTGGGACAGTCGACGGGCACCATCGGCTCATCCCCGGAGACAGGCAGCATTGCCGGTGCGCTGCTGAAATGTCTCTCCCCTCCAAGGGCCGGCACCGCTTCCCCAGCGGAGCAGGGGGGGAATTTATGGGCCTTCCCCGCCTCGGTGGTCATGGGGCCCCGAGGTCCCACCCCCCAGCTTTTCCCAGAATATGATTGGCTGGGCAAAGACTGGGGGCACGGCCAGGGTGGGGAGGGTCAGCCATGTCACTTCCTGCCCCACCCCTGGTTTATCAGGTGACAGCAGGCAGGGTAGGGGCCTAGTTCCCTCTTTGGGGCCTGGAGATATGGTTGCTGTAGGAGGTTGAACTGCGGTGGCTCCCCCCAGGTTAGTGCCAGGGTGTGGCTGGATGGGGTGGGGCTCGGGGGGCTACTGGGCCAGGTGTTACAGCGCCAGGGGCAGGTGAAGCCACAGGGGTTTCTCTATCGGGGTGTGGGGTGAATGTGGGGTCAGTGGGGCCAGGATCAGGTACGGGTTTGGGGGTCAGGGTTCCTGTGCCAGGGTGACACTGGCACGGCCACAGGGGCATTGTGCTGGGGCGGGGCAGGTCATGGGCTAGGTGTCGGGGAAGGGGATAGGGTGGTCTCCCCGTGGGCGGGCTTGACGCGTTGTGTCCTTTTGAGCGCCTTCTGGCCGGAAGCATTGGAAGCCTCCAATGGCCTTTCTGTACATCTGGGCCACAGCGACAATGGCTAGTGGGCCGACCACACTAGCCATGGCCTTGCTGCAGGCCTCGATGGTCATATTGGGGTGGGGATAGGCCTTTACCCCCAGGCATTTGGTTTGGCGCCTGAAGGGTGTTGATGTTGCAGCTGGGGTTGGGACAGCTGAGCCTCAGGCAGCGGCTTCCCTGGCGTAGGTGGGGCTGGGCCCTGCGACTTCGGGCTCGCCATACTCTGCTGCTGGATGTTGACATGCCCCAGACAGCAGCAGTGGAGGTGGGCCTCTGGCAGCAGCAGTGGTGGAGGTTGTGGGGAGGGGCCGGAGGCGAGTCACCCAAGGAGAGTCCCAGGCAGTGACGGTGGAGACCAGCCTCAGGCAACAACAGCAGTGGAGGCAGGCCTCAGGCGAGTCTCAGGTAGGCCCTCTCGCAGCGGTGGGGGCAGACCTGTTGGGGAGGGTCCCCAAGGTACGTCCTAGGCAGCCCCAAACTAGAGTCCCAGGCAACTGCAGTGGAGGTGGGCCTCTGATAACAGCAGCGGTGGAGGAGGTCCTGTGTGGGGCCCCAAGGCAAGTCCCAGGCAGCAGCAGTGAGGCAGGCCCCAAGCAGCAACAGCTGAGGCAGGTCTGGGCGGGGTCTCGGAGACCAGCAGTGGGAGTGGGGCCCAGGCCAGCAGCGATACTGCCTTGACCTGGGTGAGGCCCAGGCTGCAGCTCCAAACGTAGGCCCCAGACTCGGAGGTCATCATCATCATCATCATCAGGGGCAGCTAGTCCAGGGACAGTCTCCTTCAAGGAGGAGAGTCCTTGCACGTACACTCACACACCGATCCAATTCTCAAAAGGGAAAACACCTAAGTGGCCAGTGACAAGCACTGCCCTTGATATTCATCATTGTATGTCAGCCACATCTACCTGATTGGACCAGGTTAACAGCTGCAATTAAGGAACTCAAATTCTGTGATGTCCAGCCTGGCTAACCCCATTACAATCACTATACAATCACTACACCCTCACTTTCTCCCAAAGCTCCATTCCATGGAACCTTGCTGCTTTATTCGACATTAACTTGCTTCCAGAAAAATAGGGACTAGAAGGGATGGGAGACAATGATATGAATAGATTAACTCCAGCAGACAAGGCAATTCTAAAATTAATTTTGGCTCTGGTAGCAACAAATGCTTGCAAGTGTAGACCAATTTATATTGAAGATGCATTTCTGCAGGGAGATCAAATTAAGAGGGATGTGTTTCTTTATCCACTAAAAGCACCAAATACAGTGGGTACAGTGTTTTTTTTAAAAAAAACATATTCATGGCCTAAATGATGCCTCTAGAATTTGGTACTTCTCAGTAAGGTCTGTCTTATTAAAATTGTGTTGTTAAAAAGCTGACCCTACCATGTTTTACTGACACCATAAGGGGCAGCTTTCAGGCGTCATTATACTGCATGTGGATTTTTTTTTGTCATAAGAGCATGAAATTTAGAACATTGCCAGAACGGGCTTAAAGAGAATTCAAATCAGAAGTCAGGTTTCTGGGTGTTTTAAATACAGTGAATTGGAAATCAGGCAGAATGAATTGATTGTTACTGTGCATCAGCAATCTTATTTGGAAAAGATTGGTCTCATTGTTGTTGGTCGAAGTCATAGTCAGAAGAAGATGCAGTGGCTTCAAAACTGACATAGAGGACTTGCGAAGTCTAATTAGACATCTGAATTGGATGGGCACCAAAACAAGGCCAGATGTGACATTTGAAATATTACAGTTCAGCACAACTATGAAAAATTCAAAGGTAGAGGACATTATTCAAATAAAACATAGGAAAAATTTAAATTGTAATACTTTTTTGAAATTTCCATCATTGGGAGTTGCCAAGAACATTAAACGTATTGTTTTTAGTGATCCTTCTTATGCAAATCTTTGTGATGAGATCTTGAGCACAGGCAGGTTTATAGCTTTTCTTGTGGGAATGCAAGACAATTTTGGAAGGTGAACACAGATGCACCTCCTGTCCCTACAGCCATCTCTTTCAATACTCTGAAGAAGCTAAATGAGTGGGCAAAAAACTTGGCAGATGGATTGCAATGTGGAGAAATGTGAGATTATCCATTTTGGCAAGAGAAAAGGAAACACATAATCTTTCCTAAAAAGTGGGAGTCTGGGAAGAGTTGAACTTCAAAGGAACGTGGGTGTCCTTGTTCATGACTCAACATGCAGGTACAGAAAGCAATTAACAAGACTGCCCTTTATTTTAAGAAATTTCAGCATTGGAATAAAGATGTTTTAATGCAATTATACAGTGCCTTAGTGAAAACACATTGAGGATTATGGGCAGCTTTGGTCTCTGCGAAGAAAGATGCACTTACCATGGAGGCAGAGTAACAAAGATTTATCAAACTAAATTCTGGGATTGAGGGGCTGTCATATGAGGAAATATTAAACAGACTGGGTTCATATTTTCTACAAGAGTTAAGAACTGATCTCATTCAAACATAAAATAGTCTTGCAGAGCTTGACAAGTTAGGTACAAGACGAATCTTTCCCTCGTTGGTTTAGATCCGGAACATACACTCTCACGATAAGGGGCAGGCCATTTATGTCTGAAAATAGGGGGTATGTCTACAATTAGAGATTGCTGAATCTTTGGATTTCCCTATTTTAGAAGACTGTGGAGACTCAGTAATTGACAATGTTTCAGACTGTGACTGATAGATTTCTATATATTAAAAATATCAGGATGGTGTAAAAAGAATTGCTGAAGTAGATGATCAGTCATGATCTTGTTGAACTGCAGAATGGGCATTAAGGGCTGAATGGTCTCCACCTTTTCCTGTTTGTCATCTTCTTAAGCAGTTTTGTTCTGAATTCAATAGATAAATGTACAATTAATGACTATTAAGTCCTTCAACAATAATTAATAAATCATGATGTAATTTATTTCAGGTATGTGTCCATTCAGCCTGATCAAAGAAAGCTGATCAATGGCAGCAACGTACTGGGATTACTTGTTGATACTTTATTAAGAGAAGGGTTCCGTCTTGTAAGTACTCGGACAGTTTCCCCCAAAGAGAAGATTGAGTGTTACACATTTGAACGAACCAGGAGAACTGAACTTCTCAACATGTCAGTTGAGCAAGGAGCAAATCGAAATGTAACACAATTCAAGGCAGAAAAATCACAATCCAAAAGGAAGTAACAGATTCCACAATATAAGAACTCGTCTTCTTAATCAACATTTCCTTGAGACCAAAGATGACTTAATTTGAGTGAATGAGTTGGAAAATATATGGACAACTGGTAGCAATCTATCGTCTTGGTCATAATTCACGTGCAACTTGCTGACATGGCTAGCTTAGGCAGCCTCAGTCAAACCAACATAATTCAAAGCTCCTGAAAAAAAAACAACAGTAGAAGATACTTTTGTATTATGTAAACTTGCCCCATCATAACTGTGGAGCAGTTTGTTAGCTTCTCTCCAGTTAACACATGGAATGATGGATTCAATGTGCCCAATACCAAATAACTTTGAGCTAAGAATGTTTTTCATGTTTTGAATCACTAAGTATGGAAAATTTGAGGAGAAAGAAATCTGGATAAAATGTGATTTTGATTTATAGCAGTCCACACTCTGTTGTTTCAACAGAGAACATCTAAATGGGTGTACTGGTATATCAAACTTCTACGTGGTATAAACTCTCTAGCATCACTTGCAAGTCTAAGAAGCACAACTATGTTTCCCATCCTTAAGCAGAACATATACAGTGCAAACAACTTTAAGTACTTGGACAGCTTGATTTTAATAATGAAGAAAGCAGTCAGAAATCATAGAATGTGAAAGCAGTCAGAAATGTCAGACCATTCAGTTTTTTGATGGAAAGGCAAAGATATTTGGCTCATCTACAAATATAAAATATTCTAAACAAACATATTATTGTTTAAATGGCTTGAAGGTATGCAGCCACTCACACAATACCCTTACAACATATAAAGTAGAATTCAATTGATAAATTTCCATTGCTCTTTAATAAAATTTATAATTATGTTTAAGAGGAAGTACAAGACACCATGAAAATCCTGCTTGTTTTGGTAGAACTAAATGCTGAACCCACAGCAGAGGTGCTTAGCAAGGCTATTGACTTGCCTGCCATAGGCCAGGTGCTCGTGCTATACTACCTGAATGCATTAAGCATAGGAAATAGGCATTTTCTGACAAATTAGTTAATAGGCTCTTGCAGTTACTGTCTATATGGTAAGAGTTGGAATCTAATAATCATGAAGTTAATTTGTACCTTTCACTTGTTTTAGAGTACTGAGATCTTATCTGGATTTTCCTGGAAAACACAGATGCATTCATTCTCAAAGCACCTCCTTGCCAATGGCAAACAAGACTTCAAGAGATCTTTTCCCATGATCATTTATTATTTGATCTGTTAAGCAAAGCTACATATTATTGCTTGAATATCTTTAATTCAATGAAAGTATAATTATGGATTGGACAGCCAATTATGTCTACTTTCCATTTCTTGTTGAAGAGCTTTGAATTTTGATTTTACTTTCATATGTTTTGGCTTCTCGCCTTTTATTTTTCTCATTTCTGCTTCTGTTTCACTATTGTTGCTCCTTTACTGAGCTTTAAGATTGCTCTCTTAAGAAAGAGGATGGTATCGTTCTATTACTGGATGGCACTTGTGCAACCACAAAGGTAGGCATGGTTAAATTAGAAAACTCTTTAAGAATTTCAAAGGCTGCACTTTGTTTAGGAAAGCTCCAAACTTATGCCTATGGCTTTCTGTTTACTTCTAAAAAATGAAGTAGGCTAATAGTTTGTTTTTAAAAGAGAAACAGGACTTACATTTTAAGCAGAAAGTAGCTCTCCCTGAATTTTACAGATCTGTACTCAGAGCTTGTGTTGTTACTTTCTGATTGCTTTGAAGTTCAGGGCTGTCACGCAACTGGTGTTTACTGAGGTTTCCAAGTGTTTGCTACTTAGAACTTGGAACCTCTTATGAAGAGCAATTGTTGCTTACCATGATGTGTCACAATGATGTGGGCTTTAATTCCAGCAGGTTATTGTACCTGATATGACAATGCTTACGTGAGCTCTTGTAATGTAAGAACTAGAAAGGAGAAATGTGCTATTGAAAAATTCAACACAAAGTTCTTGATATATACATACATACAGTAATAGGTACATCTATGTCTCAGCTAATATTAAGGTATTCAGTTACAATCATCACCATACTTCCATGTCACATACTTATGACATCTTGATGAGATCATGATCATGCCCCTTAAAACTATACTGCACATTAATTGTGAGACATAATACATCATCAACAATATAGAATGCTTGATCCTCTTTTGATTTTTGCCTTTTGCTCAGCGGACTGTATACTTCAATGTATTTGTGCATGTTCTTAATATTTTTAATGCCATTAGAGTTATGGATTGTTTGTCACGTTGGTCACTTGTATTCTGTTCTGGGGTCAGGATTGGCCTTTAAAGCCACATTTTCACTGCGTGCATGCCCAAGGTCCTTTGATATGAAGAAAAGCTGCACAGCTTTTGGCTATGTGTGACAAGTCATATCCGTTAGAGATCCTGTTGGCTTGGTATATTTTGTTGACTGTGGCTATAGTGTTGGTTGCACTAATGGATGTAATAATTGTTGGCCTGCCATCATGGCTTCATACTTGCATTCACCTTAAATTACTGCATCAATGGAATACCCTTTTGTCTTGCCCAGAAGATTCTACCTGAAGCTTTTAAGTGATGTAGAGTCAATAACTATCTCATTGATTCGTTATGAGTTCCATGTTGGAAAATTTACATTCATTTTCTTTGCTGCAGTATCATCTGACAAACTGGTCATTGGCTTTTAGGCTTGCCGTGTATATGACAATATGGAATCTATTATTCCTGAAGTTAATTTTTACATTGAGCCAATCCTAGACAATCTTCCAGGTCTCAAAGACCACCACAGAAAGCCTAGATAATAGACAATAGGTGCAGGAGTAGGCCATTCTGCCCTTCGAGCCTGCACCACCATTCAATATGATCATGGCTGATCATCCTTAATCAGTATCCTGTTCCTGTCTTATCTCCATAACCCTTGATTCCACTATCCTTGAGAGCTCTATCCAACTCTTTCTTAAAATGAATCCAGAGTCTGGGCCTCCACTGCCCTCTGGGGCACAGCATTTCACACAGGCACCACTCTCTGGGTGAAAAAGTTTCTCCTCATCTCTGTCCTAAATGGTCTACCCTGTATTTTTAAGCTGTGTCCTCTGGTTTGGCACTCACCCATCAGCAGAAGCATGTTTCCAGCCTCACAGAGAGAGTGTCCAATCCTCTAATAATCTTGTATGTCTCAATCAGATCCCCTCTCGGTCTTCTAAACTCAAGGGTATACAAGCCCAGTCGCTCCAGTCTTTCAGCGTAAGGTAGTCCTGCTATTCCAGGAATTAACCTCGTGAACCTATGCTGCACTCCCTCAATAGCCAGAATGTCTTTCCTCAAATTTGGAGACCACAGCTGCACACAATACTCCAGGTGTGGTCTCACCAAGGCCCTGTACAGCTGCAGAAGAACCTCTTCGCTTCTATACTCAATCCCTCTTGTTATGAAGGCCAGCATGCTATTAGCCTTCTTCACTACCTACTGTACCTGCATGCTTACCTTCATTGACTGGTGTACAAGAACACCCAGATCTCTTTGTACTATCCCTTTACCTAAACTGATTCCATTTGGGTAGTGATCTGCCTTCCTGTTCTTGCCACCAAAGTGGATAACCATACATTTATCCACATTAAACTGCATCTGCCATGCATCTGATCACTCACCTAACCTGTCCAGGTCACCCTGTAATCTCCTAACATCCTTCTCACATTTCCCCCTGCCACCCAGCTTAGTATCATCAGCAAATTTGCTAATGTTATTACTAATACCATCTTCTATACCATTAATATATATTGTAAAAAGCTGCAGTCCCAGCATTGATCCCTGCGGTACCCCACTGGTCACTGCCCATTCCGAAATGGAGCTGTTTATCACTACTTTGTTTCCTGTCAGCCAACCAACTTTCAATCCAAGTTAGTACTTTGCCCCCAATACCATGCACCCTAATTTTGCTCACTAACCTCCTGTGTGGGACTTTATCAAAAGCTTTCTGAAAGTCCAGGTACAGTACATCGACTGGATCTCCCTTGTCCATCTTCAGAGTTACATCCTCAAAAAAGTCCAGAAGATTAGTCAAGCATGATTTCCCCTTCATAAATCCATGCTGATTCTGACCTATCCTGTTACTACTATCCAGATGTGTCATAATTTCATCCTTTATAATAGACTCCAGCATCTCTCCCACCACTGAGGTCAGACTAACTGGTCTATAATTTCTTGCTTTCTCTCTCCCACCTTTCTTAAAACGTGGTACAACATTAGCCACCCTCCAATCTGCAGGAACTGATCCCGAATCTATCGAACTCTGGAAAATAATCACCAACGCATCCACGATTTCTCGAGCCACCTCCTTCAGTACCCTGGGATGTAGACCATCAGGCCCCGGGGACTTATCAACCTTCAGTCCCCTAACAGTGTCTCCAACACCAATTCCTGGCAAATATAAATTCCCTTCACTTCAGGTCATTCAGCCACTGTTACCTCAGGGAGATTGCTTGTGTCTTCCCCAGTGAACACAGATCTGAAGTACCAATTCAATTCTTCTGCTATTTCTTTGTTCCCCGTAATATATTCCCCTGTTTCTGTCTTCAAGGGCCCAATTTTAGTCTTAACCATTTTTTTGCCCTTCACATACCTAAAAAAAGCTTTTAATATCCTCCATTATATTTTTGGCCAGTTTACCTCCGTACCTCATTTTTTTTCTGCGTATTTCCTTTTTAGTGATCCTCTGCTGTTCTTTAAAAGCTTCCCAGTCCTCCGTTTTCCCACTTATCTTTGCTATGTTATACTTTTTCCTCTTTTAACTTTATATGTTTCTTAACTTCCCTCGTCAGCCACGGCCACCCATGCCTCCTCCTAGGATCTTTCTTCCTTTTTGGAATGAAATGATCCTGCAACTTCTGCATTGTACACAGAAATATCTGCCATTGTTCCTCCACTGTCATCCCTGCTAAGGTATTGCACAATTGAACTTTGGCCAGCTCCTCCCTCATAGCTCCTTTATTCAACTGAAAAATTGTCACTTCTGATTGTACCCTCTCCCTCTCAAATTGCAGATTGAAGCTTATTGTATTATGGTCACTACTTCCCAATGGCTCCTTCACTTCAAGGTCCCTGATCAATTCTGGTTCGTTGCACAATACCAGATCCAGAATTGCCTTCTCCCTGGTAGGCTCCAGCACCAGCTGTTCTAAGAATTCATCTCGGAAACACTCCACAAAGTCTCTTTCTTGGAGGTCCAATACCATCCTGATTCTCCCACTCTACCTGCATGTTGAAATCCCCCATAACAACTGTAGTAATATCTTTGCGACAGGCCAATTTCAACTCCTGATTCAACTTACATTTGACATCCAGACTACTGTTTGGGGGCCTGTAGATAACTCCCAAGAGGGTCTTTTTACCCTTAGAATTTCTCAGCTCTATCCATACTGACTCTACATCCCCTGATTCTAGGTCCCCCCATGCAAGGGACTGAATATCATTCCTTACCAACATGGCCACCCCACCCCCTCTGCCCGTCAGTCTGTCTTTACGATAGCACGTATAGCCTTGAATTTCCCAGGCCCTGTCCACTTGAAGCCACGTCTCAGTTATCCCCACAATATCGTATCTGCCAATTTCCAAAAGAGCCTCAAGCTCATCCATCTTATTTCTAATGCTTCGTGCATTCATATATAGTATTTTTAATTTGTTACTACCCTCACCCTTCCCATCAGCTTCTATTTCACTCAACCTTACAGCATGATCTCTTTTTGAGTTTTCTTCTTCATTGATACAGTTGTCTTTCTTGACTTCCCTTATTCTAACTTTCCCTTCAATTTCCTTCTTAAACATTGTTTGTCCCCTCCCCCCCGCAACTTGGTTTAAATGCAGCTGTGTTGCAGTAGCAAACCTGCCTGCCAGAATGCTGGTCCCCAAGCTATTAAGGTGCAAACCGTTTCTCTTGTATAATTTATGCTTACCACAAAACATACCCCAGTGATCCAAGAATTTACATCCTTTATATACCAATTCTGTAAAGTCCCTTCTTATCAATCACAAATAAGATTTTCAGTACCCCTTATGTGGATCATCTATTGTTGGATCTGAAAGTAGAACTGTTTGCTACAGTTAGTATCATTGACTGTCCAGTCCATAATTAAATGATTGCATCTTTTTATCTTTGGAGGTCCTTGTTTTATTCTTGGAGTAAAGTGTGGAGCTTTGAGAATGAATGCATCGGAGTTTTCCAGGAAAATCCAGGTAAGATCTCAGTACTCAGTATTTGTTAATTTCTTTCACTGGTATTGCGTGTCTCCTTTTTTTTCACCTTTTCTGCTTGTTATTTTTGGCTGTTCCTGCTGCTTTCCTTATAGCTGCACGTAGATGATGTGCATGCAAAATAAAGAATGAAGACTTCATAAGGGCTTCCCTTCACTTCTGTGATGATTTGTTGAGGTAGATTTGCACACTGATTTTTGCACACAACTAAACCACTGTGCTGATGTGGCATATGCAGATTTTCAAAAGGCATTTGACACAGTACTGCACAAAACTGGAGAGAAAATTCACAGTTCATGAGATAAACCAGACAACAGCAACATTGGCTCTTCTGACTGAAAATTGTTACAAATACTTCAGCCTCACCTTTTGAGTTATATTCTGGGTTCTCCCAGGAAGGACGATGTCAATAGTTGTGAAGTCTCTTCCTCCAGTGAGTCATTTAATTGTCCACCACCATTCTTTTACAGATCAGAAGAACTGCAGAACTTAGACCTGGCCTGTTGGTTGTATAATTGTTTAGACCTTTACCACCTGCTGTATTGTGTGCTCAGCCAGCAAGTACTGACTAAATGTTGCAGTTTCATCAGGTTAACACCTCAGTTTTAGGCATACCTGGTGCTGTCCTTCTGTAGTCCCTGCTCTCTTCATTGAAAAAGGCTTGATAGTAATGATACAGTAGAGATATAGCTTGCATTAGGAATACTGTTCTGTTGGTAGTGGTGGTACACACTAGCACCTCTAAGGCTCAGTCTTGAACTACTAAATCTGTTGAAAAATCTATGGCATTTATTTGCATTCCCTTGAATTTAGAGGACTGAAGAGTAATCAAGTGGAACTATATAAACTAATAGAGGAAATTTAAAAACAAAAGGGATAACCCTTAGTACAAAATAGACTGCAAGAATTTAAACCCAGAAGCACATTAACCATACAACACAACAGTCAAAGTTTCTAAAATGTTTCCTGAAAAGGCAATGAATGCTATTTTAATTTAAATTCTTCAGATCAAGAACTTCTTAGGAATAGCAACAAGGGACATGGACTAAAGGTGAGCAAACTGTGCAGATTCATGACTTTGAAATGAAAGCTTAGGTTGAATTGCTTATTCTTACTCCCTCAAAAGGATTCAATAACTTAAAACAAATACTTTGAATTCGGCATCAATTCCTTAAAGTTCAAATAAAGGATGGTCACCTTTTGACTTTTAGGGAATAAAGAAAATTTTAAAAAATTATAAGCTATACATGCACAAAAAGAGATAATAGGGTCTAAATAAACAGGGAGTTTATGGCTTGCTGTAGGAAGATAGACTGCATAAACATTCATGACAAGGTTAATTAAAATAGCCCAGTGTGTTATACAGCAGATCTGAGTGCCAGTTATTATTTTGTTTAACTCTAGAAGTAATCATGCTACATGGAATCATTTGTCACAGTTAAATGAGAAAATCTGGCAAGCAGGTTTAAACTTATCTGGGTTATACCATTACTTATATCACCACAGAAACTCTAGTGGGCACAATACTTTCCACTGTTACCACAATTTGTGCTTTTGTCTCTTTGTAAATCTAACTTGTAAATCTAAAAAAGAGAATGTTTTGAAAACCCCAAAGTAAATTCATATTTAATAATATCTAATATTGAACTTCCAACAGAGTTGTTTTTCAAAAATAGCTAATGAATAAGTTAAACAAACTAAATTATGGAATTATTATTTACTCTATGCTCCAATTGAAATAACATTCATAATGTTACTGGATTAGTAATAAAATCTTCTCAATCCTTTTCTATTTTCTTCCAATTTTATTGGCTCTGTTCCTTAGTATAGATGGGATGGTGAATCTGCAGATTTAGAAGTGGTTACAATTTAACATTAAAGAAACAAATTAATAGTTGAAATTATTTTAATATGAAACCAAGTGTCCACTATCTCTGAAGACAAGCTTTGCCCAGTTTAGACTCCTACTCAATGAAGCTTGAAGAAACAAGTACAATAATGGGGCATCATGGTGGCTCAATGGTTAGCACTGCTGCCTCACAGCACCAGGGACCTGGGTTCAATTCCAACCTCAGGTGATTGTGGAGTTTGCACACATTCTCCCAGTGTCTGCATGGGTTTCCTCCCACAGTCCAAAGAGGTGCAGGTTAGCTGAATTGGTTGTGCTAAATTGCCCTTGTGTTCAGGAAGTGTAGGTTAGGCTGGGGGAATGGGTTACTCTTTGTAGAGTGCCAGTGTGGACTTGTTGGGCTGACAGACTGCTTTTCACATGATCAGGATTCTAGAAATATTGTTATTTAAGCTTTCACCTTTATCAACAATCTGAAAAGTTATTAGATAAGAACATATTAATATTCTATTATTTACAATAATTTCAACAGCTTGCAATAAAAACATTTAATTGTTAACATGACACCCCTATTAAAAAGGGAGTAGGGCAAAATAAGAAAAATTACAGGCCAATTAGCCTAACCTCGTTCATGGTAAGATTTCGGTGTCCATTGTGAAAGATGAGATTTCTGAATACTTGGAAAAGCATGGTAAAATAAGCAAAGTCAGCATGGTTTCGTCAAGGGGAGGTCATGTCTGACAAATCTACTAGCATTCCTTGAGAAAGTAATGAGCAGGTTAGATCAAGGAGAGCCAACAGATATTACCTACCTGGACTACAAGGAGGCCTTTGATAATGTGCCGTACAGGAGGTTGCCAAGCAAGATAAGATGTGAGGGGCAAGGTGCGAGCATGGATAGAAACTTGGCTGTCTGGCAAAAAGCATAGTGTGTGAATAAAAGGATTTTTTTTAAGATGGCACCCAGCAACAAGTGGTGTTCCACAAGGGTCAGTGTTTTCACTTCATATGAAGGAATCTAGATGAAGGAACGGAGGGCATTCTGGCTAAGTTTGCAGACAATAAGAAGATATGGAGAGGGACACTTCGTATTGAGGTGGTGGGGAGGCTGCAGAAGGATTTAGACAGGTTAGGAGAGTGGGCAAAGAAGTGGCAGATGGAATACAACATAGGGGAAAAAAGTGTGAGGTCATGCACTTTGGTAAGAATACAGCATGGATTATTTTCTAAAATGGGAGAAAATTAAATAGTCAGAAATGCAGAGACTTGGGGGTTCTAATCCAGGATTCTCAAGGTAAACTTGCAGGTTGGGTCAGTAGTTAAGAAGGCAAATGCAACGTTGGCATTAATTTTGCAAAGACTTGAATATAAAAGCAGGGATGTACTTCTGAATCTCTAAGGCTCTGGTCAGGCCACATTTGGAGTATTGTGCATGGTTTTGGGCCCCTTATCTGAGGAAGGATGTATTGGCCTTTGAGCATGTTCAGAGGCAGTTCACATGAATGATCCCAGGAACAAAAAGGTTAAGGAGGAACATTCGAGGACTCTGGGTTTATACTTGGAGGGGAAGGAATCTAATTGAAGCTTACAGAATACTGAACAGCCTGGACAGAGTGGATGTTGGGAAGATGTTTCCATGGTTGGGAGAAACTAGGACTAGAGGGCACAGCCTTAAAGAAAGTAAATGCAAGGCCTTTTAGGACAGAGATAAGGGAAACTTCTTGAGCCAGAGTGGTAAATCTACCACTGCCACTGAAGATCATGGAGGCCAGGTCAGGGTATATTTAAGATGGAGACGGATAGCTTGATTATGAAAGGGATCAAGGGCTACAGGGGAGAAAACAGGAGAATGAGGTTGAGAAACTTATAATCCATGACTGAATGGCAGAGCAGACTTGATGGGCTGAATGGCCTAATTTCTGCTCCTGTGTCTTATGGTCTTATAACCAGGCTAATGTGCAATTGAAAAAGTTAACCAAACTGTTCTTAAGTTCACTTAAGCTTAGAATGAGTATAGGGGAGACCTAGGATTAATTGGGACAGATATGATACATGGGAAATCCTCACTGCTGACTGGAATGCATGGGAGACAAGCAGTCAGTAAGGACTTGTGGGTGGGAGAAAGAATGAACAAAAAAACACAGGTAAAAAGTGGCAGAAAAAAGAACCTGTCAGAAGGGGAAATGGTCAATCCAGCCAAAGCTACTCTTCTGAAGGAACTGCCACACACAATTCCGTCTCTACAGGTACAAAATAGTACAGTCCATAATTTTCCAAAATGAATAGCTGTCAAGAAGCATCCACATTAAAATGAAGAATTATCCAGATTTTCCAAGGCTTTATATCAGACAAGAACTGGGATGATGTGGTGGCAGAGACTGTAACATTGACTATTTTGCAAATGAGGAAGCCAATAAAGTGAAGACAGACAAGTGGCAGGTACAATTTCTTGTTGATCAAGGAGGAGTTCATCCATTTGGGGAAAAAAGCCACATGGAATGGGTGCGTATTTGAATGCAAAGACAATAAACATTGCTACTGTAATGAGAAAGGATATTTATCAGGAGTCATCCAGTGAAAATACATGGGTTGAAATTGGAAAAGAAGAAATGGATGATTGTTTTGATGAGAGTGTACTAAAGGCCCATTAATATAATCAGAGGGAAACTGAGGAGCAAACATGTAGAGAGATATCAGACGGATGCAAGAATAACTGCATTGTTGTAGTAGTAGTAGTAGAGGATTTTAATTTCCCAAACATTGACTAGGACTGACAGTGTTAAAGTTTAAGACAGGGAAGAATTTGCTAAGTGCGTTGAACAAAATTTTCTTTATCAATATATAAATGCTTCTACTAGAGAAGGAGCAAGACTTGACCTTTCTTGAGACTGAAGTGTTAGTAGGGGAACACTTTGGGATTTGTTAGCGCAGATGAAATGATCTCAGTCTGAGCCCAAAGTGCGGTTCGACAATCGGTAATTTTATTAAAGTGTTTAACGCCGGCGGAGACCAACAGAGGTCTGAATCTCGATCGCTCTCCCGTCCCTGCACGATGTTACAAGTTATATACTTCATGAGTCAGGATGTAGGAGATTGGGTATGAATGGTGGCAATCATGGCTGGAGTATGTGTGAATGTCAAGCTTCCTGCCGTCCTTGGAGAGTCGGCAGCATACACAAAATGTGTGCTGTTTATCTTTACGTAAATGGGTCCGGGTGCTATCTGCTTGTCTCTGTGAGGGCTGGAGGCTTGCACCCCCCCTTTGTTACTTCCAAAGTGTCTGTTAGATTCATCCTGTTTGTTTGGTGTTTGCCTTTTGTGTAGGACCGTTTTGCATGATCAGGTTATGGGTGTGTGTCAGTTGGAACCTTGACGAGATTATAAGGTGGGTTTCGATCTGTGAGTCATGACCATTGTCTGGAGTCCTGACTAGTGTCTGGTCCGGTGTGTATTCGTAACTGTCTTTGGGCCCCCTTCTCCCGATCATGTGGTTGGGCTGGCACATGCTGTTTTAAAATGAATACTGTTTGCTTTAAAATGGATACTGCTGGCTCTCCCGATGTGGGCCTTGCTCCACGGTAAACACGGGGCGGTTTATCACCCCCCTTCAGGATTAGTAATCAATTTTGTTTTAAAATTGTTATTGAAAAGGATAAGCCTTCCATAAAAGTTAAAATTTTAATTGGAGTAAGGCAAATTTTAATGATAGGGGACAGAACTTTCAAAAGTTGACTGGTTGCAGGTACAGGGCTGGCTGACAAATGGGAGGCTGTCCAAAGTGTGAAAACTAAATTTCAGAGGCAGTGTTCCTGTTAGAGTCAAAGACAGCTGGTAAGATTAGTGTACAAATGGATGAAAAGATACTGAAGTTCTAGCCAAGAATAAAAACAGAGACAACTGGAATCAAATAAATCTCTTGAAGCATATAGAATAAAAGAGAGCATTCTTAGTGAGAAAATCAGGAAGGCAAAGAGGGAATATGAGATAGCCTTGGCAGAAAAGGATAATCCAAAGACATTTTACAAGTACACTAAGAGCAAAAAACAACTGGAGAGAGTAGGGCCTCTTAGAGATCAATGAGGTCATCTTAGTGTTGAACCTCAGGAGATGGGGGAGATATTAAATTAATACGTCACATCAGTTTTTACCGTGGAGAAAAAATAATGAAGGCTAGAGAACTCCAGCAAATAATGATGTTTTGAAAACGGCTCACATTACAAAAGAGGAAGTAATGAGGTCTAAGAAAGATAAATCTCCCAGAACTGATCAAATGTATCTCAGGATGTTAAGAAGTTAGGAGAAAATTGTGGAGAAAATATTTGTATCTATAACCATGGGTTATAACCACTGGAGGATGGTTAATGTTGTGCCTTTGTTTAAGAAAGGTGGTAAGGAAAATCTTGGACCTTTAGACCTACAAGTCCAACATTGGTGGTGGGTAATTCTAAAAAGATGGATTTACGTGCCTTTGGAGAGGAAAGGAATGCTTAATCAGCATGGCTTTATGTGAAGGAAAGAGTCTCAAACTTGGAGTTTATTTCAGTAAGTAACCAAATAGGATGCAGAGCAGTTGACATGGTTTACTTGGACTTTACCAAAGCCTTTGAGGTTCCGCATGCTAGATGAATTAGTAAAGTTAAAATTACATGGGATTTAGGATGAGCTTGCCAATTGGATAAGAGATTGGCTTATGGTAGGAGACAGCGGTAGGGTGGACGAGGGTAGTTTGTCGGACTGGAGGACTGTGACCAGTGGTGTTCCATAAGGATCGGTACTGGGTCTGCTTTTGTCTGTCATTTATAAGCGATTGGATAAGAATATAGGAGGCATAGTTAGTAAGTTTGCAGATGACACCAAAATTAGTGGTATAGTGGACAGTGAAGGTTACTTTAAGATTACAAAGAGATATTGATCAATTGGGTCAACGAGCTGAGGAGTAGCAGATGAAGTTTGATTTGGATAAGGAGGTAATGATAAAACAAACAAGGGCAGGATTTATACAATTAAAAGTAGGGCCTTGGGTAGTATTGTAGAACAGATATAATTCTTTGTAAATTATATCACATATAGTAGGCTGGGTAAGAAGACATTTAATTCTTGCTTTCAGAGCTCAGACTTTTAAGTTGGAATATCATGCTGAAGTTATAAAGATTGGTAGTGAGCCTCCTCTAGAGTATTGTACACAGTTCTGGTCACTCTTATAGGAAGGATATTATTAAATTGGAGGGGATTCAGAAAAGATTTACCAGGATGTTGCTCGGAACAGAGGGCTTGAGTTATAAAAATTTGGTGGATTTGCTAGGCCTTTTTTCCACTAGACTGAAGGATTTGAGGGGTTACCTTATAGAGGTTTATAAAACCATGAGGGGCCTGTAAAACATGAATAGCAAGTGTTTGGAATGGACGAGTTCAAAACTAGAATATTTTTAAAGTGAGAAAATGACTTAAGAGGACATAAGGGGCAACATATTTTTGAAAAAAAAAAGTGACTTGTGTATGGAATGAACTGCCAGCAGGAGTGGTGGTTGCAGGTACCGTTACAAAATGTTCAATAAGTAGATGATTAGGAAAGGTTGGGAGGAATATGAGCCAAAACATAGATGGACTAGTTTAGTTTGGGAACATTGTCAGCCTAGTTGGATTAAAAGGGTCGGTTTTCATGTGGTATGACTACGACTAACTCACATGGATGAGCAGAAGAAAATCAAAGGGTTAAAACACAAAATCATTGAAGGGACATTAAAACTAAAATAACAAAAAACCCCAAAATTCTAGGCTACATCAAGAAACATAAATCAGTAATGCTACATTAACACTACATTAAGACAGTATATGAAAGTGTTAAGACATGGGGTAAATCATCCTGCTTAATTTAAGCCAGCAACACAATCTATTCCATGCAGTTATGTGAAAATTTGAGGGGCCAAGAACTAGTTCAAGTAAAAGCTACAACAGTTCTTAAAGTATAACAGAGAATAATTAAGTAATAGCTATCTTTTATTTTCCCTTCTATAAGAACAGGCCAATAAATGGTTGGGGGGGTTAAGATTTACTGAAAACATTCAAAATTTCAAAACCACTCAATCATCTTTTCTTCTTCGGGATTTTTGCTTCACAGGTTACTGATCGATAACTTCCTTTAACAGAGCTAGACTATTATATAATTACACACAATTAAAATATAATTTAAACTGATTGGCAAAATTCAAATTGGTTTGTCACCAAGCAACCAGCTACACTAACTGCTGGACCACATGTTACATTGTATCTTATTGAGAACACTGGTGCTGTCAGATAGTTCTACTTAGCTTTTAACTTTCTTAAAAAGGTACAGTACACCCACATCTTCATAAGTGCAATCACTAATGCAATTGAGTGATCTGTTAAATTGTAAAAATATTAAAAGGCACAAATCAGTGTAGATTCAGTTGTAAGGAATTTGAAAGTACAGTTATGAAGATAAACTAGAGATACTGAAACTATTTGAAATGCAGCCAGTGAAGAGCAAGAGGAAATCAGAGTTTTATAAATTATGAAGTTTTGATAGAAGGGTATGGTTGGACTGCAAGTTGCAGTGAACTCAAACACAGTTGAGGAGAGAAGTTTAGAAAAATTTCTAAACAGAGCACTGTTGATGCATAGAGCATTTTTCTGCAAGGTGGTGGATGAGTTACAAAACGTTCCCATTTGTGTGACAGTGAAATGCAGCAAATAAAGCATGGAATTATTTCGACAACCATTCTTCTGGGAAATAGGATCATTTGCTAGGACAGCTAGTTGGTTACAACATATGCAGATAGAAATAAATTGTCGACTGCCATATGCTAACTCTAGCAGTGCCTTTTGGCGAGATTGTGACCCTCCTGTGGCAGAGTAAGTGCCCCACTGCAGACCAGGTTTAAGTCCCACCTGCTTCAGAGGTGTACAATAACATCGGAACATGTTGATTAGAAAATCTGCTAAATACAAAAAACTTAAAACTAGAATGTGTTTTTGCTGAGGTCAGTTGTAAATGTTATAATCTCGAAGTCTCTGATCAATGCTTTTCCCCCCCTTTTTATTCCCCCCCATCCTTTTAAACATTACTAGCAGCATTATGCACAGATGTTTTAATAAAAGTGATTGTTACATTTAAATTGTGAGACAACCTTCACAAAATATAAACTTGTTACAAAAAAGAAAGTTAGATTATCTAATACCTTGACTTGTGCACAAGGTTGAGGCTAATTTTCTTTATCCAAAAAAAAAGGGTCAATATTTACACAAGTAATAGTAGAGTTGAAATCCACTTTCTCCCATTGACTCACTGTCCAAATTGTCAGATTGGAGACTGTTCCTGCCAATCCTACTCCCAAATTTGTATAAAAGGAACCTTAAGTTGTGCACACGGGAGCTGAACAGTTGCCTTCACTAAACGTGCTATTCCATGATCCTATCAATTAATTGCATTTGGATGAAGGCTGGTTTGACTTCAATGTGTGGTAAATGCAGGTGGCATTGCTGCCTCGCAGTCCTAGGGACCCAGGTTTGATTCCAGTCTTGGTGACAGTGTGGAGTTTGCATTTTTCTCGTGGTGTCTGCGTGGGATCCCTCTGCGTGCTCCGGTTTCTTTTCAGTCCAAAAGACGTGCAAGGTGGATTGGTCATGGTAAAAACTCCATGTGGGGTTACAGGAATAGCATGTACATGCATGGGATGTTCTCTGGAGTGTTGGTGCAGATTTAATGGGCTAAATGGCCTCTGCCTGCCTTGTAGGGATTCTATGATTCTATGTAGAGTTTGGATTTCTGAGTGGTGAGGAGTCAACTTTTACTCAAGAGTGATCACTACTCAACTCTAAATGGCAACATTTGTACAAAATAAAACAATAAATCTGAGAGCTGCAGTAGTTAATTGAATTTTAATTGTTTATTTCATAATTAAAACAAGATAAAATACAGTTACCATAAGAAATAATACACAAATTGGATTATTTTAAACTAATACAAGAGTATTGGTTCTTAGTATGGGATACAAGAATTGTTTTGGTAGTAATTTCAGCTGCTCTCTGCTTTATAGTTTGTGTCATGTTTGGAGACTTAGAATTTTATATGTTAACATGAGCATTTTAAAATTACATCATTTTGTAAATTGTATCAAATTACAAATCAGTTACAAAGAAGATACGAAAAGATATCTGCTTAGTGGCAGATTACAAAGCAATGTTAAGATTTCTCATACAGCAAAAATAACCATTACCTTACTCATCACAAATGATGAGTGTGCAACTCCTGGTAGTGGCAGAAGCAGTCAGCCTTGCTCCAGCAGCACAATCAATATTGGGGACATTCACAGGAGTTTAACTCCAATATTTACGTGCTGCTAAGGCACTGCTGACATCAGAATGGTGTTTTGCTTTCAGTGTTTAGCATGACTAAAGCACCAGGTAGCAATTTGATTTTGAAGATGAAAAGACATTGTAATGAAATCAGATTATTCTCCTGTCTTCATGTGGCAGCACAATATGGCCTGCATCTCCGTACAACTCACAAACCATTATGTGCTGCTAGTTCACTACAGGATCACCATATATAAATGTTTTTCTTCTCAATTTTATGCAGCTCTTCTTTATCAAGGAAAGAAAAATGTACCAAAATCAGTTGTGCAAAATTATTAATTATCTTAATAATGAATGAATGGTTGAGATCAGAAATACATTTGTGGTTAAACTGTTTTATTGCAAACTTCTGGGAGCAGAAAACAAGCTAAGAATTACAATATAATATGAATAGTAACTGGTTGTCCAGTCTAAAATTGCAAAGATAATACTCAATTTTTAAAAGACCTTAGAAACTAAACATAGCTGCATAAACTAAAAAAATTCTAAATATTACACATTACAACAGTTTGATTTGTCTCCAGTTTAAATCCACTCCAGAATACAATTAACATGATGAATAAATATTCTCAATTTACTGTATTGTATTCTTCTACAGTAAATACAGAGTTACACAACACAGAAATAGACCCTTTAGTTCAACCAGTCCATGCTGACCATAATCCCAAACTAAACTCATCCCACCTGCCCTTATCCTTTCAACCTGCTCTTATTCATGGTTGTATCCAAATGTCTTTTATACACTAACTGTCCCAGTTACCGTCACCACTTCTGAAAGTTTATTCCACCGATGGACCACTTTTTAAAAAAAAAATGCCCCTGGTCTTTTTTTTTAAAAGAAACACTCTCCTCTCACCTTAAAAATATGCCCCATAATCTTGAAATCCCTTACCCTAGGGAAAAGACACCTGCCATTCACTTTATGATTTTATAAACCTAAATTTAAAAAAGGTTACTCCACAACCTTTACAGTCTAGTGAAAAAGTCGTCCCAGGTCTATCCAGTCCCATTTGATAACGCAAACCCTCCATTCCTAGCAACATCCTGGTAAATCTTTTCTGTAAAATGTTTATTGCTAGTGTCACATGTATAAGAGGAAAAGTCATCTAGTTTTAATGCTAGATTTGAGATTAACTTTATTGGTGACTATTTACGACTAGCAATCACATCATACAAACAAATTGTTGGAGACATTCAATAAGTCCAACAGAATCTGAGGAGAGATAGCACATTTACTATGGAGTCCATGAACCTTCTGTACTGGAGTCAAAATATTAAGTCTGCTTTCTCTCCATAGATGCTGCCAGATCTGCTGAGTTTCTCCAGCAATGGCTGTTTCTGTTTCAGATCCTCAGCATCCAGTTCTTTATTTTATCACATTCTGAAAAGTTCAAACCAGGATGGAGCTTAGACCACCCTCCAGGAATTTCATACCTTTGCATTCTAACAAGTAAAACCAACATGGAACATTATTTTTCTTCAGCAAGGTCTGAACATGGAGTTATTGAAATGCATTATGCTTTTAGTGGCACAAATGGCCCAAGGCATATCTCAGAACAAAGAATGGGTTTTTGACCAGGAGCATAGAAGCATAGCCCTCTTATACTTGAGGAGTGGTAATATTCCCATTTATCTCCCAGCGCGAATATTGGACCTCTGGCTAGAGAGACCAAAACCAATTGTTTTAAAACCTGACTCATTCAGGAACTCATGACCAATATAATCCCCATCCTCTGACACCATTATTTGTGTCTGGTAAAACAAATAACCTACTGTTAACATCACTACCTTCAACACCCTCACCAGAAAGCCTGCCTCAAATCCAATCAGTGTTCAGCTAGCTCAAAACAAGAATTAGAAGGAATGGGACCCTTGAGCCTGATCTTATGAATGATGGAGCATGGTTGGTTTGATTAGTTTACATATCCCTATTAACCTTCCACCGCAGATAGATTCTTGATCAACAATCTTGAAAAAAGTTCAGGATACTACTCTTACAAATTACTTCTTGCCTTCATTTCTCATCTCAACCAAACCTGCTTTCATATCCTGGCTTCGCAAATTTAGGCCTTCCCTCTCGATTGTGCTATTGCCACCATCCATTAACCTCTAGTTTTTCCTAGATTCCTTTCCATCTAAAAAGATCACATGTCCTTAAATATTTGGGTCCCAATCTTTCTCAGACCCTATAGCCACAACATTGAGTATGTTGGCTATCTGACCATTGTGTTGATTTGTTCTCTCAAATAGTTTGTGTTGTTTTGAATAGTACGTGTACTCAGTGTCTTTCTGTTTTTTATAATCTTTAGCCTGATAGGAAGGCATATAGAATACAAATCTATTACAGCATGTCCCAGATTAATACCATTCTCTTTTACTTTCCTCTATCACATCTTCCCAACTTAATCACTAACTCCCAAACATTTGATTTAAAATGCTCTGGACATTCTAGTTATGCAGCTTTTTGGAACACCAGTGCCAGAATGGTTCAAATAGAGATCATCCTAATGGTACAACCCCACTTTGACCAGATGTGGGGATTGCTGGCCCCAAACTTGAATCCACTTCTACCACCTATTTTTGGGCTGCTCATTCTCTCTCTACTCATATTTGCCCTATGCCATTTTTATTTTTGTAGCTCATGTACTAATTGATATCCAATGCATTAACACCACTGAATCTACCACTAACATCCTGGGGCTTTCCACTGACCAGAAACCAAGCTGGACTACCTGTATAAACACAGCAAATTCTTAATCTGGTTAATCAGATATTCCAAATCATCAAGGAGGTCTACATATATCAATGGCAAAACACACTAAGTAATAGATATGTAATGCATGGGCATTATATACTTTATTCACAGTGTAAATCATAAATAAAAATGTAACTTTGCCTTAAATAATAAAAAAGACTTACCAGCAGAGAGCCTTCTCGCTTGCACCCTCAACGTGACTATTTCAACATTACAGTATTGGAGAATACATTGAATCAACTGTTGATATTTTGTGTGGCCATTTGATTGAGCAATAAGCATATTTAAAATTGAGGTAAGTAAATTAAAACTATGATAATTGGACAGAACATTGCCAGAAACTTCATAGTATATAATTGAGGTATATAATTTTTGCCAGTTTATCATTAAGTGCTCTAGTTCAGAAGATGCTGGTTAAAAGTTTGTAGTAATGTGCATAATAGAGCAGGTCAGGGTCTATAAATCCTGTATGGGTAATGGGACTTGGGTCTTCCCATCAACGATGCACAAATCAAGTGGATGATAGAACACTCCTCACATGCCTGGTTAAATGCAGCTCTTAAAAACATTCACGAATGTACACCTTATGTCTTTCACTGTGTCTGACACCTGCACACACACATGGGTACTAGGGAAAAAAATAAACACTACCCCCACACTACCGCCTGACTGAGGTAAAGGAAAAAAAAAAATTCAAAGCTTGACCCTAACCAGGATAACTGATGAAGGGCTTTTGCCCGAAATGCTGATTTGCCTGCCCTGCTGTGCTGTGCTTTTCCAGCACCACTCTAAACTCTAGTTTCCAGCATCTGCAGTCCTCACTTTTACCTTCCAACCAGGATAATGCAAGTTGCTTGACTTTGTGGATATAGAGCCACTCATTCCCTTCACCAATGAATAGTTGCAGCATGGTGAAGCACCTACAAAATTTTACCAATGCTCTTCAGATAGCATCTTCCAAATTGCAATCACTACCAAAACAAACCAAGGGTAACAGATACATGGGAACACTTAGGAAGTTCCCCTCTGAGCCACTCATCCCAATTTGGAAATGTAATTTCTGCTCCTCCAGAGCCACTGTCAATACCCTGCAACTTCCTCCTTAATAGTATTATATCAATGGCTAGTGGCTCAAGGCTGCAACCCTAATCTCTACCTTAAGGACAACTCAGGATAGGTAATAAATACTATAAAGCCTACATCTCATGAAAGAAAAATCCAGAGATCATCTTCGATTTTGATTTTTGCCTAGCAACTCTGAATATGCAGAACCTCCTTTTGCCTTGCCGGTGTCATTAACATTAACATTAACATGGACCATGATGACTGGAACTACTCCCTCACACTGCAACATATTACTTCCTTTACCACTGCACTTTTTTTTGCACCCACTGGCTTTCTGCCACAGATGAGCTAATTGAGCATCCAAACAAGCTGAAAGAACCTCAGGCCTGTTGGAGAATTTCAAAGCAGAAGACTCCTGCCCCCTTGGCACCTCCTTGCCGTCACATCCTGGTTTCTCTAGCCAGTGACCAAATCAAAAAACCCTGATCCAAAGGTTACAACTGTTTCCTGGATTAACGTATCCTGATAATTCTTCCTCTGATGCACCAGTGTTTGCGGTTTTGTCTCCAATTTATGACAGAACCTGTTTAAGCTACACATCAAATGCTCTTGTTCAGTGATCATTGTGCCTTAGTTAATTTTTCTGACAATGTAAATTAAGACTGTACACCAATGTCATTTTGCTTAGCCTTTGTCAGCTTTAGAAGGAATCGGAATTTTCAACTCCTACAGAAGTGAACCTTACTTGAACCTGACTTTTTAAAATCGCACTTCAGAAAACATACTAACATGATCACACTAAAAACGTATGTGTCAACATTCAACCCTAAGGTTTGAATGCACAAAATCAATCACACTTATTTTAATCTGAAAGACCTTTTCAAATGGGACTTAAAAATGGACTTCACAAACAGGGGGATGGAGGGGAACATAGAACATGGAACAGGACAGGCCCCTCGGCCCTTGATGTTGTGCCAACCTTTTATCCTACTAAGATTAAACTGATCTACATACCCTTCATTTTACTATCATCCATGTGCCTATCCAAGAGTCACTTAAATGTCCCTAATGTATCTGACTCTACAACCATTGCTGGCAGTGCATTCCACACACCCACCACTGTGTAAAGAACCAACCTCTGAAATCTCCCCTAAACCTTTCTCCAATCACCTTATTATGCCCCCTCATGAAAGCCATTTCCACCTTGGGGAAAAGCCTCTGGCTATCCACTCTATCCTCTCATCATCATGTACACATTTATCAAGTCGCGTCTCACCTTTTCTTCATTCCAATGAGAAAACCCCTAGCTTCCCTCAACCTTTAAGGCATGCCCTCCAGTCCAGGCAGCATCCTGGTAAATCTCCTCCACCATCGCTAGAGCTTCCACATCCTTCCTTTAAGGAGGCGACCTGAACTCACAGTATTCCAAGTGTGGTCTAAGCAGGGCTCTACAGAACTGCAGCATAACCTCACAGCTCTTAAACTCAATCTCCCTAAATGAAAGCCAACACACCATATGCATTAAGAACCCTATCAACTTGGGGGAGCAACTTTGAGGGATCTATGGACATGAACCCTCTTTTTCCACATTCCAAGAATCCTACCTTTAACACTGTATACTGCACTCAAATTTGACCTTTCAAAGTGAATCCCTTCACACTTTTCCAGGTTGAGCTCCATCTGCCACTTAAATCATAGAGTCAGATGTAAAGCATGGAAAGTTACCCTTCAGTCCAACTTGTCCTAACCTAATCTAGGTCCTATTTGCCAGCACTTGGCCCATATCTCTCTAAACCCTTCTGGATGCCTTTTAAATGCTGCATCTGTACCAGCTTCCACCACTTCCTCTGTCAACTCATTCCATACACACAACCCTCCATTGCTCCTTACATCCCTTCTTTAGGTTTTCCCTCTCACCAGAAACCTGTGTTCCTTAGTTCTGGACCCCCCCACCCCAAGAAAAGACTATTTATCCTATCCATGCCCCTCATGATTTTATAAACCTTCATAAAAATCACCCGTCAGCCTCTGACGCTCCAAGGAGAATTGCCCCAGCCTATTCAGCCTCTGTCTATAGCTCAAATCCTCCAACCCTGGTAACATCCTTGTAAATCTTTTCTGAATCCTTTCAAGTTTCATCACATCCTTTTGATAGGAAGGAGGCCAGAATTGCACACAATATTCCAAAAGTGGCCTAACCAACGTCCTGTACAACCGCAACATGACCTCCCAACTCCTATACTCAAATGATGACCAAAAAAAAGGAAAGCATATTAAATGCCTTCTTTGCTATCCTATCTACCTGCGACTTTACTTTCAAGGAACTATGAACTTACAGTCAAAGGTCTCTTATCCAAGGTCCTTCACCTTACCATCCCTTCCTTGCCTCAGTGCTGGATAAGTTTGTCCCACTATCAGCAATTGCTCCCTAACCACATCCTGTTGTGCATTTTCCTGAGAACATCTATTCTGAATTTCAGTGCCCCAGTTCCTGCTTAATAACGTTGTAATTCCCCCTCCCCCAATTAAATACTTTCCCATACCATCTCCTCCTATGTTTCTCCACAACTATAATAAAGGTCAGTGAGTTGGGATCACTGTCACCAAAATGCTCTCCTACCAAGAGAGATCTGACACCTTCCTGGTTCGCTGCCAAACCCAACATGGCCTCCCCTCCAGTCAGTCTATCTAGACAGAGTCAGGAATCAGTTCTGGCCACCTGACAAAAACTGCTCCATCCAAATGAAGGAGGTTTCAATCAATATTAGGGAAGTAAAAAGTCCCCAATGATGACAACCTGGTTACTTCTGCACTTTTCCAAAACCTGCTCCTCCATATCTCTTGCTACTGGGGAGGGGGGGGAAAGTCTGCAGAAAACTTCCTATTAAAAAAAAGAAGTGACTGCCCCTTTCCTGTAGCTGTGCTACTATCCCTGATGAGTAATGCTACTTCCTCACCTCTTTTACCCCCCTCACCCACCATTCCTTTCAAAACACCAAAACCCTGGAACATCCAACAACCATTCTTGCCCATGATAGCCAAGTCTCCGTAATGGCCACAACATCATAGTCCCAAGTACTGACCCATGCTCTAAGGTCATCACCTTTATTCCTGACACTTGAACCCATCACACTGACTGTAACTTAACTCTATCAACTGTCTATCCTCAGACTCTGCACACTGCTGTTCACTAGCTACTCCATCCTCTGATCCATAGCTCTGGTTCCCATGCCCCCACCAAACTAGTTTAAACCCTCCCAAAGAGCACTAGCAAAACTCCCACCCAAGATATGGGTACCCCTCCAGTTCAGGTGCAACCCTTCCTTCTTGTACATGTCTGATCTTCCACAGAAGGTATCCCAATGATGCACATATCTGAAACCCTCCCTCCTACACAAGCCCTGTAGCCACATATTCATCAGCACTTGCTCTCTGTTCCTCACCCTACTAGCCCGAGACACTGGTAGCAATCCTGAGATTACTACTCTGCCCATCCTGCCTTTAGCTTCCAATCTAACTCCCTATAATGGCTTTTCAGTTCCTCATCTTTTCCCTAGCTAGGTCATTGGTACCAATGTGTACCATGACTTCTGGCTGCTGTCCCTCCCCCTCAAGAATCCTGCAGACTCAAAACATCCCGGATCCTGGCGTCTGGGAGCCAAATACCATCCAGGAGTATTGATCATGACCACAGAATCTCCTGTCTGTTCCTCTAACCATTGAATCTCCTATCACTATCACTCTCTTATTCTCTCCCCTTCCCTTCTGAGCCACAGACCTGGCCACTGAGGGTTTCCCCAATAGGTCCCCCCCACAACAGTATTCAAAATGGTATGCTTATTGTTGAGGGGATGGCCTATTTCAAAATAGGAAACAATAAAAAGGTTAAAAAAAAGCTTCTGCTTAAGAATTGGGTGGGGTGGGGTGGTGCACTTTAAATGACATTTACCTCTACGTATAAACACTAGAAGCATGAAGCATGGCATGCTTTACAGGGTTAGTACATTGTCTAATAACTGAAGCAATTATACCGAAGGCCAAAAGGAGGTACTTTCATCCTACTCACCAACTCAAACTTTTGACTCTCAACAATCATGGACAAATCCAGAGCACAGCAAAGCAATCTGCCCCTCCAGTTAGTGAGCAGGAGGACCTCATCCTCATGACGGAGCTAAAAAATGTCAGTTGTGCTAGAGGAAACAAAGGAATAAACAGAAAAGTTTCTTTTAATTGCAAAACAGAATACCATTGGAGAAAAAAATTCAAATTTTGGCAAAGCTTTTTGTTTTGTACTCATCAGGACAAAATCACAAGAATACGAATTTAAGGGGCAAGATCAATTAAACTACACAAGAAGAAAGTGCTGTTTTTTTAAGAAGAAAAAAAAAGAGTCCAGTTGCCAACCATCATCATGAAGAAAGGTGCCCAGTTTACTTGCAATTACCCTGGAATGGAAACATTATCTACAAGTTTGATTAGTGAATGAAGCTACCGGTTTCGTGCTACTATGTAGTAGGAGGAATGGTTTTGCCATTAACAGAATGTTGTCAAGCCAAAAGGACACAGTCTGCTTATCACACAAGTGGGTAATATTGACAAAGACAGACAATTACACAAAAGACAGACATTAATTCACATTTTAGTGCTGGTGTGATGTCAGGATTGTAGCCTATGCAATCTGTCAGTCCTCGACATTTAATCAAACAGCCTATGCCTTCTGTTGTTTGCAACAAGGTACAACCATATCATCTGTTCGTCCACTTGAGAAACTTGCAATTTTGCCCAACATTAGATGTTATTCTGCTACTGGACACCATTTGCTTGATAATCTAAGCATGCAAAGAAATATATAGAATCAACTTAGGTAGTATGGAGGCAGCAGGAAGGCTGCAGAACAATTGTCACAGTTTATGAGAGTGGGCAAATAAGTGGCAGATGAAAAATAATGTGGGAAAGTGTGAGGTCATGCACTTTGGTAGGAAGAATAAAGCTATAGAATATTTTCTAAATGGGGAGAAAATTCAGAAATCTGAAGTGCAAAGAGACTTGAGTTTAGTCCAGGATTCTCTTTAGGTAAACTCGTAGGTTGAGTTGGTAGTTAGGAAGGCAAATACAATGTTGTCATTTACCTCGAGAGGACTTGACTATAAAAGCAGGGATGTACTTCTGTTATGAAGGTGTAAGGGGCACTATACCTTTAAGAGAGAGTTGTAGGACTTGGCAAGCACTCAGAACGCTGGAGAATTTACAATGTAACATTTGGTCCAATAGCTTAGCAGTACCTGGGTTACTATGAGACAAAAACAACAAATTTAAATTTGACCAGTTTAAATTATGCCCCAAGATACTAAAGTCCAATCAAGTTTGAATTTGGCATTTTGACAATATTAAAACCAATGAAACAGACCAATGGTTTGGGATACAAGACCAGGAAAAATTGAACAGTTGGAGAACTGCTAAAAGAGCAACAGATGCAGGCTGAGTGTAAAAAGTCCAAGAGGTACCTGTCTAGAGAAAGAGTTTGCACAGAAAAAGACAGACACCAACCTGAAGAGCAATTCTAGAGGAAGATACAAAAGAGAAGATTTGACAGCTGGCTGGTTGAAATATCAATTTTTCAGTAAATCTTAACTGGGGGTTTTATCCGGCCAGTATTGTCAAGGGGAAGGTGGTAGATAGATTTAGGTAAAGGAGTTGTAAATAATTGCTAGTTAATACTCTGTTAGACCTAAAAATTAAAAGTTGTTAATTTTTACTTTAAAAATACACTGTAGTGACTTTTAGAGTAGTTCTTTGCCTCGCAAATTTTCACAGATTAGAGCAGAAGGTGAATTTTTATGTTTCTGGTTTAAATTAGCTGTGCGGGGGGTTACCCCAGGTTTTAGCAACTTTGAGACATTATAAGGCTCTGGTCAAACCTCAGTATTGGGTGCACTTTTGGGGCCCCATACCTCAGGAACGATGTAACGGCCCTGGAGCAGCTCAGGGGAGATTCACAAGAATAAGCCCAGGAATGAAAGGTTTAACATAGGAGGACTCTGACACTATACTTGGGGTTTAGAAGGATGGGGACTGGGGGGGGAATATCTGATTGAAGCTTACAGAATACTGAACGACCTAAACAGAGTGGATGTTGAGAAGATGTTGCCATTGGCAGGAGAGAGGCCCCAGGGGCATAGCCTTAGAGTAGAGTAAAGGGAAAACCCTTTAGAACAGAGATGAGAAACTTTAGATGGAGAAGTGGTGAATCTGTGGAGATCATTGCCACAGAAGGCTATGGAGGCCAGGTCATTGAGTATATGTAAGGCAGAGATAGATAGATTCTTGATTGCCAAGGGAATCAACAGGTTACAGGGAGAAAGCAGGAAAGTGAAATTGAGAAACCCATCATCCATGACTGAATGGTGGAGCAGACTTGATGGGCTGAATGGCCTAATTTCTGTCCCTATATCTTATGGTCTTACCTCATGCAGCATGTTCTGAAGCCAGCCACAAAGCAAAGTACTAAACCGAATGTTGTGCAAAGAAACTATCCTGAAGATATTGTATAAATTCGTCCAGGTTACATTTGGCCATACTTGAATTTTCCAGTCTGTAAATTGGAAGTACCACACATTCCTAGCGGAAATATCTTGCAAAATAAAAATAGTATCGTTAAGGATATGTGTTAGCAAAAATGTTGGTAAAGTTAATACACAACTTCTAATATTTAAATCAAAGATATTGCAGATCACTCATTCACTGCAGTTTTAAGCTGAGCAGGCTCCATCTGGTGGCAGAAGTTGATCAGCTGGAGTCCCAGGCGTACCTGTATTTAACATATTCCACTAGATGGAACCTAAGGCTTCAAATGTTAAGCAAAAGAGATTAGCAGCTAAACTGGTGGGTGGGAACAGACTCTTGGATACTTTAATGGTCTGAAGAAAAGGCAAAAATGGGAGCTGGGGAGAAGAGGGGCTGAAGGAGACTAGAAGAGTGGCTACAAGTTTGGGAGCCAGGGTAAAACAGGAAATGCAGGTAAAGTCCCTAGTAGTTGGGATAAAGGGAACTGTAAAGTACGTACGTAAGGTCAAAACTGGAGCTTTCAAATCAACAAAATTGTGAAAGTTGACAGAAGATTCATATTTAGTTTTTTCAGAGCAGAAGTCTTCATTTGTGCACAGGTGGTTCCTTTAAAAACAAGAAAAAATTGCAAATCTAAGATCCATTAATTTTGGCTTTTTTGGTTAAAAAGTTGTTCACATTATCATTGGAATCATATTTATGGATAATTGTTTTGACATGATCATCTGGCCCCTAGCTCGAAAAGCCTTAATATTTGTCGTAGATATTATGCAAGCATTTAGGGTCATGACAAATAATTTCTACTTCAATTCTGCAAAAGGCATGTTGATAAGGAGTTTGGGATATGGGAAATTGCAACATCTTCTGTGATGCGCGCTCCCATTAGGATGCAAAGCTCACTGTAGATGGAGGTAAAAGACTTTATTTTTCTTAACATTCACAGGATGTTGGCATTGGTGACTATACCTGCATTTATTGCTCACTCCTCATTGTCCTAAAGAGGTGGTGATGAGCTGTCTTCTTCACAGTATCATTACAGCACAGGAGGCCATTCAGCCTATTCTCCTGTCCAGCAAACATCTCTGGTCTTTTCCAAACCACTGCCCACCCCCCCCCACCCATATCCCTGCACATAAATTTCAAATCAAATAAGTCATCCAATATCCTCTTGAATTCATCCTGTCTCTACTTTTCTAGGCAGGGCATTTAGACAATAAGAGTATGGAAAAAGCTTTTCTCACATCACACTTGCTTCTTTTGTATATCACTCTAAAATCTATGCCTTTCTTTAAAAAAAGTGGGAACAGTTTCTCCTTCTTTAGTCAATCTAGCCCACTATTTTTAAAACTTCCAAACCTCCTCTGGAGGAGGACAGTCCCAACATCTTCAGTTTACCTTCATAACTGAAGTTTTTCAGTCTTGGAAACATTCTTGCATATTGCTTGTGTATGTCCCTCAATGCATTCATATCTTACCTATAACGTGATCTCCACAACTGTACACAACTAGTCCAGCTGAGGTCTAATACAAGCATCTTGTACAACTTCAACATACTTCCCCACTGTTTTACTTTATGCCCCTATTAATAAAGGACAGAACATTAATGTTTTATTAAGTACTTTCTCCACCTGTACTGCATTGTGCACATTTGCACCTAGGTTATTTCTGCATCCTCTTTAGAACTGTAACTGCTGTTTTAGACTGTCTTTCAGTATTCTTCTGGCCAAAGTGCACTACTTCACATTTTAGAGTCAGATGTGCAGCATGGAAACAAACCCTCTGGTTCAACTCGTCCATGCCGATCAGATATCCTAAATTAATCTAGCGCCATTTGCAAGCATTTGGCCATACCCCCTCAAAACCATTTCTGTTCATAGAACATTTTAAAGGCACTTGCATGGTTATAATTGTACCAGCCTCCTCCACTTCCACTGGCAGCTCATTCCAATGAGGGTGCCCTACAAAATGAGTTTGGCATATTTTTTATTTAATTCTAAAAGGTTGGGACTAACAAGAAATCAGTAAACAGTTTTAGCATTGTATAGATTTAAACCGATACCTATAGAATCAAATAGGAATAAATATTCCTGAAGACATTGAAAACTGCCCACTTAGAAGTTCACTTACTAAAACATAGTATTTTGACATCACTTTGTTATGACACGGGGTAAACCCTCCTGCTTAATTTAAACCAGCAACACAACAGATTTATCCAGTGCAGTATTCTGAAAATGAGAGGTCTAGAACTATTTAAAGTAAAACTTAACTTTATTTCTTAAAGTATAACCGATAAGTAATTAGCTATTTACAACTCCTTCCTCTAAACCCTTTACCTTCCCCCTCTACAATACTAGTCTGATAAAAATCCCGATTAAGATTTACAAAACAAAACTTCTCCTCTCAGAACCAGGCAGCTTTTGGTTCTTCTCTGTATTCCTATCTTTTCTTCTTCTTGGCAATTCTGCTTCACAAGTTACGATCGATACAGGTACCTTTAAGACAGCTATTTCTTGGGCAGTCTTTACATGCTAGTGGCTTGGCAATTCTTCTCTCATCTGTTTAATTTTGCCCAGTCTTATACGCCCAAAGCATCGGATTGTGTCATTGGCTTTTAAGATTGTCAATATACTAAACTCAGACTGGACTGGAGTTTGCTTCTTTTTGGGGGTATAATTTAAATTGATTGGCCTAATTTGAATCTGTTTTTGTCGCCAGACAACCAGCTACCCTAACTGCTGGACCACATGATATATTGAATCATGAGAACACTTGGTGCTGCCAGGTAGTTCTACTAGCTTTGAACTTTCTTAAAAGAAAAAGGTACAGTACACCCACATCTTTATAAACAAAAATGAAGTTTTAAAGTTATTACATATTTTCATTATTTAAAAATCAGGAAACTGCATCAAGTGTTGGACCACTAAGGAGAAAAACTACAGTCAGAAGGTTGACTTAAAATATTCAAAGAGTAATTTAGACAAGGCACTTTTTGCTGATTTGAAGGGAGGCATCTACCACAGTGCAAAACCAGACTTTTGTCAAGTGTACATTATAAATACTGCAGTTGGAGTCAAAAAGCACTTCTCTTGATCCATTACAAAAAATAAATCAATTATTTCTGATTGTCAGCAGATATTGTGGTTCACAAGAGGACGAGAAGATTGTCAATAGTAATACTGACTTATGGGGCTACTTTTGCTCCTTCACCCCCTTGAGCCTGCTCCAGCATTCAATAGGATCACGGCTAATCTATTTGTGCGGAGAGTTACACATTTCCATCTACCTTCAACAACCTTTGAAGTACGTACATTCTTGGGCAAGCCTAAAAGTATTCAATGAGATATTTAAGCAATGACTGGGCAATCTCATTTAAACTATTCAACATAAAGGCAGGATATGCTTGTTACTTGTGGATAGCTTGTATGCATTGTTGAGTGCACACTAGGCTGAGTAGTAAGGCATCTTAAAATACAAGCTCAAGTACTCTCAGAACTTGAGATGAAACAATGACTTAAACAAGCATAAAACCCAAAAGAACAGATATTGCAAATCA
Source organism: Chiloscyllium punctatum (assembly GCF_047496795.1). Taxonomy (NCBI): domain Eukaryota; kingdom Metazoa; phylum Chordata; class Chondrichthyes; order Orectolobiformes; family Hemiscylliidae; genus Chiloscyllium; species Chiloscyllium punctatum. Next base: position 6,462,012 of record NC_092753.1, on the reverse strand, counting down.
GCAAAAACAGAAGTAATGCTGGAAAAGCTCAGCAAGTCTGGCAGCATCTGATGAGAAATCAGCTATCGTTTCAGGTGACCCTTCTTCTCTATCTGGAATGTTGGGGAAGGTTGTGTTTGACAAGATTGATTGGATGCTGTGGATTCGGTGCTTTTTCTGCAACTTCCGCTTGGCCTCCACATGGTAACAATACAAAGTGGCTGGTGTCAGCTTCTTTGCCAGTTTGAGCATTCTAGGGCAAGTGTGAATGGCAGGTAGAGAATAGGTCATTTCTGGATATTTAGTCCAGGGTCCATTCTCTCGTACCATGGATGCATTCACCAAGCTGTTTGTAGCTTGGCCTGGTGCATGCACACATGCTGGTGTCATTTAGAGAGCAGCTTGATGACAGAAAATGGGTGGTCTTTGTTTAACCTTCACCTCCAGGCCAAAATCATTTCCTGTTTGCCTTGTAGATGAGCTCCAGAGAGATGGCTGGTTTTATGCGAGCAATCAGGGTATCTAGGATCCCCTATGTCACAAACAAAGGAATCCGAAACGAACAGCTCCACCAAATTCAAGCAAGAGGAAGCAAGCCAACTGCAGGTTGAGGTACCGCATCCTGGAGTGGAGCAAACCCCTGAGTGTTAACTGCACCTTTACAATGTACCGTGTTCCTTTGGATGTTTCAGGCCTCTGAAGACTGAATGCTTGCTTTCAGACGTGGACGTGCATTGAGGATTTTGTGAATTCTATATGTGGGTTAAGTAATAGTGTTTCAATGGGGGCCAGAGTGGGCTAGTCAGTTAGTGGGGTAGCTGGCAGCTGTAGGGTCAATGACTAGCCTGGGGGGAAAACAGGCTGGGGGTTGGGAGGGGTGGAGAAAGAGGGGGTCTATTAGTACACAAGGCAGCTGGGGGTGAGGCAGCAGAGTGTGTTCATAGGAAAACTGGTCAAGGGAGGGGCAACCAGTATGTGGGCTGGCTGTGAGCCAGAGGGTTGATGACCAGCCTGGAGGAAAGCAGGCTGGGAGGAGCCTGGTCAGTACATAGGACAGGTGGGGCCAGGCAACCGATAGCGTCCTCTCAGGAAAGCCGGTATAGGGCAGGCCGATCAGTATGCGAGGAGGCTGAGTCAGGCAGCCTATGGCAGGCCGCAGAAGGCTGACCAGTCAGTACGCTGGGAGCCAGTATGCGGGTGGCTGGGCACTGGAAGGCACTGTAGGAAAGCAGGTCGGGGGTGGTTTGGTTTGTACGCAGGGAGTCAGTGGCAGATGTCTGTCCCAGAGGAAAGTGGGCTGGGGAGGGGTCAGTACGCAGGGCGGCCAGAGACCAGAAAGCCAACAACCAGCTTGGAGGAAAGTGGCCCCGTGTAGTCTGGTCAGCACGTGGGTGACAGAGCTGGGTGGTCGACAACCAGCCTGGAGGAAAGCAGGCCTGGGGAGGGTCAGTTAGTATGCAGGGCGGCCAGAGACTTGAAGGGTGACTACTGTCAGGTGTCTTTTTTACAGCTGTATTTGGTCTTTGTTCAAGCACTGTCTTGCCTTTGTTTGTTACTGTTATGTTTGTGATGAATGAGAAGTAGGATTTGAGGTTTGTGCTCATCTCCCTGAAAATTGGTTTAATGGTGGGGTTTGGCTTTGCTGCCCTATTCCCTTTATATAGGGTTTTTTGTGAACTGCTGCTTTCTATTTATTAACTGCATTTTGTACTAATTAATTTTTTATAAAACCCAGGAGATTTAGATTCTCCTCAGTCCAGGGGACTGTCTGAGCTGGTTGGCCACTGCCAGTGTACTGTGTAAATAAAGGGTGACCTGGTGAGGGGACTGAATTCTGCAGTTATTTCACTGTGATGTAGGACTCAAAAGTCTTGAACGTGCACTGTGCGAGTACATGCTTAATTCAATTAGACATACTGCACATCATTAAGACAGGAAAATAAGTCAATTATGCCTCTCCAGCTTTGTGGCAGCCATTTTTAAAATATCTGTTGTATATCTGAGATTCACATGAGAATTGATGGAAGGCTACATAGACTGCAATTCACTTCGTGAAGAGCTGTCAATGTAGGTGACCCACCCTCTCAAAACACATTCCTTTTTGACACCATCAGGTTTGAACTTCCATTTGTTCCCACTCAACCCTTTATTTACAGTGACCAGACGCCCGATTGATCATTTTGCAGCTGCTCAGCTGACTTATTATTAACTCTTCCTCCCCCACCCACCACCACTATTTGGACTAAACTTGTAGGACTGACCATGACTCAATCCCATGATGTAATGATACAGAATCCTTGACCCTGAACCCAAGTGGCTAATTGGCAATGTCTAAACTCCTGAACAGAGGTTAGATGGCAGAATGTGGTGACATCTCCTGATTGACAACAGGCCACCTGGACTTTACTACTCCTGAGGCATGGCCATTTGGATTAAAGGACAATAAGTGTGTTTGCTGCATCAGCCAAGCACATAATTTAGATGTGGCATTGTGCGGTTTAGCAAGTTGCTGACCCTATTGACTGATCATTGCTGACAACCATGACAAGTTGCCTGGCTGTGTTCATAGTAGTTCTATTCTATATGGGGATTAGCCAAAAATTAAAATTGCTGACATTCAAATGCAAACCTTTCCCAGAAGAGTTTCCAGCAAGCCATAACCATCCATTCTCAAGACTGGATGGAAGAAAGAAGTTGAATATATGAAAAAAGAAACATGGAATTTGAGACCAGGTGGACTATGTAATTTGCTTATTTGTGATAAGTTAAAGATTCATCTTGTCAACAATATAACCAGGATTGTTAGACCAACTAATGCTGGCATGGAAGCTATTCCAAGTGCTTGAGTGATGTTCAACTCTCAGACACTATTATGTATAAACCTCAAGGATAATATCCAAAAAGATGTGGAAAGGTAAAAATAATTCACTAACAAAAGTGAGTGAGTATCTTCAATAGCAACACAATCCCAATGTACGTATGAAGGCACTTCTAACAGTTAAAAAACCCAAAATGCAGAATATTAAATTTACTTGACCGTAGAAAGATTACTCGTGGAACGATGCCATTACTACGGTCAATGATAACAAGGAAGATCCACACGATATAACAGACGAGTGGATGACTCAATCCATCCTGATCTATTCTGACTCAGCCAGATGATCCCATTGAAACGGCTTTGTGTCCAAATCATGTCAATCCCTCAAAATTACTTGCTTTCAATTCAACCACATGACTTTTGGTGTAAAGTATGGTACAAAACATTTGATGCATACAAACAAATACATAGTTATTTGTTGATTCCATAAAGTTTATGTTACTGATGCACCACTTGCTTCACGTGGACCATATTGTAGCTAAGAGAAAACATCAATTTTTAATTGTTGCAATCGTATCATAAAATGATTTCCTTCCTCTTCATGGATTGTTACATCTGGGATCCCTCATGGATCCTTCCTGTATCTTATCTGCATGTTGTCCCTCAAAATGATCCTAATACACATTGGAGAGTTTAAGAGGAGTGCTAGTGAAGTACTACATCAGTATACATGTTTAAAACCAATGTCTAAAATGACCAGATAGTTTCTGCAACATCCGCTGCCAGGAATTTTCTCCGACTAAATATCAAAAAGACCAAAACCAATGTTCTCTAGCCACTGACTCAATTTCTCTTTCTGGCAACAGTTTGATGTTGAACTAGTGTTACTGTGTCAGATTTGATCCTGTAAGGAGTTTCAAGCACGTATCTGCACCATCCTGTCTGCTCAAGTGTTGCTTACCTCATCTTGACTATTCTCAATAACTAAGAGGTTATCTAAAATCCTGCTTCCTGTGTCCAACCTTGCACCAAGCACTGCCAACAAATCTATAAACACTGCACTAAGATCGATAGTGGCACTCAGTTAAGCACAGACATGATTGAAATTTCTCATGCGCCTTTCCAAATCCTTCCATCTCTTGAGACCAGGCGGACTATGTAATTTGTAACTTGGACTATGTAACTTGTCCTTCTGATTGCTTGAGTTTAACTGCACTTCCACAGGTGGCTGCACATTCAGCAACATGGGCCTAACTTATGGGTTTCCCCATAAGAATGCTCTGTAAAAACCTCAATTTCTTTCCTTCAAAACAATCCCTGAATTCTACTGCTGGCTAAAATCTAGTTCATCCAGTCTACACTCTACATTGCTAAGTGTCAACTTGCTTAACACAATGGACTTTAAAGTCAATGAAATAGCTAAATTCAGGAGGGATGAAAGTTCTGTTCTAAACTTGCTTTCAGCTTTTTCTTTCCTAGTTAAGCTAGGAAATCAGATTTTGAAAAGGTCACAGATTTTCCTAAAGTCATAATAATTCCTCATTTAACTGGCACTCAAAAGGAGAGAGTCAAATTGAAGCTGATCTCTTGCTCTTGCACAGGGGTCCATTCAGCAACTCTGCAGAGAATTGCCAGTCTATACTACAAGGCAGATAAATTGGACAACAATCTCAAGACAAACTTCACCTGATCAATTACATTTGTGAACCATATTCAGTAGCTTGTTCTCCAGATCACATTTCAATAGGATTTTAAGAAAAATACATTGCTCAAATGTGTCTAACTTAATTGAAAACATATTTCACTGATATACACACACAATGTTTAAACCAATGTTTAAAAAGATCCATACTTCATACATCAAACAGAATTTTAAAAACACATACCTGTGCAACCCAGTAAATCTCTTCAAATACTTCCAGTATAGAATAATTTAAATAAGAATTTCAGTGCTATCAGGTGCCACACAGGAGCAACACATTTTCTTTGGAGTTCTAAATGTGATCTTAGTCTGGCCTCAAAATAAAAAGCAGCAAGTCCAACCTGTGTAGTACACAAATCCTAAGTCACTTGAAAGTCAGGAGGTTGTTTAAAAAAAATCTTAGATCCATGGGTTACTGTAATGACAAAGTACACTCTTACCCTTCAGTTCTTTTCCTGAATACAGCTCCTTGTATTGTAGCTCAATATTTTTATCCATTACAAATCTTTTACTATATTTCCCAAGTCTGCTAGCATTTAACAGCACGGGGGTGGGGTGGGGGGTTGCACAGGGGAGGAAGGGAAGGGACATTTGGAGGGGACAAAACAGCACGTGAAAATATTTTACAAATACTAAATACCAGATACTTTCTAGAGTAAAAAAGACAAAAAAAAGTAGGGTTTTGGATTTTAATACAGAGAGAAAAAAAAACTTTTGACAAAGAAACTGATAAATGGCATTAGGCATAATAAAAAACTACTAAAGCATCTCTTCTCCTATTAACTCTGGATCAGTTGCCACTGCAGAGAAACAATTTTTGATTGCAAACTACATATTTCTTAAGGAGTTTTGCTTTATGGATGAACAATTTGAGGGGATATGTGAAGTAGGTGGCATTTTGTTGAGATACTGGCACCTGACAGGAAAACACCATACTGCTTCTACTTTTCTGTCCAAATTCAGCCATCATATATAGCTTCTTTTTCACTATAGAAACAGTGTTAAAAAATTAACTCAACAGCAAGCACAAAATTGAGGAAGCAAATTCTAAAGTTTAAAAATAAATCAACATTGCAGTTTTTAACCGGAAGTAATATTCTAAACCCAGTCTCAAAAATGTACAGGATGGCAGTAACAATGAGATCAAGAATGGGGCTTGTGGGCATCTCCTGTCATTAATTTCTTTACAATTACTCGCTTCAAATAAGCTTTCAGCTGAAGTAAGCCTCCAAACACCTCAATTTCTAGCAACTGGGATTGTGTCACAATTCAGTAACATTTATATCCCTGTTAAAATTTTAGTATATTCTTTATTAAAAGAAAGAGGACCTTCCATTATATTTTTATCCCTTCAGACTTCCCAATAATTCCTGTTGTTTTCCTAGGCAAATCAAGTCAAGCATCGTCAACCACACCCTTAAAACCAATGTTTAAAAAAGACCTATACTTCATACATCAGACAGAATTTTAAAAACACATACCTGTGCAACCCAGTAAATCTCTTCAAATACTTCCAGTATAGAATAATTTAAATAAGAATTTCAGTGCTATCAGGTGCCACATGCCCATAAAACAAACAAAAACTTCACCATTGACTACATTTCCAGGTGCTCTTGCAAATCATACAAAGGCTCACTTGAGTCAGTGTGGCTCATCGTTGAGATTTCACAAGCTGCTTTCAAATTCTCCTGTAAATCCTTTACTCTCATCTTGCACAAATTCTGTAAATTGTACGATTTTCATATTTATTAGCTTCTGGTGTCAGAGAAAGACGGTCCAAAAGCATAAACTGAATAGGTTTTTCAAAGTATTAACAACTTACTGCTTGACATGCCACTGCTCAAATCAGAATTCTGGTTGTAATACTGGCAAAATAATTAAATCTCAGTAGCAAATGCACTGCGCTTAGTCATTGGAAAGTAGGTAGCTGAATTCAGAACCTACGTATTTTCATTGTGTTCTGATAGAATTATGATAACACTGAGTTAATACAAAATTCATTTCTTTATAAAAGGCCTCAGTGCATAATTAGGCCACTCAAACGGTATTTTTTGCTACTACTACTTTGCCATGTGCAAATATTTGTACATTCAGGTGGTACAATTGTTTGCCAAAGCTTACAACTATATTTTTATCAACCATCCATGATCCCGATTTCCATTACACTTGCAATTTACAATAAACACAAATTTAAATCCTTCACATCTTGGATTTAACTCAGATTAATTATAGCACAAACATATAATGTTAAATTTCTAGAAAAACTTCAGAACAAAATAAAAAAGGATACTGAAGTTAATGCAATCAAGACAGGAATATCTTTCTATAGCAGCCCAGGGTTGAAGAATTGTGTGTGATAAGATCCCAAAATTCAAAATGCTAAAAGATCTTAAAAGATAAATCTGAAGCAATTGTGTACTAGGGTTTTAATAAAATATGCATAGTAGGGCATTTCATTTCTTTCAATATTATTCATTCACAAAAAAAAATCAGTGGCCTTTGTATTTAAGACAAAATGATACTCAATTTCAAGTCTGAATGCAAAGGATTTTATACTCAAAATGATTTAATTTCTGTTTTTCAATCAGCAACTTCCTTCTAATTTAATTCAAAAAAAAAGAGCAGTCAAAATCTCAAGAGCACAGATGGGTTTTTCCCAGTTAAGTACAAACAAAAATAAACTGAAAAGCTTCTGGTCTATCAAATGTCCACAATTTAATGTTCTTTTGCCTTTCATAGGTTGATTGCTATATTTCAAGTAGTTCTTTTGAATATATACAAACATGCTGTCATAAGATAAATGAAAAATGAGCATGGAAAAATAAACTTTGGCAACAGTGAAAAGGAAAGCAGAAAAGTTTCTCATTTGAATAAAAAGATTGTTCAATCATTTGTAATATTGCATGAAATATATGCCAGAGTTTTCCAGCATTTTAAGCAGCGTATCAGATGAATCCTTATAATCTAACAATTAGTAAAGTAGCATAGCCATTGTCACCTTTGTTTCTGCGACATCTTGCTTTAATAAAAGCACAAACAGACCGACTGCCAAGCCTCTCTGACCAGGCCATGCCAGCTCCCCACTGACATATCTTGCACTGCATACTATTTTCACGCACACCTGATTCTGATTCTTTCCACAGCACATACACACACCCCAATCCTATAAATAATGTCAAAAGTCTAGAAATAAGCACTGCCTTATGTAATATCAATGCAAAATTAAAGTTTAAAGGAGATTCTTGTATGGCGACTTGCCAAAAGGCGTATCTTTCTCAGTGAATTTGTAATAAGAATGTGGGTGGGTGGTGTTAGAAAGGAGGGGTAAAAGAAAGAGGGACAATTAGTGGCAGAGAAAAGATAAGAATAGTACATATTTTATTTTTGCATTTTATAATATTCAGGCTGAAGAATACCAAAAAGGATTTCCTTTGCAGGATATGAGTAAGACTGTACTCAAATTTGAAGCTGTTGATATTGAACTGAATAAACGATAAAATCTCATGAACCAATAAGTAGAATTTCAAGTACTTTAATATTTAGTTCTGTTACAGATGGGCCTTAAAAAAAGTATGCCATTAAAATATTAATTCTCAAATGTTTGTTTTTCAAATGCCATAAAAAGAAAAATGAAATCAACTTAAAATAGTTTGCAGGAAATCCATTTCTGGATAACTGCAACCTTTTAACCTGCAAATTACAGGTTTTATACACCATGAAAAATATCAGACGCTTGGCATCAAAATACAACTGACTCAAAAATGGTCAATCATTTTCTTCTTTTACAGCTTGCTGTGTGGCACGCACAAGAAAAATGTTAACATCTTACAAAAGCTGTCATTCCCAAATCAAGGAAGAACAGATTATATTAACACTGTCAATATATGCATCTCAGTCACTGCAACAAGACATAAACAAGCGAGAGTGTAACTTCAAATCTGATTTATTCATGCAAAATTTAAAAAATTTCATTGAAGACTGCACAGATGTTTAAGAGGTCAACAAATGGCATTTTCAGAAATGAAGTTTCTTTTAAAAATATTCAAAATTACACAATTTACCTGAACAAATTTGTATTAAAGTAGAATTGAAAATTTATTTTAATTTGGAAAGTGTAATTTTTGTTTTGGTTAGACATTAACATCACTCAAATTCATGCCCCAACTTTCATAAAAACCAGATTTAAATTTTTCTGCCTGAAGTGAAAAGCATAGTGGTGACCAAGTATGTGTTATCATTTTCAGTTTTTCAGTCACAAAAGCGGAATACAAGCAGTTTCATTTTTCCCTGATCAAACTATGATATTCAGTTAATATAAACCTATGTACACTTTTTTTTAAAAAAAAGCTAAGCTAGGAGATCTATTGAAATAATAAGAGCATTAAAAAAATCATATTAAACAAAACTAACATAATTAACTGGACAATTCACAGAAACTTTTGAATTGGAAAGTTACCCTCCCCCCCCAACCACCCTGCTAGAACTTACCATTCAACTTTAGGAAATTGGAAGCTGTAGGTGAAGTAGTGTAACCTCAACCATTTAAAATAATTCAAGAATAATTACATAACATACACAACTATAACTAACTGAAGTTCAGAAACTAATGATTTTGTAACAGAAAAAAAAAGTATGCTAATCTGCATTAACTTTAAAGAATAAACTGCCAAATACCATCTCATTACCACAGAAGGCATTGCAAAAACTATTTACCAGGTTTTAAAATTTATCTTTACAAAGTTGGGGTACCAGTGCGGAGAACATTCTCATTAAAAAAAGTAATGACTTAATGAAATAATTTCTTTGTATACTCTAATTGCAGATATCAAGATTAAACACAAAAATTGTATGGAAGCAAGGTCAAGGTCAGCATGTAATGATTAATATCCTTCAATTTAATACTGTTCTCCCACTGCCCCCTCATCCCCCAAACTAGGAAAAGACTGAGACAATAAACAGCCAGAGACATTCCAACAGCCACCATATTTACATTACACAATTGAAATTTAATTATATGAACATCTAAAACAATTTAATCTAAAAGTAATTCAAAATTGTATTCATATTAATGAAACTTGATATTCAAGTTTTTGCATTACATAAGATTCATTTCCCTTTCTTTCATACCTACAGGGCATAGATCCAACTAGGTATCCTATAAGTACTGACAATCTGAATTTTTGAACATATGCTGCAAGCAGTAACATTTTAAATATTTAAAACACTAAAAATAGCAAGATGCAAAATGCTTTAATTTAAGAAAGGCAGGATGAGACCTCTCCCTCCCCAATCAAGAACTGTTCTGTTCAATAGAAAGAACAAACAAGTTTGCAAAAAAAAACTACTCATCTACCATTTGTAGAAATTTCCCTTGGCAAAACGTAAACTGTTATTTAACTAACTTAAAAACACTGCACAGCTGCTTGGTATAATGTCACCAAATAATAGAGGTTTGGTTCAAACAGAACAAAAAGTTAAATAACTTTGGTTGGGTATTTAAACAAGCTAGAACTAAAAATACAGAAGAAGATTAATAAGATGTTGCGATGACAGTTATAAACCTACAACTACACAGTTCTCAACTTTCAACAATTGTTAAACCTTTCAAATAAGTACATACAGTCTCTACTTAAATTTGGTTACTTACCCTCTAAACTATTTAAATATCTAACAAATTTGCATTGTGCAATGCAAATAATACAAAACAAAAAGGATTTTTTTTAGCTTAGTCCTAATGGAAATTAAGCAGACTACTCAAGTTAAAATGTGCTCCTGAATTAAGACTGCATAGATATAACACAAACAGGTACATCCATCCGAAAACATTTGATTTCTATTTGGTGAAGATTTTCAAAATATAGCTTACCTTCCCATTTAAAAGTACCAATTATTTACTCAAGACTAATTTTTTAAAAAATCAATTAGCAATAAAGTGCCAACTTGGTGTCTTGCACCTAGGTTTTTCTGCAAAACAAATCTTCAAATTAATACAACATGTCCATATATTTCATGAGTTTTGCAGTCTCCCACAGAATTCTGTGTTCAAAGACTGAATCTGGCATATTGCTACAAACCAGGAATTGTAATGGAAACGACAGTTTTACAGCATTCGATTAGTTAATTACAATCTTCCAATTTTCAACAGACCACATGGCAAGATTCAGCAAGTCTATAATAGAGTTTCACAAGTTTTAAATTGGTTTATCCGTTCATTGGACAGTGAACTGAATTGAACAGTGAGTAACTTAGTAAACCTGCTTCCAGTACTATCCTCCACCCTCAATATTATGCAGAAAGTCTTCAATATGAATGAATAAAAAGGCACCTATTGAAGAACGAACAGAGGACAAAAGTCAAAAAAAGGTACCACAATTTAAAACAACACTTTCTGAATAATAGCCTTTTTTTGTGGTTCAGTAATATTTGCAGTCTATTGTTATTGTGAATACCTAGCTTTGCTGAATTTGTCTTGTGCAAAATGTGTGTTTGTAGGCACTTTAGCCCAGTTTGGCTGCAGGGCTTTAGTAAAAATTGGGCTTAAAACAGTTTTATTGAAAATGGCAAGATTTGTAGTAGTACTAGCTTGCCGAGTCCATGAACAAAGTTAATACCAAAGTAATTTTCAAACCATGCCAGACAAAGTTATAATGATATAACATGACAGCTGTTGGGGTGAAATTATGGATCAATAATACATAGGTGTCTTGGTAACCTATGTAAATAATGAAGTTTTTTTAAAAAGTGGAGACATGCTCAGATCCCAAGTTCTTGAAGAAATTACATCCACATTGTGGTTTATATAAAGGGAATCTAACATCTGTAGTTCAACCCTGAAATGCATACCGCACAACACAGATCATATGAATTAAGAGGTGCAAGATATTTGGCTCCTCAAGTCTGTTCTGCAGTAAGATCATGGCTGATCAGATTTTAACCTCAACTCCACATTCCCACCTACCCCAACAAATTTTGGTCTGCTCCCTGGTAGATGTGGTAATTGCAGGTTTCCTTGAAAATGCAATCACCATGCAATTACACTTTATAGTCATCACAACTCAAATTATTTTTCCAACCCAAAATAAAACTGCCCTTTGTCAAGCTGATTCAAAACCAAAGGAATCCAGTAGTGTCATCACCAATTCACAAGTCGATCAAGGTTGAACTGAATTAGGTAGGTGGATTGATGATCTGAAAAAAAATCCTTCAGAAGGGTGAAAATGTACACGCTGTCCTATTCAACACTGAAGTTTCATTTTCAAATCATAGTGCAACAAAAATGTCCTTGGGTACTTCAAATGAAAGTGGACTACCGTGTTTAATAGATGCAGAGGATGTTAATTTATGGCAGAGAGAAGATTCTAAAAACAAAAGCACCACATCTGATCCAGTGTATGGTCCTTAGTGATTTCATAAGGAAAGTGACTCAATGAATTTGAAGAACTCTAGATAGTTGACAGTTTGAAAACAAATTTAAAAACCTTGATAACCATATAGAAAATTAACATTGAAAAGATTCTCCACTTGCCTGAATGAAGGTAGCTTCAGTGTTGCTTAGAAGTTCAATGCCATCTAGAACAAAACTGGCACAGCATTCATCACCTTAAACATGTCTCCCATCCTCAAACAAGCAAATGGCAGGACCATGTACTTTCTACAAGATGTAGAACTCCACAAACACCTTCCAACCCTGTGACCCCCACTACTTCAAAAGCAACAAAAGTGTAGCAGGTGCGTGGGAACACCACTATTTCCGCACCAAGTCACACATCGTTCTGACTTGGAATTATGTTAGTGTCCCTTTACTGTTGCTGGACCAAAATCTTAGAACACCATTCCCAAGACCCTGGCATATCCACCTCATGGACTAAAATGGCTCAACAATGACAATCTCCACGCCTACAAACCAATCAGGAATGGATAGTAAATGCTGACCTATAAGCAACAGCCACATTCTAAACAAAAATACTTGTGGATTTTAAGATCATCATAGAAGTTGACATTTGTTTCTAGAAGGATGTTTGGAGGCAGGAGCAGACAAAAAGACCACGATCAACTATAACAGTCTCTGAATTCAGGACATTACGGGCCCCATATTTAGAATGTGGAAACATTATACTACTTTACAAATCAGACAAACATAATAATTCCACTTGAAGATGAAGTTCTTTTAATAGCCTTCATATACAATTGATGAGTACTAGAGCAGTTCAAATTGCAAAATGTTTGCTTGCAATTGAGTACCATCAAGGGCAAAAATTAGTCTTTATAACTAATCTGTCCAAGTTTTGAACATATTGCATTTCAAAATGAGAAATGAAGACCCATAAGATAAATGCTGGAGCTCTAAATAGTACTGAATTGTACCAAATGTGCACTCTCTTGGATAGCTGCATAACCACTGATTGTTTAGAAAAAAACCCAAATAACTAAACTGTTCAACCAACTCATCTTAGCACCTGTTGTACTCTTACAACAAGAGGAAAACAGTAGAGACAGAAGTTCCAAAGAATAGCAGCATTCTATAATATTGTGCTTTACAAAAAGTTTGAAAGATGCCAGTCCCTCAAAAGACAAACTTTTTTTTTGTTTAGAATATATTTTAGAGCTGACCAGTTTTAAAAATCAACCGGTTCAGATATTTCATTACACACATCTGTCCTGGGTTACAGGTAGGGGCACTATCACTGTGCACAGGGCCTCTATTGGTAGGCTCTGATCTTTAAGAATATTTATTTTCTAATGAACCTGTTCAGAAGGTGTTTGTTACAAAACTCTGGAATAGGTGGGCCATAAAGACCCACCCATCCCCCCAAAAATCTGGTCAGCTCTAATTTTATTTCAGGTGTGCAGCTAATTTAGTAAAACAGAGCATTTGGAATCTCATTAAAATCAGCCAGTGAAAGATCTGACTAGACCAATTTCACTGAATTTCAACAGCAGGTTGCAAGCTTTCTATGCACTACCTGAGCGAGAAATGCTCCAAAAAGGTAGTACTGCCAAATAAACCTGTTGTGACATTTTTATTTTTGTCCACCCCAGCCTGACATCAGCACCTCCACTTTATTGGACAATAGAACTGAATAACCCTATACACATTAAACAGAATTTAATATTCAAACTTGCTATCCTGTTTAAAATTTTATTCAGTAGAAGACTTCAGGTCACAACTTAAACATTAATCTTGATAACAGCATATTTGTGCCCTCCCTATCATCTACTTTTCAGAAAAACAACTTGTCGTATTAGCTCGAGATAACTTTCTCAGTTTTTAATTACACTCTGGGAAGAAATTCAACACTGGGTATGGAGTGTCACTGATGCCAATTTTGAAAGCAGTGTAGTTTGAAAATATGTCAGGACATAGCAAATATGATCTCAAAGCAGCAAAAAGGACAGATTAATGAAATTTGTGTCTTCTTCCTTCCTGAATCTTAGGCTAAGAATAGTGTGCTAAACTGAAACCTATCAAACTGACCATTGTCATGCAGAAACACTAAAATTTGCACAGTAGCTGTACAAATCATTAGTATTATGCTCAATTCCTCTTTCCAGGACAGACTACTTGCAAATGGTTCCTTCACAGAAAACAGGAAAGAATGTAAGTACTGGGGAGGGGCGGGCGGGCGGGCGGGGGGGGGGGGGGGGGGGGGGGGAGGAGAGAGAAAAAAACAACTTAATAGGAAAAAAGTGTGGCCCAAAAACATATGTTGACACCTAAAATGCATTTTTCCAGAAGATGAAGCTAATAACTAGCTCATGGAGTTCTCAAACCTGTTAGGCCACACCTTTGCAAATCAGTCTCATGCAGTGTCATGGTTTTACTCCTGACTAATTTACTACAAAAGTAATCCTATATATTTTGCCAACTGTATATTGCTGGTAAATCTTCCTTCATACCCGTGTTTTTACTTTCAGAAATTCACAGTAGAGCAGCCTTAGCTTTGTGAATGCAAAATTAAGGCAATTCCACTATCTTACGTACATAAAATAGTTTAAAAATTCCTGTCATGACATTCATCGAGATAGCAACCTGCTGTTTCTGGAATTCTGAGTGTCATAATATATGTAAGCTACTATATCTGGTTAATTTTTTAAAAATCCAAACCACAAAACACACAAATCTATATTAATTCAGAGCAGAAGTAGGTCATTTGGTCCCTTGAGCCTGTTCTGCCATTTGTTCAGATTATGGCTGATTGGTGTTTGAAATTCCACATTCCCATCTACTCAGATAACCTTGGAATACTTTTAAAATGGAAACAGATTTTTATTAGAGGAACGAATGACACTACCCAACTCCACCAGTTTCTGAAGTGTATTTCATGCATTTAACTCAACATTTCTCCTTTGCCCTAAAGGCCCTGATAAAAGAAAGCCTCACATACATCATGACTAAAGGGATCAAAAGGGTAGGCAGCAGGTGGGGGGGGGGGGGTAAAGAGAGAGATAAATTGGAGCATTGAGGATATTGGAGGGCACATCAGACTCTAAGTCGAACAGCCTACATCCACTCCTATTTTATAGGTTTCTATGTTCAAAATGTGCCCCTAGCTCTGTACTCACCCAAGAAACATTGGTTCCACATTAACCTTGGCAAGTCCATTTAGAAGCTTATGAACTTCAATTAACTCAGTCCTTACTAAATCCCAGGAAAAAACCAACCCAGTTCATTTGGCCTTTCCTCATAACACGAATAGCTCATTTCAGGTATTGCTTCCAATGCATTTACAACCTTCATTAAATAAAGACAACAAAACCACAGAGGATATTTAAAATGTGATCTCATCAATATCTTGCATAAAAATAAAAAAGTTATGTTCAATTCCTCTAATAAAAATGCACTATTCTATTAGCATTTAATTACACATTATACCTGCATGTTAATCTCATTGTAACTCCTGCAACAAAACACTAAAGATCACTCTGCAATCGTTTTCTACTAAATAATAAGTTTTTATTCATTTCAGGAGGAAGAATTTAAAAAATTTCTCATTATGCCACATTATACTCATTATTTTCATTTGCAATTTCCTTGTGTCGTCTTCACAGCATATCTTCCTATCTTTTTCATTTGCAAATTTAGTTGCTACACCATTGCTCCCTTCATCCAGTCGTTGACATAAAATTTTGAAAAATCCCACAGATTCCATGGAACCTTGCCAATCAAAAATGCATACGGTTTTCTGCCTGTGAATTTTTTCATCCATGTTAGTACAATGTCCCCACATCACACGCTACAGCTTTGCACAAAAACTGTGTAGCACCTTGTCTTCTGGAAATCTAAGTATAGTATATCAGTAGGCTTTTCTCTATCCACACCACATTATTCTTTCAAAAGAACTTAAAATTGATTTAAATACAAAGAAAAAAGAACTAGGATCTTAATTGTTACTTTCAAACGGTTGTCAAAATATTTTAGTTGCCAGGCAGCCCGAATCTTTTCCTAACTGCCAAATGGAATAGAAATAAAAACGGTAAATATTGTAGAATAATTCGATTAACTGGCTGATCCAAGAGATCAAAACCAACAGCTGGTATCAGGTGATTGTTAGCAATTATACTTTCAAGTAACATTGAAACCATTTCAAGAGGAGAAACAGCTTGTAAATTCAAAAAGTTAAAAATCAAAAGAAGTCAAAATAAATTGAACAACGTTAAGAAGAAACAAGTCAAATCTGTAGGGAAATGTTACTAAAATGTATTCATACAAATATTAAAAAATTGCAGTTTCAAGAGTGCAAAACAAGTTAAAAGCATACAAAAACAGTTTTGCAAGATGGCCTCCCCCTCCTGCCAAGTACAGTAAGTGACATTATCATTTGTTTCAAAAGAAAAAAGGAAGAATACTGAAAGTTCACAATCATCACAAATGTGCTGTTAGGCATCTATGAATAGGGTGAAAATGTCTTCACCTTGATCTCTTATATTGGAGTAACACTTCTTGGATTGTTGGTGGCTAGTCTCGAGCATGAAAGGTGATCATTTGGCTAAGGTGCTTCAGCTTGTTGGGCTATGCTTCACAATTTCCCAAAAACACCACCTTCAGGTGGAAAAAAAGCAGAAAATTGGCAACATAGGAAAGTAAAGAAATAAAAAGCAAAGAACACTATTGCATACTAGTCCAAAGATCAATGTCTCTCCATTATATAGTTTTTTAAATCTTCCCCCCCCCCACCCTAATTTATATTTTTCACAATATTTACCTTCATTGTCTGCTTGGACAACTTTGTTTCTCATACACAGGTTCATTATGAATTGTTTTTATTACATCAAGAAATGTTGTGACAGTAGAGAAACTGGAGAGGACCATAAACTTCAACATAGAAGTTGAGTCATAACAGCTTTCAGTGCTATCATAGATAAATGATTGGCAAAACACCTATGATTTTCAATCAAATAAAAATTCACAGGCAATAGGAATTAGAGAAATACTAATAGAGTTCTGATTTGACTGTTTAGTAGCCTCTTTCAATTTCTAAAAAAAGATTGCAAAAAAAAGGGGTGTAATAAGTCTTAGTTGGTCTTGCCTTCTCAATCACTTTGAAATCAGTAACGGCAGACAATGAATGTATCAACTAAGCGGTTTAAGATCTGCTACACAGAAACTGAAGTCACATTGCATGTACAAAATGACATATGTCACATGATCAAAGTTTTAAAAAGTGCATCTCGAAGGTCAAGAAATACTCAATTTAGACCTGTGAACTAAGGAATCTGCTTACAGTTAGATTCTCTTATCACATGAACTGAGGCCACTCAACCAATCAAGACATGCCAGTAGAGCAAATGTCAGCCAATCTCACCTCTTTTGCTCGATCCACATAGCCCTGAATGTTTATTTCCTCAGTGTCCCTTCACTTTTTTTGTTGAAAATGATTGACAAATCTCTGCTTCCACCTACTTCGTAGGAAGCAAGATTCACGTCACTACCATCTTCCTCACATCTGTTCCTGCATCTGACCCAAAACTCTACATTGTGTCTGCTGGTCAGCTTTTCTTAAAAACAAAAGCTTGACTACCTTATTGAAACCTGTAAATTTTGTATACCAATAGCAATCTCCCCCGAATCTCTTTTGCTCCAATAAAAAAAAAGAAAGAGAACATCAAAATGTTTTCCTAACTAACCTTGTAGCTAAAATCCTCACCTTTGGAATCATCTTGGTTAAATCAAGTCTACATCCTGTCAAGGACCCTCATGTCTTTCTTCAACTTTGACAATGTGTACTGGAAGTAATATTCCAGTGGAGGTCTAACCAGTGGTTTATAAAATGTTCAACGTAATCTTATTTTTGTGCTCAATTCTTTTATTTCTGAAGTCCAAGATTCCGTATGCTATGCTAACTGCTTTTTTGAGATGCCCTGCTATCCTCAAAGATATATCTTAGTACACATGTCCCCAGTTTCCATTCCACCAAAAGTGCATCATTATATCTATACTGCCTGTCTAATCAGTTAGCAGCATTTCACACATCTCTGCATTAAATTCCATCTGTCCCTCATGTGTTCATTCTGCTAGCTTATGTCCAATTACAGTTCATTTGTTGCATCCTTGCTTTTTTTAAAATTCAATGCTTGGGACCATTGGCAAATCTTGAAATTTTATTCTTTATTCCATTTCCGAAGTGAATTCCACATTTTAAAAGAACACTGCTTTCAACATTAACCTTTGGGGAAATAACAATGCCTGACCATCCTCCAGTTTGAAAATAATAATTTATCATTATTTTCATTCATTCGCTGCTACAACTTAAAAAAAATTGAATTAGACCTTTAGTTTGACACATGCTTCTTAACACTGCAATAAATAAAAATGTTATGATAAACAGGCTGAAGCGATCCTCAGTAACATCCACAAATTTCATTAAAAATCTAGGAGGTTGATAAATTTTGATCTATGCTCATACATGACCTAAATGTTCCGGCAATCTCAAAGTGGCGTGAGTTTTCGGTGTGGCAAATTCACTCAAATAAAATGACACTAAAGTGGATAATGACAAAGTGAAAAAGGTTTCCACATTGCAGTGTAGGTACTCCTTTGCAGCTAAGGTACACTGTTGATCTATGCAAGTGACTTTACTTTGTAATTAACTACTATACAGATTTAGGGAATATGTAACATTAAAGTGATTATGTAACTGATCTCAGAACAGTATTTAGTTCAACTCAATCAAAACTATAGGTCCGACAGCATTCCACAAGTAAAACAGAAATCAGTTTATGAATCTCTAAAGAGTCTTAAAGTGTACAGAAGTTTCAAATCATGTTTGCAATGCTCATTTTAGTGCTGAAGGGTTAAGAATCAACTTCTAATGCATTTTTAAAATAAGTATATGAAACCCTTTCAACATCATTACATGCATCGCTCAGTCATTTTCCTCCTTCTCTCCCCATATACAACTCTACATTATTCAATTTACTGAAGATATACTGAAGAAAATAAATGAAGATAAAGTAATGCACTGTGGAACTTAAAAGTTCAGTCTTGAATTAGGCCTAGCTCAAAATCATGGCAATAGAGGAAAAGACTTCTCCAAGGTCCTAGTGCTTTCAATTTTCATAAAGAAGCAGAGTGTTCAGTTTAAAAATAAACTATTAGTCATCACATATGAAACTGCAGCAAATGCACAAAGCAGAAATATTATGGATTTACATAATTCTAAGCTCATACCAAAGAAATATTAGTTTCTCTTGTATAATTTAGAGGTACCTGTTGACTTCTCCTCACAGATGCTGCCAGACCTGCTGAGCTTTTCCAGCAATTTCTGTTTTTGTTTCTAAGTTAAAGTAGACATTTGTGTTACAATTTTAACCACAATTTTACTGAACTTTTGCAACTTCAATCTGGACAGGAACACAAAAATAAATAAGTTACTGACTTGTTGGCCACCTTTGTCTCAGTTTGTACGCTTATCTTTTCCAAATCAGTGAATCAGAATTTCATGAGCAAGCCCTAAAATACACTTCACCTTTGCATTCAAATTAAAAAGTTAACATCTGTTGCAGAATGTAATTTAAGATACTACACAATTAATCAATCAGAAATGTTTCTGAAAATGTAATGGTTGCCATTCTACTGTTCTCTGCAGTTCTGAAATTTAGATTAACATCTGCATCTTACTTGGACAAAGTTTTCCACATTTTTGTCTTTTACCCACTTATGTAAAAAAATTATAAACTGTAAAAGCAAATTGAGAGACAATGATACGAGTGTAGGAGGGACAGGAAAAAAATAGCAATACTATAAGTCTGAGTACTTGCAAATTAGAATGTTTACCACGCTGCAAGATAAAAATCAGAACTGTATTGATAGCTATAGTTAGGCAAACCTGATAGAGTAACTAATCTATTGTGCAAATGTTATGATATTGTATTTCTGATGTTAAGAAAACAACTACTTGAACTACAGAAGTTGACTTAAGGGAAAAAAAAGTGTATTTTGCCTAAAAAATTCTTTGCACTACTTATAAAATCAGATTTAGAAAAATGTAAAAGTGATTTTCCAGCATCACATGTTTTACTATAGGAATATCTTAAAAATTACAGTATTCTTCTTGATTAAAAAACTCCCGTGATTTAAGAAAACCCTATTATTGGCTCACAATGCAAAATCTATACCAAAGGAGGTTTATAATTCTTGCTTGCAAGGTAGTATAGCTCAAATATGATCCAAAATGTTCAGACATTAAAGGCAAAAGCTCAAAAAAGGTGTGTAACCTAGTTGAGAAACAAGCAAAAACAATTTAATAGTCATAAGACTGCACACTCACTTACATAGCCATGCTGTAAGTGCTTTCCCTAAAATCGGTAAAAACAATGACTGCAGATGCTTTCCCTAATCGTCAAAAGGGGCATAAACCAACCGTAATTTTTGCCAATGTTTCAGTATAGCATACACATCATTCTTAAGTTATCTCATCATTGATATAATTTCAATTGCAATCTTTCAATAGCTTACAATAATAACTGATTCATAACAGTAAGCTACCTAATAATTTTCTTAAGATTGTTTCTGCAACCTTCCAATTACGACTTCTGTTGAGATGGCTGGGAGGCACAGCTCACTACCTTCAGCTTTAGTCAACAGGAGATTAGAAGGCCATCATGTAGGCTTCCTTTAGAATTGACAACAACTTCCATTTCTGAAGCTTGCCAAGCAATAATTTTAGATGTCCCTGTGCTAATTAGTAATCTATGACATTTGGGTCAAAAACACAATGATGTGCATAAGTAAGTTTTTCACTGACTTTCTTTTACACAAACAAAAATTACTTACAGAAAATAATTTATGTCAGTGATTTTTGAGAAAATTTGTAGCTCAGGTTGATGTTAAGCATGCAAGTTAACTCATTGAGCTTATGTATTTTGTGGCTCCACTAAATAGCATATTTAGAAGATATCCTAGAAAATTTTACATTATTTAACACACTGTAGGATTCTTTAATAACAAGCCTATCTTCATATCATTTAGTCATTCTGGTAAGTCTCACTTTGATTCAGACTGGTGTTATGCAAGGAAAATAGAGTGATGGTTTGTCAAAATGAATATACTGTCTAGGAAAAGTTATCACTGTTGCATAATACAAATAGGTACAATATTTTAACAACAGTTTGATTACCTGTGGCTGTTTTGACATTAAAATTATCTAGATGATTGTAAGCTGCAGCAATAGGCATAATTACTAAACTATATGTCTGTAGTCTTCCTGACAAACAAACTATTTCATGCTACTTTCCCGTTTTTTTAAATTAAAGCAAAATAAAGCACAGCATAGCTAATAATGCCCAAATACTGATTGCACACTTTGTCCTAAACGTTTTTTTGAAGGACTGTTTTATTTTGCTATGACTAGAGGAATACAGTATATTCTTCAGAAAACCCTGTGCATTAATGCTGTAACTTAAACTACATGCAGAAACTTGGGAAGACAGTAAAGGGAACAGCACCATTCCAACTTCACGATGTACTGATTGAGTTTTATCACCAGTGGCCTTGACCTACTACAGATGAACACATTTGGAATAAGTTGGACTCAAATTATCCTTAGCAAGTGTAACTACATTTTTAATACTGCTCAGTTTTCTGTCGCAAACCTTTTCAATAGGTGTAAGCAAAGTGTTTTTATATAGCAATTGTTCAAATACTGTAAATACATTGAAGAAATTACTTCAAAAGGTTTAAGCCCACGTACAACGACACCCATTTTACGGTCTTATTCGGGGGCAACATTTTAAAACCCAAGTATATCTGAAACGTCGACAATGATCCACATTTAGCTTTTTCAGCGGACATTTATAAAAAACTAAATTTGATACATTTTTCTTTCAAGCGCCCTAAGAATTACTTAACCGTGGGCAACATGCAAAATAATTAATTGCATTTCACAATTGTTACCATACATTATTAAAAGCAAATTTACTTCAGATTTCACATGACTGGGTCATCAGCTTTCAGTAACAGTCTGCTTACTGCCACACGTTACATTTCTTTTCTATATTTCATCCCCATAAAACTACTCTAATCCATCTCAGACATCAGCCAATAACGGTTTTTTTGCGAGTCAAAGATTTCATACGTACACATACTCATTTGCGCCCACGCCAGCGAGGAAAAAAAAAGTTTACTCAAATACCGTTATTCTCGCAATCTAAATGTCACGAAGTGTCTAAAATTAATTCCAAATAAAAATTGAAACTTCTAACTCACCCCATTTAAAATAAAAATCCACTAAAAGTTTCGAGAAAATAAGTGTAGGGACTGGGTGGGAAAAATACAAAAAGGCTGACATTTATTCATGGTTACTGGGGGGGGGGGGGGGGGGCTGGTGTTGGAGGAGAATATTTCAGATGAATCGGCGGTCTTGACATTTGGAGTTATAGCGAAAATAAATGAATGTTACTAGACAGGTACCTCGGATCGCGAACTATCCTCGCAATAAAAGCCTCTCTCTCTCTCCCCCTCTAAAGCCCGATGAAAGCTGAGGGATGGTTTTAAAATGCAGTTTCATTTTTTGGAACGAGGGGTTCTGAAGAACTGAGCTTACCCAGAAAGGGGCGAGGGGGGGAAAAAGAGCGAAAGTTGTGACCCCGAAGGAGAGGCTGGTGCCTGGTTACTTGCGGTAAACGCCAATGGTCGCCGTACTGTACTTACTGTAGCCGGGCGGCTGGGAAACCCAGTTCGTCCGCCCCCCCCGGTTAACATCAGACTAAATTATACATCGACACATTTAAGATTAGTCTTGATGCCGCCCTGAAAATTTCAAAACACTTACCAAGCGGGACTGACTTCCGAGAGAAATGATAACGTGTATTTGGTTGGGGGGGGGGGGGTGAAAGAAGGTGGCATTTGACCAAGTAGGAAACTGTGGGAGTTCGAGATCGCCTCGCACTGTCACATACAATATAAAAAATAACTTTCCCCAGAATCAGCTATATTTGTGCGCATCTCCCCATTATCGCGTTGCCAATTTTTAAACATTGCACCAATTATAACTCCGCAGTCATTCGTTGCGACAAGCCACCGGATTCAACCGTTCAAGTCCCACTTTCCCCTTTCAGACACCCTATTGTTTTTTTTCCTCCCTCTCTGGACAAGGAGTAAATGAAAACAAACTTTAGGGGGTGCCGGAGGACAGCGAAGGAGGAAAGAGACGCGTCCCGCTCAAAACTTCTTTTAAAAAGTGCCAACTGACAAGACAGGAAAGAAAAAAAAACAAACCTGCTCATTCCACACTGGGCAGGGGATATGCTACGTTTATCCTTTTGCTCCTCTTATACTGGATTAATTATTTGAGGTGGGGGTTAAAGATAGAAAGAGAGCAAGGTCCCCTTGGTTACCGCCGGAGTTATCAGTATCCAAGCTGCTTTTACCTGTGTGTGAGCGGCTTGACTTCAGCATTAACCTTCCTCGCTTTTTCTGTCCCTCTCGCCTCATTACTTCTTCCCGTCTCTCTTCGACCCTCCTCAGTATTGTCTACTCTGCTGCTCTTCATCCTATGCAATCTGCATGTAGTGCTGCTGCTGCTGTGTTTTTTTCGCTTCAGTCGAAAATGGCGCCGAAAACCGAGATTCGACTCAAATTCGTTAGTAGCGGGGGAGGGGTGGGGAAGGTACGCGGCATGATGGGTAATAGCAGCTCCTCGCGCTGATAGTTTGAAATTGGGCTCCAACGGCAGCGGCGCAAGTTGCCGCCGCCGCCACTCGGCCAACGGTTCTTCACATCACAAAATAAGCTCCGCCACCAGTTTCCCTCCCTCCCTCCAACTTCTCACCGCGCTGACATTCACTCCAATGACGACCACTTCTTCAAACCATACCAAGTCCGAACGATTCAGCAATACACCAATTGCGCCGAGTTTCACATTGAATTTACCCAACTGGCCCTCGTCTTTGCAGGTCTGTTGGCTTTCTTTTTTTTGGGGTTTAAAAAGGGCTCTATTATGTTTCTGATGAATATTTACAAGTACGCAGTCCTGATCCGTTTCGTACTCGCAATAAAGGTTGGCGTCAATGAATTAGATTGGTGCGTTATTTTAGATGGCGATTAACTAGTTCATTCCCCGATATTCCCCCAACCCTTCGTCCGTGGAGGTTCTGTCAAACTTCCCGGTGTTTAGTGTATCATTTAGGAAAGATCTCGAAGCTTGTACCTGTGGCTCCACTTCTGCCTCCGTGTATTTGGTATGCATCTGGAGTTTGTGGGTACCACTCAACAATTGCGAAAATATGAAAAACATTGTTTGTAGTCATGGGAAACTTGGACTATTGGGGTCTCCAGAATGATTCAGACTTGCAATCTTTTACTGTATCGACTAGGATGACCATCTGTAATCATGAGCCCTACCAACCATCTGAATAGAGTGGCATCACTGAGGTAAGGCAAGAGATCAAGTAACTTATTAAGAGACGGGTAACCCTCTGAAAACAACTGTCTTACTGCAAATCTTGAAGTGCTAATAATCTGAAAGTGGCTACCAGGATGTAGGTTATTTGTTGCCAGTGGGCTAGAAGAAATGACTTCCAGTGTTTACATTGCCAGATTGCTGAAATCTTTTGAGCAAAGACCAGGGGTCCTAAACGTTTGCAGAAAGTGTTAGTTATTTCCTTGCCCACATTCATCTGGATAACGTGTACCATGGAACCTTGGATTATATAGAAAATTTAAAATCTGTTTTAGTTGAATTAGCCTATTTCAGTTGTTGCTACAGCTCAATATTGGTAGTCTGAATAGGATTTATTCAATAGGGTAAAAAAAATCACCTCTGAAAGATCTACACTTATTCAAAGCATGAATAGAACTAAATTATCAGGGTAAAGAACTTTTTGACAATTCAGTTGGTTGTGGTCCATTGGCTGAAGTATGAGCACCTATGCCTCCAGTGGGACACCATTGCACCATCGAGAATTTCCTGCGAAATCTGATCACTGAAACAATTCTAGATTTAAAAATCAATTTCTCCATTTACCTGAATGGAAATTTAATTTTAGAGCCCTACTGTTGCTGTAGTTAAAAACATTTTTTATTTAGCCATTGTTTTCATAAATTGTCCACAACTCTGTGCTACTTCACAAACACAGTACCAGATTAAATTATACACAAACAATTTTTATTAAAAAGTGGGGGTGGGAAAGAGAGAGGGCATGGAATGAACTCCTTTTCTAAAGTTAATTTGTGGCAGATGATTGTGGGTAAATTATCAATGACAAATGTGCCCTCACAACTAAGTGATTTGATTGCTTATTGTATTTGGCGAGTCATTTAAAAAAAAAAGTTGGAACTCAGTCAGCTTGGTCACTAAAGTAAAGAACAAGTTTAAAAACTATAATTTTCTCCAACTGACAAAGTGCATTAAAACTATATAGCATGTTGACTTCACTGGTGAAAGATTTGCATTTTTTCACACAAATGCATTCAAACCCTAACAATATTAGCAAGAGTTTCTTTGCAGTCACCCACCTATGAAAATGGTTGGTGGGGGGGAACAGTTGCGCAGATATACAGGAGAAGAGGTGGGTTAGACCGTAAGATTATAGAAGCAGAAGTAGGCCATTCAGTCCATCAAGTCTGCTCTGTCATTCATGACTGATCTCAATTCACCAACTTCACTTTCCTACCTTTTCCCCCATAACCCTAGATACAGTTTCTTTTTAAAAACGCTCTCAGCCCTAAATATTATCTAGGGACTCAGTTGACAGCCTTCTGCGATAAAGAATTCCACAAATTCACAAACACCCATCCCCTGACAAGAAATTCCTCACATTTTAAAATACATAAGCCCCTATTCTGATATAATGCTCTCTGCTTTATAAACATCTCCACAAGGGCAAACAATTCTTCCGCATCTATCCTATCAAGGGACCCAAGAATCTTGTGTATTCAATAAGGGTGCCTCATTGTTTTGTTTTCCAAAATGTACAGACTCAATCTATCTGACTTCAAGAAATCCCTCCACAACTGGCATCAGTCTAGGAAATCTTCCCTGAACCTGCCTTCCATTGCCAGCATCTTAGAAAAAGGGGCCCAAAATTGTTCGTATTCCAGCTGGAGTCTGACTAATGGGTTGTGTAGTTTTAGCAAAACTTCTGCTTTTATACTCCATTCCTTTTGAAATAAGGCCAACATTCCATTTGCCTTCCCAATAGTAGTTGAACTTGGATGCTAGCTTTTTGTGATTTATGGATGAAGACTCCCAAATACTTTGTTCTGTTGCATTCCTGCAGTCTTTCTCCATTTAAGTAATCTTCACCTTCCTACCAAAGTGCACCACTTCATATTTTTCAAATAATTTGATTTATATAGTAAATAATTGTGGCCCCAATGCTGATCAGTGGCACACCGCTAGTTAAGGACTGCCACCCTGAAAGTGTCTCCTTTATCTCAAATCCATTACTTAGCCAGTCATCTAGCCATGCTACCTTCAACACCAGGGACCCTAATCTTAGCTTATTAAATAATTGTATGGTACCTTATTAAATGAGTTATGAAAAGCCAAATATTATATCCACTGCTTGCACTCTATCCATCCTGTTTGCTGTCTCCTCAAAAGACTTTTAGTAAATTTGTCAGGCATGATTTCTTCTTCATGAAGCAATGGTGAATCTGCTTAATCAATGTTTTGTATTTCTAAATGCTCTGCTATTTCATCCTTTAACAGACTCACATTTTCCCAAAAATAGAAGTTAAACTAATTGGCCAATAACTATCTTATAAGAAAAAGTTTACATTTGCAGTTTTCCAATATTCTGGGATTTTTCCTGATCTAAGGATTACTAGAAGATTACTATCAAGGTATTCACTATCTCTGTAGCTAGTTCCTTTAATATCCTAGAATGTACTACACCAGGTTTGGGGCTTATTGGTCTTTAGTTGTAGTCATTTCCCAAGCACTGTCATCTAGTGATATTTGTTGTATATTTATTTTCTTTCCACCTTTTGCCCCTAGAACATTTAGTAATTTTGGAATGCTTTAGAGACGTGATGGGTGTTCAATATCATGCAGGGTCTCAGCTAAATAAATGGAGAGAAACTATTTGTACTTTCAAATGGAACAAGAATTCAAGGATGTGGATTTAAGATGATTGGTAAATGAACAAAAAGACTGCTTGAGGAAATTAGTCTTTTTGGGAAGAGAAAAAACACACAGCAAATGGTTAGGGCCTAAGAATGCATTGCATGTACGATGTCCACCAGTGGCTTCAAATGTGCAGTGAATAGGCACTCAAAAGGAAACAAAATGGCATGGCTTCTAGGATGGTACATGGGAGTGGGACTAGTTGAGTCACACTTGCATAATAAATCGGTATGGGCAAAACTATTCTTTGACCCAAGTGGTCGAAATATTCACATGCTAGTCAACAGACTAAGGTAACAATATAAAACCGACTGTAATCATTTTATATGAACATAGTAGTTAATGCTACACATTCTTTACAATTCCAGGGATTGTGTCCAGCTACATTTATGTCCAGTGGAGCATCATGCTGGACTGTTAAAGTCCTAATCACCACTTATCAGGACAGAAGTCAACAGGATTCAAAATGCTACACTTGACCCAATGTGAATTTGATAATTAAATTGAAAGCTTGAGGTTAGTAGTTGTAAATTCCATTTATAAACATATTAAAAACAAGTTATCATTGCTCTGAGGGAATAGTTTCTACTTCAGGAAACCAGAACTAAGAGGAGCGTTAGTACTGACAATGGTGTCAATATGGTTACAATTGGTTTCAGTTGAGAAGCAAGGTACAATTACACTCCTGCTTGTATTCTATTGGTCACCAATAGGAAAAAGCAGAAGTGTGAATTTGCAGGAAAAAGTTAGTAGTATAGGAGCACTATTTGAGTAGATTAGGATGGTAATATACTGTAAAGGGAACAGAAGAAAGCTTCTGAAGTGCATTTGGTAGCATGTTCTTTTGATCATTATGTTTTCAGGCCAACACAGATAGAAGCATTGCTAGATTTGAATCTGGGAAGTGAGGTGGGTCAAGAGATCAGAGCAATGTTTGGGGAACTGTGATCATAGTATTGTGGCTCACTATTGAAAGGACAAGGAGCAACTGTAGTTTAAAGATATTCAATTGGAAAAGGACCAATTTCATTGGGGTGAGATTAGACCTGGACAAGGTAAATTGGAATCAAATATTGCCAGGCATGGCTGTAACAAACTAATGGGCTGCATTGGAAATAAATTCTCAAAAACTGAGGAGAGAGAAAGGAAAGACAACCAATACCAAAACTCATTGCATGACAGGCGAAGCAGAAAATGACATGTATGACAGGTCTCAGGATGACACTAAGTGAGAAACAGGCAGAATATTGAAAGTTCAGGGGGGATATGAAAAAGAAACTAAGAAGAAACAAAATAAGAGGGAGCTATCAGAAAGGGGAATCCAAAAATCATCTATGGCAATTTAAATAGTAAGAAGGAAGAAAAATGAGAGCCATGAGGTTTCTAAGGTTAGATAGAGACAAACGGTTTTCAATGGCAGAAGGATCAAGAACCAAAGGATAGCAATTGAAGAAAATAACAAACGCAACTCAAGAAACAATTAAAAAAAATACAACCAAGTGGTTAGGATCTGAACTGCACTTAGTGTGGTGGTAACTAATTTAATCATTGCTTTTAAAATAAAATGGATTAGTACCCAAAGACAAAATCTGCAAGGTTTAGGAAAAGGGAGGGAAATTGGGGATGGCAGAGTTGCTTTAGCAAATAGCCAGCAGACAGGATGGGTTGAAAGCTTGAGGGCTCCAGTCATTCTATGATTCTGACACTAAAGCTAGTCACTAACAACATGTAACTAGAACCATTAACATTAGTGAAATATCTGAAGCTCTTTACAGAAAGAATAATAAACAAACCTGGAGCCAGAAGGAAATATTAAGGCCAATGACTAAAGTCTCTGTTAGTAGCAAGGCTTAAGGTACATCTTAAAAAGCAAAAAAGCAGTGGCTTCCAGAATTTTGGGCCTTGGAAGCTGAAGACATTGTCGCCAATTGAACAACTCTCATATCTCAAGTTGTAAGGTTCAAGGAAATTACTGAGACTTGAAGGATTGAGATGAGGAAGTGATTTCAGGGGAAAAAAATAGCATTTTATTAGTAAAAGGCATTGCTCGGGGGAAACTAGTCTAGGTCAATGAACACAAGGTATGGGTTAGAACATGAATAGCAGAACTTTAAAAAGTGACGAGATTAGATGGTAGAATGTTGAATCCTATACAGAACTGTTTGTTAGAGTTCTTTGATGAAGTGACCAGGAAGGTTGACAATGGCAGGGCATTAGTCCCAGTCTGTATGGATTTCAGTAAGGCCTTTGATAAGGTTTCACATAGTAGGCTGCTCAAGAAGGTTAGAGCACAGAATCCAGGAGGAGCTGGCAAATTGGATACACAATTCACTTGGTGGTAGGAAGCAGAGAGTAGTAGTGGAAGGATGTTTGTCGGACTAGAGGCCTGTGACTAGTGAAGTTCTCAGGGTTTGGTGTGGGCCCATTACGGTTTGTTATCTATCAATGATTTGGATGATAATGTACAAGGCCTGATTAGAAAGTTTGAAGATGCCACTAAAATTGGAGATATTGTGGGACAGTGAGGAAGATTGTCAGAAATTGCAGCAGAACCTTGATCAGCTGGGGAAATGGGCCAAGAAATAGAAAATGGAGATGAATATAGATCGGTGTGAGGTCTTGCATTTTGGAAAGTCAAATCAAGGTAAGAGTTCCATGGTGAATGGTAGGGCCTTAAGGAGTGCAGTGGAACAGAGGGACCTTGGTATTCGGGTTCACAGTTCTGAAAGTAGAGTCACAGGTAGACAGGGCAGTGAAGGAGGCCTTTGGCACACTGGCCTTCAGTCAGGGAGTTGGGAAGTTATGTTGCAATTGTACAAGTCTTTGTGGGGTCACACTTGGGAGTATTGCGTTCAGTTTTGGTCACCTTGCTATAGGAAGGTTATTAAACTGGAAGGAGTGCAGAAGAAATTTACAAGGATGTTGCCAGAACTCAAGGATTTGAGATATAGGGAGAGGTCAGACAAACTAGGACTTTCTTTGGAGTGTAGAAAACAAAGAAGGAGATCTTATAGAAGTGTATAAAATAATGAGAGGCATGGATAGGGTGAATGCACTCCGTCTTTTTCCCAGGGTTGAGGAATCAAGCACTAGAGGATGTCAGTTTAAGATTAGAAGGGAAAGAATAAAAGGGAACCTGAAGGGCAACTTTTTTTTTTAAATAAAGAAAAACACAGCATGATATGCATGTGGAATGAGTTGCCAGCAGAAGTGGTTGAGGCAGGTATACTAACAACATTTAAAAAGGCATTTGGACAAAAACATGGATAGGAAAGGTTTAGAAGGATATGGGCCAAGTACAGGAAAATGGGGTTAGCTGATGGACATTTTGGTTTGCATGGACCAGTTTGAGCCAAAGGGCCGGTCTCCTTGCTATAGGACTTGGACTTCATTCATAACTGCTTTGGGGTGCCGTTTTCTGAATTGGAAAAACGGCCATGCTTTGAAGGAAGCTAGTGTGTTCAAAATATAAAATGTTGTAGACATGTAGAAAAAGAATTGCCATTATTGTCACTGTCACAAGACAAAATTTATGACATTGAGAGCTATTTCAGTGTTGTGGCAGGGGGAGAAACTTGGAGAGATTCAGAGTTCTAGGATAAATGGGCATGAATTTGAGTTGACAGCATGTTTGAGGGCTTTGGAGAGGAAAGGGAGATTGGAAACCGGTTCATTAGTTAGCAAGCTCAGCTATGTCAAAGGTTACCCAGAGTAGACCGGCAATAAACAGCAGTTAGATGGTGGCATTTGAAAGCAGACAGCATGTTCATTTAGCAATGTAGGGAATATCAAAAACCTTCTGAATTGCTTATAAAATTTCAAGTTTTCTAATTACAGAAACATGATGAGTGTTTTTAAAAGGAATACATGAGAAAAACAGCAGCTGTTCAACCAGTTCTTGTTAAGTTACAAAAAGTGTCTTTACCCCAGTGCTATCATAGATTTTTTTTAATCAACTTGTTTAGACATGTTATAACATTTTTGAAGCAGGTGGAACTTGAAAGCAGACTATCTGGCCCCAGAGATAGGTATAGTATCACGGTCCCATAAGACCCTCAAAAACTTAAATGCCTCTGGCATTCTCAGATGGTCTCCCATCCAAAAGTATTAACCAGTCCAGAGTCTGGTTAACTTCAAAAAAATTCAGACCAAATAAGGTGTTTTCAAACTAGTATGGCAGTAGTCAGTGCTATTGAAGTTATTTTTAATGAACTTGTTTTCACATGTTATGACACTTTCAGGACTTGAACCTGGACCTCCTTGTCCAGAGGTAGGAACACTGTACTACAAGATTCCAAACACTGCACTTTGCCACAATGGGAACAAACCAGGGACCTTGAGATCTTCAGTATAACACTCTCCCAACTGAAATACTGATCATAATACTACTATACATTGGTCTAATTGAAATGTTAAGCAATTAAGGAGGAAGGAAAGAAGAGGGTGGAAGTGTGAGTGCACTCAATGGCAAATAGCTGAAGTTCCTCTTTATCACAAAAGAAATAATAGTTAAAATAATGCACCTACTGAAAGTCTGAATAATGCTGGAGAAACTCAACAAGTCTGGCCACATCTCTACAGTGAGAAACAGAGTTTGCATTTAGTTCAGAATAGTTCTTCAGAATGCTGGAGTGTCTTACTGGACTCAGAAAAATTAACTTTTTCTTTTCACAAATGCCGGATCTGCTATGTTTCTCCAGCATTGTTTGTCACAAAAATGTTTTATACAGTAAAGGGTTTCACCCCTTTCAGTCTTTTGCAGTGACCTTCAATGCTTTATATAGAGTTTTGCAAATGAGTTACAAGGATGCACAAACTCACTATAATTCGTTCTTTGCCTTGAAATGAAGCAAAAATGAGAAGAGCTCATGTAACTACGTAAAATACAATGAATAGAAAAGGTAAATTTGCAGCTTAGGTTAACACATGGCTTCAGGTCAAGGAAGCAAATATAAAGTGGCAAAATATGGTGGTGATTAATATAAGGATATACTTTCTCTTGCTAGACAGAATCAATATCTGGATATTCAGAATGCAGTGGTGGAGACAAAGTGATGCAATTGTTCTAGGCTGACAGCAGTGTAGTAGATTTCTATATTTACACTGGCTGTATGACCATTCTTGTCTTTTGAGATTTGTGCTTTGTTATCAAACAAGGGATGTAGACAGGAGTGAGTTTACTGTTGACAATTGTAATGGAACAGCTTTGACTTACCATAAATGTAAATTGGATATCAAACATTAAGACTATGTATTGTCTTAGCTTTACTCTTGTGATAGTATGAATATCCTATACCAAAATATCTTTTGAAAAATAAACCTATACTTATGAATTAATCTTTACGCTTTGGATAGCTTTAACTCCAGAACTAAGAAAAACAAAGGCTGTGAAGAAAATGAATTTTTTCCTCCTTGTCTGCAGCTTTTTACAGCTGACCACAACATTCTCCTCAACACCTAGCTGGGTAGGATTGCATGCCTATTTCCAGTCAGTCAGTCAATCACAAGAAATAGCTTTATCTTCTTGATCTGCACCATTATTCCCTGTTGCCAAAGAATCTAACCTGGGATCCCTCTATCCATATTTTGACTCAGCAGCAAAAAGCATGAGCATTTAAGCTGTTGAAAAATAACTGTCATCATTACCTCCTTTGAACCCTCTGTCTCCAAGCTCTAGGAGAACTTAACCAACACCTAGTACTAGAAAAGCAGAATCTTCCAATGAAATACTGGGAAGACCAAAAGAGGAAAAAGATTGTTTGCAATTTTGACGTTATATCTGAATCAGAGATGAACTCCCACCCACACATCCATTCCATCTCTAATTTTGCCCATTTCATATCCAACATTGCACAACTTTTCCCCACCTCCACTATCTACTGCAGAAATGCTCATCCATGTTTTAGTTACCTCAACTCAACTATTTTGAAAAAAGAAAATAATACAGGAATAGACCACTCAGTTCCTCAAGCTTGTTCTGCCATTCAATAAGGCAATGGCTGATCCGATCACTTTACAATCCCATCTACCTCAGGAACCTTTCACGCTTGCTTATCTAGAATCGATCTTCCTGAGGCTTAATAATGTTTCAAAGAGTTTGCTTTCACTTTTGAGGGAGGGAGTTGCAAAAAGACTCAATCCTGAGAGAAACAAGAAATTTCTATCCGTCTTAAATGGGGGACCCCGGTTGTAGATTTTTCAATAAAAGGAAACATTTTTTTACAAACACACTGTCAAGACCCCTCAGGATCTTACATTTCGAATCAAATCATCTCTCATTTTTTAATATTAGATTAGATTCCCTACAGTATGGAAACAGGCCCTATGGCCCAACAAGACCACACTGACCCTCCGAAGAGTGACCCACCCAGACCCATTCCCCGTATCTAACCCCCTGACTAATGCACCTCACACTATGGGCAATTTAGCATGGCCAATTCACCTAACCTGCACATTTTTGGACTGTGGGAGGAAACCCACGCAGACACAGGGAGAATGTGCCAACTCCACATAGACAGTCGCTCGAGGCTGGAATTCAGCCTGGGACCCTGCTGCTGAGGCAGCAGTGCTAACCACTGAGCCACCGTGCCGCCCCCAAACTCTAGTGGATACAAGCCTGGGTTGTCCAATCTTCTTCACAAGATGGCCCATCCAAACCAGGCATTAGTTGAGTGAAGGTTCACTAGACTGCTTCCAACACATTTACATCCTTCTGTAGCTCAGTAGACTAAACCATACACTGTTCTCCTGATATAGTTCCACTAATGCCTTGTATAGCTGAAGCACACAAACATTTCACATTCTACTAACAGTCAAGTCAAAACTCTGCAGTCTAAGCCCTAATTTCCATTCACCTGAAGCCTTGTACTTACTGATCAACACAGATTCGTGGATAAAAGAAATTTCAAACCCAGGAATTTTCTCTGGACGTGCCTCTTCTTAATTCTGTGATGTCCTCTGAAACCCTTCTATGCTTCACAAATTTTGGTAATCCAAATTTTAAATTATTCCATCATTTGATCGGGTCTTCAGGTGTCAAAAATCTAACCATCTGAATTCCTGAACTAAACCTCTGCCTCTTTTCCCCTTTTCAACTCAGACTTCTTAATTTTTAACTTTGACCTAGCAAATGATCATGGAGTAACATTGGGAGATATTGGGGGTCAGTGTGAAAAGTTTGTTTGTGGAATACTCCTGTGAAGCATTCTGGGACCTTACTGCATTAATGCAAAGAGGTTCTTAAATGCAGCCCATGATCAATGATAGCTGTGTTCCAATTCTATGTAGTTGGAAAACAAATTCTAATAGCTAGTATATGTTTGTTAATATTTGAGCAAACTGTACCAGTGCTTAGATAACCGTTTCAATGAATCCTTTCACGTTTGGAACGAATTCGAAGTCTCTATCGGAGAAGTGTTCTGTTTTGATCAGACCAATAGAAGGGGGGAGGGGATTCAATTTCATCAGAACGATCAACAGTGGTTCCGCTTTTAGATAGGAAGAAATTTCGTAGTTAATTGGAAACATAAATATTGTCTTGTCAACATTAAGACTGCTGGTGCGATAGTATAACCATAGGAATTTTCAAACATTAACTGTCCAGATTGTTGATTTTTTCCTGATAGCTAAAATGGTGCATGATACAGAAATACGCCCTTAAAATGCAAACAAACAAGATTGCGGAAAACGAACCGCTCACAAAAAGTGCCTCTAAATATGCCGTACCAACAACAACTTTTTACTAGTCTGTTTCAACAGGATGATGAGTGTAACCTGTAAGACAAAGTGTATTTCTAAACCAGACTTCACGAGACCTATTTTCTTTTCTTAAAAACACTGGGTCTTGTATTTGCTGTACCAAACTTCCACCAGAATAAACATTTTCGAGTATTAAGGACCTGCTCCTCAATCGTGCTTTGAGGTGCAGTCGTTTAACCACGGTGCTATTTGTAATATTTACACTTACAGCACCAATTTTTAACAGAACTACATTTGTAAATATTGTTTTTCCTAACTTTTAAAATAAAAATCCAACCCATCGTCAAGTAGTCCGATGATAATACGAACTTGGTTTGTACCGATACTTTCCGTTTATTTCATCCACACGCAGGCCTACTTGCCCAAGTTCTACTTTGAATCGATTATAAAACATAACATCCACCCTCTTCCAGTCTTAGTATTGTAAATGGCTTATTGTTTGGAACAAAGTACTCCGCGAAAGCGGATGTCCCACCCTCATGGCCACGCTGAACATTGATGATTGGGTCGGTGACGCCATCACTATCCTAATTTGGAATTTTCCCAGTTCTAAATTGACTATTGTATGGAAGTTCGGTCTGTCAATCTCCTTACGCAGAGTACCTCTGTGTATCAATGTAAATACGGTAGTATTATTGCTTCTCTACAATGTTGCCAGATTGCTTTATGTTACCTTAGCTAAGGTGTGCTGTGCTTACACATGCTGCATTATCCGAGGATGTTAATTTAATAACAGAGGTAAACGGAGAGCAGTCGTACGCTTATTCTCTTTTCCCTTACGTTTTAACCCGACTTCAAACAAACATAAATAAACAACGTATCATATTTCTCCAGTAATTACGGACATTCTAACATCAGTTCCACAGTTTAGTTCGATAGTAATATGCGGATTAAGAGTGGACAAATTATCTACATGAAAAATCGACAGAAACAAACCGGAGTATTATGTGCGAATGTCATTTTGCAGTAAAGAATTTTGTATCAGCTGTTTTAAAATTAAAGCTTGTAATTGCGTCATACCGTCGTTAGGCACAATTACTACAATCAAGTTGATGCCCGAAAGGGTACGATTTAATATACTCCAAACATGCACTGTTTAGGAATACGCTTCACACTCATCACATAAGTTGAACGCTCCACAACTAGTCTGTTTTGTATCTAAGTAATCTTTCAAGTACTGGACAAAAGAAACAACAGTCTTTGATAAAATTCACACAGGTACATGACTAAATACTTCCTGAGTTTTAATAGAAGAAAACAATGTGAGACACTTACTGACTCGCGAACATCTCATGTAATCCAAGTCTTAGAATGTGTACTCTTTAAAATAAAAACAACCTTCGCAAAAATATCAACGCTTATGTTTTCCCAACGTCAACATTTACCCTTTTATGCAGTTTCAGCAAGCTTCAAGGAAGTTGTCCTTTTGTTCTACTATTTATAGATTGCGTCAACATTGCGAAAAGGGTAGGCGGAGCGGTCCCTGCAAGAAAGCGCACAACACACGCGACCTGCCATCCAGTGTAGTAAACCAGCGGGTCAAATTATCCCACGTGTTTGTGATAAGCTTTGTAAAAGAAATCTATATCGCAGAGGCAAGGTTGCAAGGAACATTTTTTGCTATAAGGTCATATTGTTGTCATTACGGTTACTGTATTTTGAAAAGTCACACACACACCAGGTTATAGTCCAACAGGTTTATTTGAAAACACAAGCTGTGCAGTACTGTTCCTTCATCAGATGAAGTCACTGTTATCAGGCAACTCCATATCATTTTAAAAATGTGTATCTATATTTACATATACGTGCACATTTCGTGGAAAGGACTCAGTCAGTTCAAATACTCATTCGAAATCAGCAAACTTGTAAAATGTAACAGATGCTATTGTTTTAAATCAGCTATTATTAATGTTAATTTGTGACAGTTGTCATTGGTTAATAAGGTTATCAGAGATAACAAACACTGTTTAATAGGCTTAGTACCATAATGTCACTGTTGAATTTAAATATGTAGTGACATTTTAAAAATTATAATTTCACCCTATAATTTGATGTAAAACAAACTGAGTTATGAGTGGTGGTGGAAAAACACAGCAGGCCAGGCAGCATCCGAAGAGCAGGAGAATCGACGTTTTGGGCATAAGCTCGAAGAAGGGCTTATGCCCGAAACGTCGATTCTCCTGGTCCTCGGATGCTGCCTGGCCTGCTGTGTTTTTCCACCACCACATTTTTCAACTCTGGTCTCCAGTATCTGCAGTCCTCACTTTCTCCTGAGTTATGAGTATGTGTTGTTTGCAAATAATCTACACGATGCAATGCAACCTTCCTATCCTGTCAAATAATTTAGTAATGACAGTCAGCTTTTACTTATTGACTTCCATATAAGAGAAGAAAATTGTAGTAAATTGCTTGGCTTTGCATTGATGACAGTCATAACTTAGTGTCATAGTTGTCTAAAGCACAGAAGGTACATGTATTTATGCTTAATAGATTTAATAAGGCAGAGGGTTTTCCGGGTTTTTGTCTTTGTGATTGTGTTGATGTGCACTATGAGTCTTGGGCATGACATGACAATTATATTATATTTATTAATTTACAAATATAGTATTTAAGATTGTTTGGGAATATTGAATTACTAATCCTTAACTACCAGCACAGGAAGACTGCTAAATAAAAACCATTCTTTTAAATTCATAATGTATTTAATATAGCCACCAACAGAGCTGAGTTATTTAAGCTTTAGGGCTGCTTGGGACTCTGACATCACCTGCTGGACGTTGCTGTAGAATGTCAGCTCCTTATAAACATGAAAGGAGAAAAACAGATTTAACAATGTCAGGTGCCTTTTACACAGACAAATTTAACAATATTTAGCACAAAGTTTTGCATGAAGGCTGCATTTTAAAAAAATGTTCTGAAGCCCACAAGATGCAAATTTAAATAAAACACTGCAGATGAGCATTACACAATCAATGCAGTGTCATACACATCACCACTACACACCATAGCACTGCAACATCATGTGTCCAAATGCTGACACTCAAGGGAAACAGTAGCAATTAACACAAGAATGCACTTTGAGAGCATAGAAATGTGTGCTGGTAGCTGTTTTCTAATCCCTTGAGTAGTAGATAGGCAGGAGGCTGGAAGAACACAGCAAGCCAGGCAGCATCAGGAGGTGCAGAAATCGATGTTTTGGGTATAAGCTGCCTTCAGGATTGGGGATGGATGTGAGGGGAGCTGCAGATAAAGTGGGACGTGTGGGCAGGGTGGTGAAGTGGGGATAGGTGAAGATGGATTGGTCAATGGAATGGATGAATCCGATTGGTCGCAGGGAGCAGTGGAAGGCAGGGGGAGGAATGGGAAGAGAGTCAGGGGATGGGGAGGGAGGTTATTTGAAATTGGATAACTCAATGTTGTCCTCCAGGCTATAGGGTGCTCAGGTGGAAGCTAAGGTTTTGTTCCTCCAATAGAAGCTGTGGTTTGTTTTGGCAACGGAAGAGGCCAAGGATGGTCATGTCAGAAAGGGGGTCGTTGAGGGAATTGAAATGGGCAGTGACTGGGACCATTCCCTAAGTTTATGTTCTGTCTCTCTGCTGTAGAAAAGACTACATTGGGAACACCTGATGCAGTAAACTAGGTTGGAAGAGAGGCAGGTGAATGGTCGTTATATCTGAAATGTCGACTTCTCCACCTCCTGATGCTGTCTGTCCAGTTTGGATTCCAGCATCTGCAGTTTTTTTTTGTTTCTAATCCCTTGAGCCAATTTTTATTGTAAAGGGAGTAATTTACAACGAGGATTGCTGATATACATAGAATTTACAATCACACATCCTTTTAATATATTGGAACACCCCAAGGTACTTCACAAGACAATACAATAAATTAAGAAGCCAAGCCAAGGCAAGAGATAAAAAGAGGTAGATTTTAGTAAGTGCTTTAAAGGAGGAAAGTGAGAGGTGGAGAGGCAGATGAGGCAATTCCAAAACTTAGAACCTAGCCTTCTGAAAGCATTGACTATTGTTGAAGCAATTATAATGGAGAATGCGCAAACATGAGTGCAGTTAACATGTAATGTTGTAATATTGGGGGAGATTACAGAGATGAGGAAAGGTGTTGACAGTGCTTTTGGGAAGGAAGTTGGGAAGGAGGGAATTGAAAACAAGGATAAAACTGGGAACTAATGTCGGTCAGCAGGCACAGGGATTATGGGTAAGTGACTTACTGTGGGTTAAGTAACAATCAGTAAAGGTTAATGGGTAGAATGTGGGAATCCAGCTAAAAGAGTGATTGAATAATCAAGATGAGAAGTCACAAAGGCAACGATGAGGGTTTTTGTAAATCATCTGACAGCGTGAAGCCAAACATATCATAGAAGTAAGAACAAAGTACTGTGGAATTCTGAAGCAAACACAGAAAATGCTGATGAAACTCAGCATATCTGGCAGCATCTGGGGAGAGAGAAACAGAGTTAATGTTTTGAGTCCAGTATGACTTCTTTTGAACTCAGTAACAAATGTTACTGAAGAAGTACTGTGAACAGATGCAACATTAATAATAATTTTGAGTGTCAGTCAACTGTATGAAGTCACAGATGTAAAATCCAGTATAGATGGGTCAATATTTCACATTAGTTTCATTTGTTCATATGTGTATCTTTGTTATTGATTGAGACTCGCTTAGAAAGATAAATGTACTGGCATGTCTCATTATGCAAATTTTGAGAATGTTTATAGCTTAGGCTGAGGTTCAGGTTGTAAGCTTGCTCGCTGAGTTGGGAGGTTTGATTTCAGATGTTTCGTCATCATGCTAGGTCACACCATCAGTGAGCCTCCTGTGAAGCACTGGTGTTCTGTCCCGCTTTCTATTTATGTGTCTTGTCATCACAAAATGGAATAAAGAAGAAACCTATAACATCATCAACAACATCCTTACTGGCATAAATTTCACAAAATAGGAAGAGATCAACAACAGATTCCCCTTTCTAGATGTCACAGTGGAACGAACAATTAATGGAGAACTGCAGACCAGCATCTACAGGAAAGCAGCACACACAGACTAGATACTTAACTACAGAAGTAATGTTTCCTGATGAAGGGCTTTTGCCCGAAATGTCGATTTCGAAGCTCCTTGGATGCTGCCTGAACTGCTGTGCTCTTCCAGCACCACTAATCCAGAATACAGAAGTAATCATCCCAACACCCACAAATGCAACTGCATCAGGACATTATTTAAATGGGCCACAACCTACTGTAGCACCCAGGAACTATGAACAGCTGAAGAAAAATACCTATATGGCATCTTCAAGAAGGACAAGTACTCGATAAACACGTCCGCCGATTCTTAAACAATAAAACCCAAACAAGTAGACACAACATGCCCAGAAACCCTAGCCACATTGCCATACATCAAAGACATCTCTCTGAGATGACTACCAGAGTACTCTGACCCTTGACATCATTGTCACCCACAAATCTACCAACACATTGAATCAGCTACTGATGAACCTAAAGGACCCTATACCAACAACCAGCAAAACGAATGTAATTTACAAAATACCATGCAAGGACTGTAACAAACACTACATCGGACAGACAGGCAGAGAACTAGCCAATAGGATACACAAACACCAACTAGCCACCAAAAGACATGACCCACTATCACTAGTACCCTTACATAACAGAGGAAGAGGGACACCACTTCGATTGGGACAACACATCCATCCTAGGACAGGCCAAACAGAGAACGGATGGGAATTCCTACAGGCCTGGCATTCAAACTGGAACTCCATCGATAAGCACACCGATTTGAACTCCATTTACCAACCTCTGAGAAAAATGATATCACCCATCTTAACAGACTAAGACAGATAAATAGAAAATGGACAGAACACCAGTGCTTCACAGGAGGCTCACTGGTGATGTTACCTAGCATGGTGATGAAACATCTGAAAGCAAACCTGTCAGCTCAGCGAGCAAACTTACAACCTATGCCTCATTATGGTTGCATGGAAGTTAGATGAAACATAATGACTGCTGTCATTGTGTATCATCTACAAGATACATTGTAGCAACTTATCAAAACTCTTCCACACCTGCAGTCTCTACCATAAAGAAGAACAAGGTCAGCAGATGCATGGGAACATGACCTCCTGCATGATGCTCTACAAGCTACAAATCATTCTGACATGGAACTAGATCCTGTTCCTTCACCGTTGTTGGGTTAAATTCCTGGAACTTCCTTCCCAACAGCACTGTAAACACCTTTGCATTATTATATTTACCGAAGAACTGAAATTGGAAAATCTAATTAAGTGAATGTTTTCAACTAATATATATTTGATCTATCTATATTGGATTTCTGTGACTTCACACAGTTGACTGAAACTCATGAATTGTTATTAACTTTGCATCTGTTCACAGCACTTCTTCAGTTTTCTGAACAAAGACAGTTCTAACCCATAGCACAATGACCTCTAGAGTAAGGAGACTAGTCTAAAATCCATTCCAACTATTCTATTGGCAACAGTCTGACCCACCCTTGCCACCCAGCCAGTTGGGCCAATTAGACCCCAAGAAATACAGTTTGCTTGAGCAGAATGCACTTGTATAATCATTCAAACTGTTTGGCCTTGTTATGGACATGTCTTCTTTGGCCAATTCCTGGAGTGGGATATGAACCCAGAGCTCTGACTCACAGGCAGGGAAAAGATCTAATAAGCCAAAGACATCCTCTTTAACATTACTATTAATGTTCAATTGTACCTTAGTTAAGAACGGCATTCTATATGCAAATAGATAATGTGATAGAACAATTCTAAATATTTGCTCACTTTGCAAATTATCTTCCCATTTGAGCACTCAGGAGAAAATGCAGTGTACGTCAATTGTAAATCTGACCATTCTTTTTTACTGTTGCAACATATTATTCCTTTTGAAATTGTAGAAGTCAAGGAAGAGACCAGACTTTCTAATGACAAGTCTTTCTTCCCCAGCCATTTTTTATATTTTTGCATCATATGGAACACTGGTAAATATTGTTAATCAACTTTTTGAAGGATATTATCATGTAGACCAGGTGCTGAAGAGATAGTGGAAGCTTTAATAGTGATCTTTCAGGTATCACTGGAGTCAAGAAGCGTCACAGAGGACTGGAAAATCACGAATGTAACCCCCCCTGTTTAAGAAGGAAGCAAGGCAAAAGACAGGAAATTATAGGCTGATTAGCTTGTCCTCAGTCATTGGTAAGATTTTGGAGTCCATTTCTGAATACTTGGAAGTGCATGGTAAAATAGGGCAAAATTAGCATGGTTTCATTAAGGGGAAGTCATGCTTGACAAATTTGTTAAATTTCTTTGAGGAGGTAACGAGCAACTCAGACTAAGGACAGACAATGGATGTTATCTATCTGGACATCAGGAAGGCCTTTGATAAGGCCTTCCAGAAGGTGCCGCACAGGAGGTTGCTGAGTAAGATAAGGGCCCATGATGTTAGAGGCCAGGTACTAGCATAGGTAGAAGATTGGCTGTCTGGCCGAAGGCAGAGAGTGGGGATACAAGGTTCCTTCTCAGGATG
Source organism: Chiloscyllium punctatum (assembly GCF_047496795.1). NCBI lineage: Eukaryota > Metazoa > Chordata > Chondrichthyes > Orectolobiformes > Hemiscylliidae > Chiloscyllium > Chiloscyllium punctatum. Next base: position 6,419,613 of record NC_092753.1, on the reverse strand, counting down.
GAAGCCAGTGATTAGTGGTGTTCCATAAGGGTCGGTGTTGGGACCACAACTTTTCACTTTATACATTAATGATTTGGATGAAGGAACTGAGGGCATTTGGACTAAGTTTGCAAATGACACAAGGATATGTGGAGGGGCAGCTTGTATTGAGGAAGTGGGAAGGCTGCAGAAAGATTTAGATAGGTTAGGAGAGTGGGTAAAGAAATGGCAGCTGAAATACAATGTGGGAAAGTGTGAAGTCATGTACTTTGGTAGGAAAAATACAGGCATGGACTATTTTTGAAACGGGGAGAACATTCAGAAATCTAAAGTTCAATGGACTTGGGAGACCTAGTCCAGGTTTCTCTAAAGGTAAACTTGCAGGTTGAGTTGGTAGTTAGGTAGGCAGATATAATGTTTCATTCACCTCGAGGGCTAGAATATAGAAACAAGAGATGTACATCTGAGACTTTATAAGGCTCTGCACAGACGCATTTGGAGTATTGTAAGCAATTTTGGTCTCATACCTCAGGAAGGATGTATTGGCCCCTGGAGTGGGTCCAGAGGAGATTCATGAGAATGATGCTGGGAATGAAAGACTTAACATATGAGGAATGTTTGAGGACTCTGGATCTATACTTGATGGAGTTTAGAAGGATGAGGAGGGATCTGATTGAAACTTTCAGAATACTGAATGGCCTGGACAGAGTGGACGTTAAGAAGGTGTCTACATTGGCAGGGGAGACGAGGACTTGAAGACACAGCCTTAGAGTAAAGGGAAGACCTTTTAGAATGGAGATAAGGAGAAACCTCTTTAGATAAAGAGTGGTGAATCTGTGGAATTCATTGCTACAGAAGGCTTTGGAGGCCAGGTCATTGAGTATATTTAAAACAGAGATAAATAAGTTCTTCAACCCATTTTCCCACTATCAGCCATGATTGAATGGTGGAGCAGACTCAATGGACTGAATGGCCTAATTTCTGCTCCTATGTCTTATGGTCTTATTATGACACACCTCTGATGTAGTTAGGACATGAATCCAGGACCTCAGGCCCAAAGGTAGGGATACTACTACTGCAACACAGACCACAACACTGGGAAGATGCTTTGGACTTCTGTAATTAAATGTCAATTGAGTCTTGCAGTTCCTTAATAAGACTTAAATTCCGCTTGAGCCACTCAAACCAATTACTGGATGCGCCACTTAGGTGAGGGAATACTAGTAGATTATTTATTTCTAGGGGTCCAACGTATAGGTCAGATATGTAACTAGCAGAGTTCTAGAATCAAGTTACTTGCTTACTTTCTCAGTCAGGAATTAGTGCATGGCACGGTGTTGGAGTGGGAGGAGATGGCCTAGTGGTGTTATAGCTAGAGTATTAAGCCAGAGATGAGGGTAATGTTCTGGGGACCTGAATTTGATATGGTAGATGGTAGAATTTAAACATATTAAAAATCTGGAATTAAGAGTCTAATGATGACTATTAAACCATGAAGAAAACCCACCTGGTTCACTAGTATCCTTAACGGAATAAACTTCTGACCTTATCTGTTCTACATGTGACTTTAGACCAATAGCAATTCACAGTTCTCTGGGCAATTAGGAATGGGCAATAAATGTTGGCCTAGCCCATGATAACCACATGCTGTGAACAAATAAAAAAAGCGGTGAGTGAAAGAAAAGTAATAAAAATTGGGAGCAAAAGGAGAATCAAACATGAAATGTCATAATTCAGAGACGTGTGTGTGTGTATATATATAGCCAATGATAAGATTTATTCAATTTGATTGAAGTTCATACTTGTACAACTGTTGAGTAATGTTAGAACCACAACACAATGCTCAAGCATTATGCCCTTGTGCAAATGTTGGGCCAAAGTGCATAGCTATGTAAACAGAATAATGTAGACTTATTTGATGAAGGTGCTGTTGGAAGCTTATGTAGTTTGGTTTGGTGATTGTTAAAGTTATTTCCCTTATTGGAATCTGAAGAAATAATGCATATTATACCTGTTTACAGCTAATTGTCTGATAGCTAATTTGCTACACAAATCTGAGGACGTGAAACCTATATGTGATCAACCAAGATAGAAATTTTACTAACAAATCCCAATAATAACAATAAGAAAGTGGCATCTTCATCAGGAAATCACTTAATTCGAATGAAATTTGTTCATTCTTCAGGATACTTGAAGTTTCAAATATCCTGGAGACCCTATTATTTTTACTTCTATCTTTTTTAGATTTGATTACTTACAGCATGGAAACAGGCCCTTCGGCCCAACAAGTCCACACCGACCTGCCGAAGCGCACCCACCCACACCCATTCCCCTACATTTACCTTGCACCTAACACTATGGGCAATTTAGCATGGTCAATTCACCCAACCTGCACATTTTTGGACTGTGGGAGGAAACCGGAGCACCCGGAGGAAACCCACGCAGACACGGGGAGAATGTGCAAATTCCCTGAGGCGGGAATTGAACCTGGGTCTCTGGCGCTGTGAGGCAGCAGTGCTAACCACTGTGCCACCGTGCCGCCCACTAAAACTTAGTTTGAGATACTTGTGACCCTCCCATTGGAGAATCTATGGGCTGGATCTTACTAGCCCCATAGGGACGAGCTAAGAGGCAGGATACTTAGTATACTAGCATCAGAAAGCAGGAGATGTGAAACCTGACGTCTTCCTATCACCACAGGTTATTCTGACAGGGGAATGACAAGTGGTGGGCAACCAATTAAACCAATCAAAAGTAACTAAATCACAAATACTTTCCACCTTGTCCAGTACTTCAATAGGCATCAAGTGGACTGCTGCTGTGTGATGAGTTGCCAGACAAACAATTGTAGCTTCCTAGCAGTGAAGGTTGGGGCCTTTTTTCAATGGTGTGTCCATGGCCAATGGTGGTGCCCCTTGATGGGAGTGGCTACTCTGTGGCTCTGCATGAGTGCTGGAAAACTCACCCCTCCTTTTATTGGGTTCTGCCTGCCTAACCCTGGCACAGGAACTGCAAATACATACCTGACCTTCGAGGCACCTCAAACGTTAGGCACTTTCTTCTACTATCTGCAGCCTCAGCCTAGCCTTTTATTGATCCAGTGGTTCTAAATGAGGGCTGATGGCTACAGCTGGTATTATTTCCAACAGGTTCTCGCCATCCATCCAAACAGACCAAAGACCCACTTTCAATCCTGGCAGTGGGAGGATAATCTGGCATTTGGAAATAAAATATATATTTAGCACCATAATGAAAATTATTGCTGAAGACACGAGCCTTGAGGAATATTAAGGATGCAGGAAAGAGCTTAAAGAATTAGGAGGATTAAAAGGGGCCATGAAACGCTTGGAAAGTATGAATAAGAAGAATCCCAAGGTATTCTATTTATGTATAGAAACAATAGGGTAGCTAGAGAAAGAGTACGTCATTTTAAGGACAGAAGAAGGAATTAATGCATGGAACCAGAAAAAGTGGATGAGGTTCTTAATGAGTACTTTGCAACAGTATTAACCAATGAGAAGGACGTGGATGATGGTAAGATTAAGGAGGGGTATGTTGGTGGCAAAATAAGGAAGGAGGGGGTGTTGGATGTCTTGAAAAACATTAAGGTAGATAAATTCCCAAGGACTGATGGGATCTAACCCAGGAATCTGAGAGACACAAGGGACGAGATGTCTGGGGCTTTTACAGCGATCTGTCTATCCTCTTTAGACACTGGCAAGGTCCCAGAAGGTTGAAGAATTGCCGATGTTATTCCTTTGTTTCAGAAAGGTAACAGGGATAATCCAGGAAATTAGAGGCTGGTGAGCTTTAGAGCAGTGGTAGGGAAATTTTTGGGAGAGTCTTAGGGACAGAATTTATTTACATTTGGAAAAGAATGGACCTATTAGAGATAGTCGGCATGGCTTTATGCTGGGGCGGAGGTCTTGTCTCACAACTTTTTTGAGGAAGTAACAAAGATGATTGTTGATGATAGGATGTAGTCCTCATGGACTTTACTAAAGCTTTTGACAAGATCTCTCAAAGTAGGCTGGTCCAAAAGATGAACTCACATGGGATCCACAGTGAGTTGATAAATTAGATACAAAATTAGCTTGTTCACAGAAGACAGATGGTAATTGTGGGAGGGATGTTTTTCTGATGAGAGACCTGTGACCAGCAGTGTTCTGCAAAGTTCAGTGCTGGGTTCTCTGTTTGTCATGATTTAGATGAAATTATAGGTGGTTTGATTAGTATGTTTGCGGCCTACATGAAAATTGGTGGAGTTAATGGTGGTGAGGTAGATTGTCAAGGGACACAGCACGAAATACGTTAGTTGGAAAGTTGGGTGGAGAAATAGCAGATGGAGTTTAATCTGGACAAGCGTGAAGTGATGCATTTTATGAGGTTAACTGCAAGAGGAATCAGTACAGTAAATGAGAGGACTCTTAGCAGCATTGATATACAGAGGAATCTTGGGGTGCAAGTCCATAGTTCCCTGAAAGTGGTAACACATGTGGATAAAATAGTAAAGAAGGCATGTGGCATGCTTGCCTTCATCAGTTAAGGCATTGAGTAGAAATGTTGGCAAGTCGTGTTGTAGCTGTATAAAACTTTAGTTCGGCCACATTTGGACTATTGTGTGTAGTTTGGTCGCCATACTTTCGGAATGAAGTAGAGGTTTTGGTGAGGATGCAAACGGAGTTTACTAGGGTGTTGCCTAGAATGGAGTGTATTAGCTATGGGGAGAGGTTGGAAAAAGTGGAATGTTTTCACCAGAGTATTGGAGGCTGAGGGATGCCCTGATGGTATATCAAATTATCAGAGGCATAGATAGTCAAAGTCTTTTTTCCCAGGATGGAAATGTTAAGTACTGGGAGGCATAGATTTAAGATGAGGGGGTAAAATTTTAAAGGAGAAGCAATTTTTTTAAACAGAGTGTGGTTAAATGATTGGAATGCGCAACCAGAGAGGTGTAGAAGCAAAAATGATAGTAATGTTTAAGAGGCATTTAGACAGATACATGAACAGCCAGGGAATAGAGGGTCATGGACCATATGCGGGCAGATGAAATTAGTTTAGAATGGCATCATGGTCAGCACAGATATAGTGGGCCAAAGGGCCTGTTTCTATGCTGCACTGTTCTATGCTTAATGTTCTAAAAAGACATAATTTGTTGAAGTGCTATCTCTTATATTTATTAGGACAGTTCATAAGAATACCAATTTGAGGGGAAAACCATATTTGTACCATATGGGAGGAGAGTACTGATTGTTTGTGAACTCCAATTGATAGACTCATTGTTATGGAAAATATACAAGTTAATGATGATTGTCAATTAACTGCCAGGTTTTGTTTAAATTTTAAACACGCAAGATGGACTTTGTCTGGTGAAGGCATTACCCTGAGAAATGAACCAAATGTGGTCTAACTAAAGTTTTTTTATACAGCTGCACATGACTTGCCAACCTTTCTACTCAATTCCTCAACCGATGAATGCAAGCATGCCAAGTGCCTTCTTTACTGTTTTATCCACTTGTGTTGCCACTTTCAGGGAACTATGGACTTGCACCCCAAGATTCCTCTGTATATCAATGCTGCTAAGAGTCCTCTCATTTACTGTACTGATTCCTCTTGCAGTTACCCTCACAAAATGCATCACCTCACGCTTGTCCTGATTAAACTCTATCTGCTATTTCTCCACCCAACTTTCCAACTGACCTATTTCCTGCTATATCCCTTGACAATCTTTCTCATTACGCATAACTCCACCAAGAAATGAACCAATGAATAGCTTTCATATATTTCATTGAGTTGAAACAGGGCACAGTGCCTCACATGTTCCTTCTGTCTAGAGAAAATAGGACTTTGTGTACTGATACAAGTATTTTTCAGTACATTCAAGTGCACAACACTGTGAACCTGACTGACAATCCAAAATTGGTTGTCAGTGTAATTGTTCACCTGCTTAGAGTAATGCAGCAAACATTGTAGAAGCACTTCTAATGTTGGATATTGTGCTGTGAGTTTTGCAAGGGCAAACTGGTTGGATATGATCAATACCTTGTTTGTTGCGAATAGCTGAAAGCCATGCTGTTTAATATGATCCATTTGGGATGTGTGGCCTGTATACATGGCATCCATGGGCACTGAAATTGATGAATCACATTACTCACTTGTGTGTTGGGCAGAATACCGTTTGTATTGTTAGTAGCAAGTTGTTAGTGGCTAACACTACTTGTGTTGCTCTGAATAATAGCTATGTTGATCAAACATTTGAGATATCTTACCTAATTTCAGGTAGACTGGGCATTTTTCAGAATTAGAAGTCAGGGGCAGGTGGGATTTAAATCTTTATTTTCTAGCTCAGAAGTAGGACTATCGAGTCTTAGATTCATAGAGGTCTGCAGAATAGGAGTCCAACTTGCCCATGCTGCCCAGTTTTCACAATTCAAATTAGTCCCATTTGCCTGCATACTGTCCATATCCCTCCATAGCTATTCCATCCAAGTACCTGTCTAAATGTTTCTTAAATGGCAAAATTGTACTCTCTTCTACCACTACCTCTGGCAGACCATTCCAGACACTCGCCACTCTCTGCGTGAAAATATTGTCCCTCTGGCCCTTTTTGTATCTCACCCCTCTCATCTTAAACCAATGCCCTCTAGTTATAGACTCCCCTATCATAGGGAACCAGCAGTCAGCTAGCTATCTTATCTATGCCTCTCATGAATTTATAGACCTCTATAAAGCACTTCTAAGTCTATTATGCTGCAGGGAAAGAAAGTCCCAACCAATCCAACCTCTCCTTATAACTCAAACCTTTCAGTCCAGGTAGCATCCTCGTAAATCTTTTCTGTACTCTTTCTGGTTTAATAATATCTTTTCTATATTAGGGAGACCAGAACTGCATGCAGTACTCCAGATGTGGCCTCACCAATGTCTTGTACTGCTGTAACTGATGTTCTTACTCTATACTCAATGCTGTGACTAGTGAAAGCAAATATGCTGAAAGCTTTGTTCACCCCCCCCTCTCCACCTGTGGCTCAATTTTCAAGGAGCTATGAACTTGTACCCCCAGATCTCTTTGTTCTATAACACTCCCAAGGGCCCTACATTGACTGTGTAAGTCCTGCCCTGGTTTCTCTTACCAAAATGCAACACTTCACATTTATCTAAATTAAACTCCACATGCCATTCCTGAGTTCATTGGCCCAGTTGATCAAGATCTTACTGTTTTCCCAGGTAACAATCTTCACTGTCCACTATACCACCAATTGTGGTGTTAGCTGCAAATGTGTGTACCATACCTTCTAAATTCTCATCCAAATCATTTGAATAACTGATGAATGACAGTGGACCCAGCACGAATCCCTGCGGCACACAGCTGGTCACAGGCCTTCAGTCTGAAAAACAACTCTCTACCATCACCCTCTGTATCCAATTGGTTAGGTCTCCCTAGATCCCATGAGATTTAGCCTTACTCAACAACCTACCATGCAGTACCATGTCAAAGGCCTTGCTAAAGTCCATGTAGACAATGTCTACTGCACTGACCTCATCTACTTGCCTGCTCACTCATTTAAAAAACTCAACAAATCCGTGAAACACAATTTTCCATGCACAAAGTCTTGCTAACTATCCCAAATAGGTCCTCTTCTAGTACCTGTAGATTCTATCTCTCAATCCCCTCTAACAACATACTCACAAAGGATGTTAAGGCTCACTGCTGTGTAATTCTGAGGCATTTCCCTGCAACCTTTCTTAAATAATGACACAACATTAGCCACCCTCTAATCTTTGAGCACTTCACCTGTGGCTGTCAATGATACATAACTCTGCAAGGGGCCCTGCAAGTTCCTTACTAGCCTCCCACAAAGTCCTGAGGTACTCTTCATCAGGTCTCAGTGTGCTACAAAACCCCCACCCCAATGTGTATTTACCAATGAAGGTAGGTTTGCAGTAGCCAGTAGTAGTATATCCCCTGGCCAATTTCACAATTATGATATTGAGAAAAGGGAGTTTATTTGAATGTTCCATTTTAAAGATGAATTTAAGTGTAAGGTGAAGTTTGTTAAGCCATGTAGGTGGTATCTGATAAGTTTTTGAGGAGCGTATACTTTAGTGAAATCTGTGGTAGAATTGGGTGAGAAGTCCAGTGAGACTCATCTCAACATTAGTAGCAAGTCACTGCATGTTTTATGCATTTGATGAGTGGTGATGCAATTTTCCCATTAGAAAGTCGTGAGTTGCCAATTAAGGGGGATTATGGCTTGTTATGAATGCCTTATTAACATTGCAACATATTTCATTCATAATCAATTTCCTATCTTCCCAAATGTGCTGAGCACACTGGTAGTTGTGAATTCTCAGCAAAGATGTCAGAGAAGGTGTCCTGTGACTTCAGCTGGCTGCTGACTGTAAACTGCCTCCATGTCGCTTAGGACCAAACAGCGTCTCAGGCATGAACTATGGGCACTGGTTGTATGCACTCAGCATTCCCTCTAATTTGCTTTCTGGCTGCACGGGCCTCTGAGGTCCATGCATAGCAGTGACTTCTGGATCTAGAACTTCTTGAAATGTGCTTACAGGGAACATTGCATGTACTCCTCATCCATCAACATTGGCATTTGACATTTTTCAGTCTCTGATGACCATGATACAGGCCGTATATGCAGCATAAGTTTGCACTGCAGGGCACACCGGCAATTAGTATTGAAAAGCTGCTGAAGGACACTTTGCATGCAGGGACCCAGCTCACAAATTGGACCAGGCTGCGTTTCAGGGCTGCTCACTTGCTTTCTTAGTGTTTGTTTACTTAGTGCCAACCTGCCCGCTCACAGCATCCCTGTCTTTCCTGTTAGCACAGTCACACAACCAGGCTGATTGCCTTGCTGATCAGCAGTCCTTATCCAATGTTGCTGTATGGCAGTGTGATATACCACTTTCACACCTACACCATGTTACAGCAGTTTACACAGCAAACCTGCTATTTGCAGTAAGCAAGCACCATATTTCAAAGTATTAGGGGAGTACTCCTCATCAAAGTCCATGGAGGTATCCATCAGTCAGGGTTATTACACAGACAACCTTGCAAACCATACTTGGGAATTGGCCAAGGTCAGGTGGAAGGATAATTGTTTGGACTCTGAGGGAGGGAGTAGCGGGACTCACTGATGTGAGGCTGTTTAAAGGGAAACTACGTTATACACAGACCCATGTATTATATAGGACACAGGTCTGCGAGATTCCTAAATTCTGGCCGGCCATGAAAAATGCTTTAGCTCCGTTTGTGTTGTGCACCTTCGGGTCCCATGCATCGCTGGTTAACTCATTCACACCAAGTCAGGACACAGGCCAAGAAATAATTAGGGATAAGTGTAGGATGGGGGGCAAAGGTGTCAGCAGGACTCAGTGCCCTGTATACGTCTTGACTATTTTGCTTTCACCTGCTGCACTAGATTCTTAACACAGATGTTGAACCATGGTATTTCCTGAATTGAGGTTTCAGCTGCCATCGTTACATTCAGGCCGCGCAGTCAGTCAGACAAACAGATGTACAGCCAAATTAAGAATTTATGTGCAGTACAATGTGACTGATGCCACCAGAGTGCCCTCAATAGATTTTCTTCTTTTTCACCCTCCCACTATGTCACAGTGTAGTCCGTGATTCCGCAGCTGGGGTGAATGGAGCCTTCTTAACAGCAGAGCCTGTTGACTCTAAAGGTTTAGTCGTATAAGTTACTGCAGTTCTGCAGCTTCTTGGCAATGAGGGCCACTGTGTCTCACATACTTGGCTGCTGCTGCTGTTCCTCCCTGAGCATGCAAACCAAATCCCTGATTGCCAACTGCACTGGTCACTGGCTCCTCTTTGGCCAAGAGGTGAAGAGGTCCCTGATCTCAAGTGGTCCTGTGAGGGCCAGCAGCCTGAGGTATATCTTCTTCAGTCATCTGTGGAGCTGTTGCAGTGGTATTTGGATTAGTGGTGCTGGAAGAGCACAGCAGTTCAGGCAGCATCTAACAAGCAGCGAAATTGACGTTTCGGGCAAAAGCCCTTCATCAGAAATAAAGGAAGAGAGCCTGAAGCGTGGAGAGATAAGCTAGAGGAGGGTGGGGGTGGGAAGAAAGTAGCATGGGGTACAATGGGTGAGTGGGGGAGGGGATGAAGGTGATAGGTCAGGGAGGAGAAGGTGGAGTGAATAGGTGGAAAAGGAGATAGGCAGGTAGGACAAGTCCGGACAAGTCATAGGGACAGTGCTGAGCTGGAAGTTTGGAACTAGGGTGAGGTGGGGGAAGGGGAAATGAGGAAACTGTTGAAGTCCACATTGATGCCCTGGGGTTGAAGGGCTCCAAGGCAGAAGATGAGGCATTCTTCCTCCAGGCGTCTGGTAGTGAGGGAGCGGCGGTGAAGGAGGCCCAGGACCTCCATGTCTTCGGCAGAGTGGGAGGGGGAGTTGAAATGTTGGACGACGGGGCGGTGTGGTTGATTGGTGCAGGTGTCTGGAGATGTTCCCTAAAGCGCTCTGCTAGGAGGCGCCCAGTCTCCCCAATGTGGAGGAGACCGCATCGGGAGCAACGGATACAATAAATTATATTAGTGGATGTGCAAGTAAAACTTTGATGGATGTGGAAGGCTCCTTTAGGGCCTTGGATAGAGGTGAGGGAGGAGGTGTGGGCGCAGGTTCTACAGTTCCTGCAGTGGCAGGGGAAGGTGCCAGGATGGGAGGGTGGGTTGTAGGGGGGCGTGGACCTGACCTGGTAGTCACGGAGGGAACAGTCTTTGCGGAAGGTGGAAAGGGATGGGGAGGGAAATATATCCCTGGTAGTGGGGTCCGTTTGGAGGTGGCGGAAATGTCGGCGGATGATTTGGTTTATGCGAAGGTAACCTACTTACAGCAAGGGCCATCACTCATCATTTAAAACACGCATATTAAATTGCCAGGGTGTAGGAGCGTGTACCTGTGGGAGGGTCTTTGTGCCTGTAAGAACCCCCTAATCATCCTGTTCACATTGATTGCAGAGTTAAAATTGGCCCTTAGGAAAGAACATTATGCTTCTCTGAGCTGTTTAGCTGCTTGACTATCTCCTTTGTGTATTGGTGACCAAAAGTAGATATGGTACTCAAGTGTGGCCAGACTAGTACACAGTGCAGTTTCAATATGACTTCCTCTGCTTTGTGCTCTACTCTTTGATAATGGAGCTCAGTGTTCAATTTGCTTTGTTGACTTGATACTCTGCAATGATTCTCATGTTGAGCATAGGGTGTAAAAAAATTCCTAATCTTTTAAAATAAAGATGAAATATTTCAGCACATGTACATATGCAAGCTATTTTTCTTCCTGTTAGAAGTAAATTACATATAAATAGTATTAAATTTCATATGCCATTGTTCTAACTTGCATATTTTGTAGAAAGTCATTTTGAATTTCCTGCTGAGTTAAAATAATGTTCTCCTACTAGTATGCACATAATTTTGAATCGTATGAAAAAAAATCAGAATGGACTCAGAACATTAACTGTGTTTTTCTCTCCACAGTCTCTGCCAGAATTGCTGAGTTTCTCCAGCCTGTTCTGTGTTTGTTTCAAATTGGTTTAATTAAACAACATAGAAATATTAGTCTCAAGGATCACAGTTAAACGTTGAATAACTTTGTTGTGAAGAAGCTTCACCATCCAGGCCCTAGAGGTGCGAGATCCCCACAGCAACCCAAATAGACTGCAGAAGTTAGCCTGCTGTCATCTGTAAGACACCAATTCCACTGAGTCTCAAGAAATCATATCTTGATGTCTACATTAAAAATTCATTTGATGTTGTTCACTTCCCTCTTTAAATATACAATCAATTATAGATGGTTTTCTATGTTCAGGAATTAACTGAGCTATTGTTTGTGACCTGATGAAAGGAGCATCCAAATCTAAGCAGGAACAAAGTCTGTCCAACAATTTTAGTGCAGCTGCATTGGTAAGGACAAACCACATTGCACAGACTTTCAATGCATCTTACCACAGTATTTCCTTTTGCTGCCACTTTATGAAGAATATATGCTCGATCCTAACCTTACATTTCTTTTAGGTGCTACTTCAGTAAGAAGCATACATGAGGTAGCTGGGTGCTGTAATTATATACGAGTGTGTCTGAGATTGATGCAGTCTTTAACTCATGACAGACAAGTCCTGACATGCTGTAAACTGCACATAATCCCTGTTAAGTTCTATATTCTATTAGCCATTTAAAAGTGTTGGAGGAAACTACTGAGAGAACATGCACATGCTGCTATATTCCGAATATCATCTTTGTTCATTCCTTGCATGCTTCCAGCATTGGATATTACATCATCCTGACTACTAATTTGCCAAAAAAAACTAAGGGTAGAATTCCATGATAGCAACCAGAATCCTGATGGTGATCAGGAAGCGGTCTACATTGCATTATGGATTGGGAGCAGTAAACTCAATACAACTATACAGTCAACAAGATAGAATTGTGAAGCCCAGTGAATCAAGTGTTGGCAGTGGGCAAAAAAGGTTATGAATGGAGATACTAGTGCCATTTATAAATTGCAGCCAGGTGACACTGTAGTACAAATGGGGAGAATCAACATACTCTTGTGAAAGACAAACAATGTGTTTTACAGATATATAGACAATTTGGCAGAGTTCCTGGAGGATGTAATAAGCAAGGTAATAAAGGGAAACAAGTAGATGTACTGTATTGTGATATACAAAAGACATTTGATAAGGTGTAAGGTTTGATTCATGCAACATTGCATATTGCACCTCATGGTTTTGGGGCTTATCTATTAGTATGGATAGAGGATTGGCTAATTGAAGTTGGGATAACTGAAAATTCACAGACATTTTTTAATTCATTCACAAGATGGGGCATTGCTGGCTAGGTCAGCATTTATTGCCTATCCCTAATTGTACAGAGGGCAGTTAAGAGTCAGCCACTCTGCAGTGGGTCTGAAGTCACATGTAGGCCAAACCAGATGAGGACAGTGGTTTCCTTCCTAAAGGACATTAGTGAACCAGTTGCATATTTCCAACAATTGTCAATCGATTCATGGTCATCATTAAACTTAATTTCAGACAGTTTCTCATTGAGAGAAAAAATTCCATCATCTGCCATGATAGGGTTTGAATCCGAGTCCCGAGAACATTATCTGGATCTCGAGGCTATAACGTCCTCATGTAATTAGGGGAATGCCAGAGAGATCAGTGTTGAGGAGAAAGTGAGAACTGCAAATGCTGGAGATCAGAGCTGAAAATGTGTTGCTGGAAAAGCGCAACAGGTCAGGCAGCATCCAAGGAGCAGGAGAATCAACGTTTCGGACATGAGCCCTTCTTCATTCCTGATTGGCACCACATCTACAAATATCCAATCCTTCCACCACCAATGCTCAGTAGCAGTAGTGTGTACTGCCTACAGGATTCACTATAGAAATTCACCAACGTTCTTTAGGCAGCATCTTCCAAGCCCACAACTACTTCCATCTAGATAGACAAGGTCAACAGTTACATGGGAACACAACCACCTGCAAGTTCTCCTCCAAGCCACTCACCGTGCTAAATTGGAAACCTGTCACCACTGCTGGGTCAAAGTCCTGAAATTCTCTTCCTAAGGACATTGTAGGTCTACCGACAGCACATGGATTGCAGCAGTGCAAGGAGGCAGCTCACCATCGCATTCTTAATAGCAACTAGGGATGGGCAATAAATGCTAGCCTTATGTGATTCCTGAAACCATCTTCTCATCTCTGTCCTGCCCCTGAAGAATAATTCCAACTCGCTGCTTCCATGGAAGAATCATGACCATTCCCCAACTTGAGCAAGAGACCAACAACAAAGTTGCAACAGTGCATGGGGTCTATCAGCCTACCTAGCAGTGGTATTATTGACTTTCTCTGCAGTGCCAAGGAGAGTGTAATAAATTCAGAGAGGGCTGTAACTTTTATCTGGACAGCATGGGATGGACCTCATCATATAGAGGAATTGGAAGACAGCGAAAGAATTTTATGCCCAGCTGCATGTTGATGTCAGACATCTGCTTCTCATTGCCAGACTCCTTCAAGTCCCTTGAGTGTGGGCATCTGGATGTGACATGATCTGAGAGCCCCCATTAGGTATCAGTGCAATGACAGTTGATCATTGGGTGCAGGTTTACTTGTGTCAGCAGGATAAGAATGTCCGCAATGGAAGATACAAGGCAAGACAGGTGGCGGTGTGCTTGAAATCTGTGCCCTGACATCTGCAGATGAAAAAAGCATTCAATCTGACCTGGAGAGTAGATCGTTGAGGCAATAATGGGTGAAAGAATAAGAGTACAATTGTGGAAAAAAGTGAGAAGGGCCCAAGCTTTGTGTCCACTGCTGGGCTGAAAGGTGGAGATGATGGTGTAATAGTAATGTTACTGGATTAGTAATCGAGAAATCCACACTAATATCTGGGGGTGTATATTTGAATCTCACCATGTAAATGGTGAAATTTGAATTCAATAAACTCCAGAATTAAATACTGGCCTAATGGTGATCATAATACCATTGACAATTGCCATAAAAATCTTTTTGGTTCACTAATGTCCTTTAGGGAAGGAAATTTCCCTCCTTAACTAGCCTGGCCTATATGTGACTCCAGATCCACAGCAAATTGGTTGACTTTTAACTGCACTTGGAAATAGCTTAGCAAGCTACTCAATTCAAGTGGAATTAAGAATGAGCAATAAATGCTGGCATCACAAGCGATGCTCAAATCCCATGATTGCAAAAAAGCACCTGACTGGCATGCATAAGAAATTGAAATGTTGTTATTATTACTGTTCACCCAGATAGGTTTCTGCACTCTGGAAAGATGGGCTGTTGCTCTGAGCAGAAGCCTGCCACCCACCTTTGAGGAACAGTTGAAACTCACGTCTGAGGATCCAGCATTACATTATTCCCTGACACCCTCCATCTGTTCACATCAATGGGTATGTACCCATAATTGGATTTTGGTCACAAACTGGTAAGCAACTTACAGACTTGCACAAGCATCCAACAGAGACAATGATAGGTAAGGGCTCTGACAGAAGACTGTTGGAGGAAGGTCCATTCTGAACTTTGGGCTGATGATGGTGTCGGTCGCACTGAGCTAGCTGGGGATGCATTGACCAAAAGGGGAACAGCTAACGGAGCTGCCAGAGGCTGTGTGCAACCATGCATGAATGAGGGAGGAATGCATCCAGATCATGAGTCTGGATATGTCTCAGATATATGTGCATTCATCGAGAGTTTGGGTATAAATCCCTCAATCCCTTTACCGAGCCTGCTTGATGGGGGTATGAATCCATAAGTTAGGAGACTCTCTCGCTTTTGTCTTCGTGGCTGTTAACTCTGGTGCAGGTGCCTCATCCAGCTGTCCTGCCTACTCTGCCTCTCCCGAACATCAACATAGTCATTAGATGAGTATTTTCAGGTCTTCTCTCTCTGCTGTGCTAGATTGTACGCAGCAGAATAGAGGACTATGATTCAGGAAAGCCTTACTGGGACTTACTGTAGTGCACACCTGGAGTGATCTCTTTTTCCATTTTTTCTTTCACTGGAATAATGTAATGAACAGGATCCCATGTTCAACAGGTCACATGTTTACTTGATTGTAGCTGGGGTTGACCTTTGACAAAAAGTATAAACTGTCCTTTGGCTGCAATACAAGACTTCATCCCCATCTTCAACAGCTGTGTCTTAAATGGGTATTCCTTGTCCCCAAGGATCCAATGCTGAAGGTATGCATACAGTTGGAATAGTTCTGAAACCAGGATATGTCAGAGTACATAGGCATCGCGAGTACTCCTACAGAACTAAGTATATACCTGCAACATATTTCTTTTTAGTGATAACATATCACTTGATCGAGTGGCATCTCTTCATGTTATCAAAGCTGCAAGCTAGTTTTGCTACATAGATTCAAAATGGTCCAGGTCATCAACTTCTCTACCTAACTAATCAAGTCAGCATAGTAGAGTGCAGTCAGTTCTGATATAATCGGTAGTTCCATTCTCATGCAATCCCGTATTATAAGAAAATCGCATAATAGCAGCACCATTTAAACTAACTGGGCTGGAATCGCATTATAACCAATACACGCTTTGAAAGTTCACTCTATAGAAATAGTGTCCCAAATTTGTCAATTGCATTATACTGAATTTGCATTAATGATACGTGTGTTATATTATTAATTTCCATTTATTTAAATGCAAATGAGCCATAATTGCCCTTTTTAACTATTTTATTTGCTTTCCTATGCTTCCATACAGTATCACCATCTGGCAGTTTTGCTGCCACTGGCATAATGCATTCCAGAGTTCCCAGCATCAAGTTTCCAAAGCAACACCTACAATTCTACAGACCAACCCACCTTGTTTCCTGTTCCAACATCCTCTATTAAATTCTGTTCAAGTGTTCTGTTGGTATCAGCAAATATTTCCATAATCCTTGTCTGCAATGATGAGGGATAAACGTCAACCCCTCTCAGGGCTTTGGTTTAATGTCTCTGGAAGATGGCTCCTTTGATAATGTATTATTCTTTCAGTGTTACAGTTAACTATTTACTCTGTTTATGTGCTTACACTTTGAAATTGGTCTCAAATTCACAATGTTCTGACTTAGATTATGAATGCTACCAATTGAACTATTTTGATGCCTAACTTAAGTCAGGCTACAGACATGATAATGACAAAAAGATACAGATATCAATGAAATTTATCTGGCAAATATTGTCTTCTAGTTGATATGTACTGACTGATATAATAAGGATGATAAGGCCTGAGTCAAATTCTGTCACTAATTCTTCTTCCAATGCCAATCTAGTAGTTTGTGAGTAAGGATGATCAATGGTTGAGTCTCAGAAGAATTGATACGTATCTTTGGTAATAAAACGTATTATATATTGTTTATGTAATCTGCATATAGTTATTACTGAGGCATATTAAATATACCTAACCATAGGAGAAAGTGAGGACTGCAGATGCTGGAGATCAGAGCTGAAAATGTGTTGCTGGAAAAGCGCAGCAGGTCAGGCAGCATCCAAGGAGCAGGAGAATCGACGTTTCGTGCATGAACCCTTCTTTAGGAATGAGGAAAGTGTGCCAAGCAGGCTAAGATAAAAGGTAGGGACAAGGGACTTGGGGGAGGGGTGTTGGAAATGCGATAGGTGGAAGGAGGTTAAGGTGAGGGTGATAGGCCGGAGGGAGGGTTGGGGCAGAGAGGTCAGGAAGAAGATTGCACGTTAGGAAGGTAGCGCTGAGTTCGAGGGTTGGGACTGAGACAAGGTGGGGGGAGGGGAAATGAGAAAACTGGAGAAATCTGAGTTCATCCCTTGTGGTTGGAGGGTTCCTAGGCGGAAGATGAGGTGCTCTTCCTCCAGCCGTCGTGTTGCTATAGTCTGGCGATGAAGGAGTCCAAGGACCTGCATGTCCTTGGTGGAGTGGGAGTGGGAGGGGGAGTTGAAGTGTTGAGCCACGGGGTGGTTGGGTTGGTCGGTCCAGGTGTCCCTTCCTAACCTGCAATCTTCTTCCTGACCTCTCCACCCCCACCCCCACTCTGTTCTATCACCCTCACCTTAACCTCCTTCCACCTATCGCATTTCCAACACCCCTCCCCCAAGTCCCTTGTCCCTACCTTTTATCTTAGCCTGCTTGGCACACTTTTCTCATTCCTGAAGAAGGGCTCATGCCTGAAATGTCGATTCTCCTGCTCCTTGGATGCTGCCTGACCTGCTGCACTTTTCCAGCAACACATTTTCAACTCTATACCTAACCATAGACAGGTAAGGCACGTGTCTACATGAAGAGATTGGGCCAGACTCCCATTGCTATCAGCCTGAACTGCCTGAGATTGTTTGGTGTTCCACGAGTAGTTGAGTGAGATATCAAAGTCAGTAGGCCTTTCTCAGATGACCCCTTTCATATCCATCATCTTACAGAACAGCCTCCATCCAAGTTTTTTTATCCCTTAACCCAATACGCAATGTTATTAACAACAAGCCTACATATACCACGACCTCTTTTCCTCCTAAATCTGTGACATCATAATTCAAGTGACAGGTTTTTGTTTAAAAAAAAGCAAGAACTGTGGATGTTGGAACAGTGGAAGTAATGAAACAAAATCAAAAATTTATGGAGGAACTCAGAAGACCTCACAGCATCTATGAAGAGAAACCAGAGTAAACTGAAAAGCTTCTGAAGAAGAGTCACTGCATCCAAAATGATAACTCTACTTTCTCTCTATGGATGGTGCCAGACAGGTTGTCTGACAGTGCTTTCAGAATGGGTTCATTTTAAACTTATAAGATTGGTAGATTTGTTGACTTAAAGATTGTAAACCTTGATATTAGTATTATTTGTTCATTTCTTCTCTGGAGGATCCTTTTTTTTTGCAAAAACCTTTCACTGTGGACAGGGTTGACTATTGTTGTGGTAGTTGGTGGTCCATTATGCTTTCTGGAGACCTTTTGAGTTCATGAATGTCATTCATGGAAGACAATTGGACTGATGAAATCGTACTTCCAGTTTTAGAATGATGTACTTGATACACAACTAATCTGTTTCAAGAGACTGGATGTTTTCCATGTTATGTCTTCTTTTATTTGGTGTAGCAAACTTCTTTCGTACTAATGTCATCTGTGGCATTTATTGTTCTGTGTGATCATTGTGTGTGGTTGAAAAGTGGAAAAGCACAGCAGGTCAGGCTGAATTAGAGGAGCAGGAGAGTGGACGTTTCGGGCATAAGCCTTCTGTCATTGTGTGTAGTCACGTGTAGCAGACTGCTTTGGTGGCAGTACTGGTATGTTACAAGTTCATCAATGATCTACAGTGGACTCTATTGCTTAATTTTGGCAGTAGTATTTCATTGTTGTCTCAGATTTTGTTGGTAGTTATCTACTGATGATTCTTCAGTGGTTTTGGGAATGGAAAACATTTTCTAAAACTATGCAATCTGCGGCTTCTTTACTGATCATGTGAAATAAATCCTGATTTTCATTTGTTGAATGTTCTTCTTTGGTTGGAACAGGTTTCAGACGCCAGTGTAACTGATCTGTAGGTTCAATCTTTTCAGGTTCAACCTTAACTCTTAGAAGGTCTATGAAGCTTTCCACTGGTTGAGTTTTCCTGAGTCGGTTGATAGCTGTTTTTTTTAATGAAGTGATGGAATTGCAGAATGTTGCGTGGAAAAATCCCGCATCCATACTTGAGTGAGTTTTTTTTGGTTCTGGATAACAGTGTTCTTGAACATCAGATATTCTAACTTTAGGTGTTGTCCTATATGCAACGAGTGACTATAGATCTGTAGGTTGTAAATTCATATGTTTCAGCCAAGATATTTTGGTTGTCCTTGTATGAGGCTCAATTAAAGTAAGATGTCAATTGAGTATAAATTCAGTTATATCTGGTTGTGATAGATTTCCTACTTCCCCTAGGAATGTCTCAAATATCTCTCCCAGTGGAGGCATGTCTTGAAATAGCTTGAAACATCTCTTCCAATGGAAGGGAGTAACCTTCTGTGTACACCCGCTATTGCTTCCACTGTTCTAGAACTGTTTCAGATTTGTGCACATCTTTTGGAAGTGACCCATTTTATTTTGGATATAAGAATTCTTTCGGTAGTTGGACACTGTCTTTGAGGCTTATTTGTGCCACAGCACTTACACTGGGACTCTTAGTATCTGATGGTCTACATTTTTTATTGATTGTCATGTCTGTGCTTAAAGTGTTTGTACCTTATGAAATTAATAGATTCCATTGCACTTCTGTACGAAGTTTGTTCTTACAGGGTTTTTCTGTGATTTTTTCCTGGTCTCTACTTTCAAGATGATTTACATCGTATTTTCCAAAGTTAAATCCTCTTTGGACTGTAAAAGATCTGAGAAAAATTGATTAAAAATTCTGATGCAAATTCTGCCTATTGTGGATTCAGATTGCATGGTTTTATAATCACAGGTTTCATTTATTCAGAAGAGTCATTAATGAAATTGTTTGCAGATTCTCCACCAGTTGAACTCTTCTGTTAAATCTTGTCCATTGAAGAATTCTATTAGTGCTTAAGTTAAAGTAATTGTTCAAGATTCTTTAATGTTACCAAAATTGTCGGTATCTTACTTTCTAGCAGTCTATTACATCTTCAGCTTTGGATCCACTCAGTAAACTAGTGTATTAAGTTGTTTTGATTCTGGTTTTTGTTATGAAGATGTGGGTATACTGTACCTTTTAAGAGAGTTAAAAGCTAGCAGAACTACCTGACCGCACCAAGTGTTCTGAACAAGATATAATGTAACATTTGGTCGAACAACTCAATTAGTTGGCTGCCTGAAGACAACAAGACAGATTCAAATTAGGCCAATCGGTTTAAGTTATATCCTGAAAAATACCAAACTTCAATCAATGTTGAATTTTGGGGGTATAAAACCAGGAAAAATTGAAACTACCAGCATGTACAGACTGTCCAAAAAAGCTCTCTGAAAAGTACCTTTATCGATCAGTACCCTGTGAAACAGAAATCTCTAACAAGAAGAAAAGAAGACAGAGGAAGATATAAAGAGAAGATTCGACCTCTGGCTGATTTTGAAAGGTTGATAAATCTTAATCGGGGATTTTATCGGACTAGTATTATAGAAGGGAGAGTAAAAGATAGGTTAGAGGAAGGAGTTGTAAATCATTGTTACTTAATTATTCTCAGCTATACTTTAAGAAATAAAGTTATTAAAAATTAATTTAATAGTTCTTGGCCTCTTGAACTTCCACAGATTACTGCATGGGATAAATCTTTTCTGTGTTGCTGGTTTAAATTAAGCAGGAGGGTTTGTCTGTGTCATAGTAGTTTGCGGACTCGTCGCTGGGATTTGAACTATTTGGGGGCTCGTTGTCGGGATTTGAACAGGTTTAGACAAATTTGAATAGATGTGGAGTACAAGAAATCCCACCAGATTTGAACACTTGCAGGTTAGGTAAAATGTAGGTGAGACAATTTGTTTACTTTCGGTGACTTGTGATTGATTAAATTAAACATGAGAGAAATGGTGCTTAAAATTGCTAAAGAGGTTCTGGAATTTGAAGGTGATTCTCAAATTTGCCAAGGAAGTTTAGAAGGAAAGAAAAAGGGCCATATTTTTAGATTTAGCAAATAGGTTAGATTTGGGTTTAACCAAGGACAAACGTAAAGCTGAAATTGTAGGGGAATTACTCAAACACCTAGGTGTGTCAGAGAAACAGACAAGTGCAGCAGAGGTAGAAAAATTTAAATTACAATTGAGGAAAATGGAGTTAGAAGTTAACCAAAGAGCGAAGAGAGGGAGAGAGAGAAAGAGAGAGAAAGTTCTTGGCTGAGGAAAGAGAGAGAGAATTTGAACTTGGGAAGTTGCAATTTAGCAAAGTCAAGTTAACAGATTGGAGATTAAAAGAGAAGGTAGTGATATATATAAAAACACTGCAACATTTTGATGAGAAAGATGTTGAAGCCTTCTTTAAATCATTTGAAAAATTGGCTAGGCAGATAGAGTGGTCCGAGGATTTATGGGTAATGCTAGTTCAGTCTAAAATGGTAGGCAGAGCTAGAGAAGTATATGCCGCACTGTCAGATGAGGTGTCAAGAGATTATGAAGAGGTTAAACAAGAGATTATGAAGAGGCTATTTTAAATACTTATGAATTAGTAACAAACATATAGGCAGTGGTTCAGAAACACAAAGAAGGAATAGGTCAGAATTATGTTGTGTTCAAAAGAATTAAACATAGTCATTTTGATTAATGGATATAGCTTTAAAAATAGATGGACCTTTGAGGCTCTAGGAGAGATTGTTCTGCTGGAGGAGTTTAAAAACTCACTTTGAGATGGTAAGAATTCACTTGGAGGAACAGAAAGTTCAGGAAGTGAGAAGAGCAGCAGAACAAGCAGATGAGTACATGTTGGTGCATATGACAAGCTTCTGGCCAGAATTTCACCCTGTGAGGGATAGAAGTTGGGAGAAGGGGAGATTCCCCACTGCAAAATCAAGAGTAGTAAGCCCCGGTAAGAATTTACCACAGGATAAAAATGAAGTCCAAGAGTGGGGAAAGGAGGTGAAAGGCCTCAGGTGTTTCCACAGTGGTAAAGTGGGACTCGTAAAGTCACAGTGCTGGTTGTTAAAGAAAGGCACTGTGGGAAAAGATGTGGTAAAAGAAGCTATGCCAGTGGCATTATTGAAAGTAGTAAAGATGACCCAAGAAGAGCTGAGAAGCTGCAGGACAGTGCACAGCTTCGGCAGGGGCTGGGCATGGAGTTAGTGCCTGATGTCTACAAAGAATTTGCCTCTGTGGGTAAAGTTTACTCAGAAAGAACAGGGAAGAAGGACAAGAAGTTATAATTTTGAGAGATACAGGATCTAACCAGTCGCTGATAATAAGGGATGAGCGAATGTGGACTCTTTCTGATCTGTTACCCGAGAGTGTGGTAATTTGTGGAAGAGATGGACAGAAACTTAGCGTCGCTGATGTAAAATTGGAGTGCCAACTCAAGACTGGGAAAGTTAGAGTGGGAGTGATTGATAGAGTGTCACTTCCAGGAACTCAGTTTGCTCTTGGGAATGATTTGGCAGGATCCAAGGTGGGAGTGACATCCCTTGAAGACAAGAAACTGATGAGTTAAAACAGAAATGTCCTGATATTTTCCAAGACCGTGTGGTAACCAGATCCCACTATCTTAAGTCACAGCATGAAGTGAAAAGTAAAGAAAAAGATGAAGGCGTTGAGTTCAGTTAGCAGACACCTTGTTTGATGTAATGGTGCAGGAAAAACCTGAACAGGCAGAGGGATAGACAGAAGTGCTTAGTCCTGAAAGGCTAAGAGACTTGCAACAGCAAGACAAGACGATAAAAGATATTCATGTGGATGCGTACTCTGAAAAGGAGGCAGAGAATATTCTGGAGGTTTATTATCTGAAGGATAGAATCCTAAGATGGAAATGGAGACCATGGCAAGTTAGTGCAGGGGAGAATTGGGCTGAATTGCACCAGATTGTGTTTCCAATAGTATACAGACAGGTGGTGTTACGGATGCACATAAACTACCTGTAGGAGATCACCTAGGGGTAAAAAAGACTCAGGTTAAGGTACAAAAACATTTTTATTCTCCTGGAATGCACAAGGATGTGGTTAACTTTTGCTGAATATGTCATACGTGCCATCCCGAGGTAAGCCACAGGCGGTAATAAAGCCAGCACCTTTGTTGCCAATTCACACATTTGAAGAACCTTTCACGTGGGTTATAACTGATTGTGTAGTCCCCTCCTGAGAACTAAAGGTGGAAACAGTATTTGTTAACCATAATGGATGTGTCTACCAGATTACTGGAGGCAATTCCATTATGGAGTATCAAGGCAAAAAAAGGTGGTAGAGGAGTTAGTAGCTTTCTTCACATGGTATGGGTTACCCAGAGAGATTCAGTCAGATCAACGGTCAAGCTTTACTGCTAGGCTGTTTGAGGTGGTTATGGATAGCTTAGGTATACAGCACTTTAAGTCCAGAGTGTATCACCCTGAATCCCAGGGAGCTTTAGAACGGTTGCACCAGACCTTGAAGAGCCTATTGAGAGCATACTGTCAGGATTAACCGAATGATTGGGATAAAAGTATCCCATTCATATTGTTTGCCATTAGAGATGCCCCAAATGAATCTCTTCAGTTCACTCCTTTCGTGTTAATATTCAGGCATAAAGTGAGAGGTCCTTTGAAATTAAAGAAAAATTGACAGGACGAATGTCTGAGATCTCACACGAAAGTTATGTATCAGAGGTAAGGGAGAGACTAAATTGAGTTTAGCTATACTGCACCCTCTTTAGGTGCAGTATAGCTAAACAGCACCTAAAGAGGGCACAGTATCGAATGAAACAAGTGGCAGATAAAAGCTCTGAGACTCTGACGTTTCCCGCGGAAATCATGTGTTAGTACTCTTACCAGTGATAAGAGATCCCTTCAAAGTCAGGTTTAGTGGTCCCTATCAAATTGAGAAAAAGTTGAGTCAGGTCAACTATCTAGTAAAGATGAAAAATAGAAAAAAAACAGTATGGAATACGTCATGTGAACATGCTGAAACCGTTTTGTACTAGAGAGAAAGAACTGGAGAAACATGTGTTACCGCTCCACAGAGTGAGGAATCAAATCTAGATGATGTGCATCAAAAATAGATTTTAAAAAATGAAGAAGTCCTTGAGGAGTGGGATAGGTTAGTTAACTATCTGTCTTGGGAGCAGAAGACGCATTTGAAAGCTTTGATACAGCAGTATAAGTACATATGTAAGAATCAGATGGGGAGGACTAATGCTGTTGCACATGAAGTAGACGTAGGGAATACTGCTCCAATAAAATAACACCTCTATTGACTTAATCCTTTCAAAGCCAGATAGGTC
This sequence comes from Chiloscyllium punctatum, assembly GCF_047496795.1. Lineage (NCBI taxonomy): Eukaryota > Metazoa > Chordata > Chondrichthyes > Orectolobiformes > Hemiscylliidae > Chiloscyllium > Chiloscyllium punctatum. The sequence continues at coordinate 6,395,250 of NC_092753.1, read as the reverse complement.
CAAATGCAGGTGGTGGCCATGCTCGATGAGGACATTATCGAACCAAGCCAGAGCGAGTGGAGTTCGCCGATCGTCTTAGTCCCAAACCGGATGGGATTCTGCGTGGATCATCAGAAGGTCAACGCCGTTGCAAAGTCTGAGTCATATCCAGTTCCTAGATTGGAAAACTGCATCGAGAAAGTCGAACAAGCCAGGTACATCACCAAGTTGGACTTAATGCGTGGTTACTGGCAGGTACCTTTGTCAGAGTTGGCGAAAGAAATCTCTGCATTTGTAACCCCAAAATGGGCTACATTAGTTTAAAGTGATGCCCTTTGGAATGAAGAACGCACCTGTCACATTCCAAAGACTCATGAGCAGAGTTGTGGCTGGGTTAACAAACTGTGCAGTGTATTTGGACGACGTAGTCCAAATAGAGGACGATTTAGGACTTTAGTAAGCCCTGGAAAGATCACGTGGTACTGTTGGTAGAGTCCTTTGAACATCTGCAAGAAGCAAAACTGGTGATAAAGTTAAATAAAACGAAATTTGCAAAAGCAGAGGTGACATTCTTGAGACATAACATCAGTCATGGAAGCTTGACCCCATGGAACACAAAGACGAAGGCCTTTGAGGAATTTCTATGACCAACCTCGAAGAAAGAGATGCTTTGATTCTTAGGTCTCAGCGGATTCTATCAGAAGTTTGTTCCAAACTTCAGCAGTTTCGTGGCACTGTTAACCAATTTGCTGAAGAAGAACACAGTTTCCGTGAACAGATCCATGTCAAGAGGCATTCAACCATTTGAAAGCCATATTAACCACCAAACCAGTTTTAGCTACACCAAACTTTTCAAAACCTTTTTAATGTCGCCATTGATGAGAGTGACATTGGAGTTGGAGCTGTGCTCTGACAAAAAGATGAGGATGAGATTGAACTGCCAGTTGGTTAGTTTTCGAAGAAGATCAATATCTGCCAAAGGAAATACTCCACGATTGAAAAAGAGCTGTTGAATTTGGCACTGGCCTTACAACATTGTAAAATGTATGCCATGAACAATGTGTCGGAGACGGTTGTGCACACAGATCACAATCCGCTTACTTCTTAGAATGCTTTAAAGACAAGAATATGAGACTATTTTGTTGGAGTCTAATGTTATAAACTTTTAATTAAAAAATCACACGTTGCTGTTCGTAAGAATGTATTCGCAGATACATTGTCACGGATTAACTCAAAGTTTAGATGAGATTTGTCTTTATCTAATGTTATATACATATAAACAGTTATATGGGAAGAAGTTAAGGTGAACTTAGATTAAAGTTATGTGTATGCTAGGGTACTGTGTTCAAAGAATAGAAAAACTATGAAGCCATCTTTTCATTATGGTGGTTCATTTTTTCTTAAGGGGGGAGATGTTATGAAGATGTGGGTGTACTGTGCCTTTAAGAGAGTTAAAAGCTTGCAGAACTACCTGACACAGCACCAAATATTCTGAACAAGATTCAATGTAACATTTCGTCGAACAACTCAATTAGCTGGTTGCCTAAAGATGACAAAGCAAATTTGAATTAGGTCAATCAGTTTAAATCATAACCCAAAAAAAACCAAACTCCAATCAAGTTTGAATTTAATATATTGACATTCTTAAAAGCCAGTGATATAATCCAATGCGTTGGGGATATAATACAGGGGAAATTGACCAGTTGGGAGGAGAGCTGCCAAGCCACCAACATGTACAGTCTACCTAAAAATGTACCTCTTTTCAAGATACCTTTATCGATCAGTAACCTGTGAAACAGAAAACCCTAAGAAGAAGAAAAGAACACAGAGGAAGCTATAAAGAGAAGATTCAACATCTGGCTGGTTTTGAAAATTTTAGTTTTGAAAGATCTTAATTGGGGGTTTTATTGGACTAGTATTATAGAAGGGAAAGTAAAAAAATAGGTTAGAGGAAGTAGTTGCAAATAGTTGTTAGTTAATGGTTCTCCATTATACTTTAAGAAATAAAGTTGTTAATTTTACTTTAAATAGTTCTTGGCCTCGAATTTTCACAGTTTACTGCATGGGATAAATCTTTTCTGGTTTGCTGGTTTAAATTAAGCAGGAGGGTTTACCCCGTGTCGTAACATTTGGAATTCAATTTTGAAACAGTTCTGTTTTTCAGCAACTGTTATCTGTCGCTGAGATATTTGCATCATCGATAGTCACAGGTGAGGTGCCGGAAAACTGGAGGTTGGCAAACGTGCCACTGTTTAAGAAAGGCAGTAAAGACAAGCCAGGGAACTATAGACTGGTGAGCCTGACCTCAGTGGTGGGCAAGTTGTTGGAGGGAATCCTGAGGAACAGAATGTGCATGTATTTGGAAAGGCAAGGACTGATTCGGGATAGTCAACATGGCTTGGTGCGTGGGAAATCATGTCTCAAAAACTTGATTGAGTTGTTTGAAGAAGTAACAAAGAAGATTGATGAGGACAGAGCAGTAGATGTGATCTAAATGGACTTCAGTAAGGCGTTCGACAAGGTTCCCCATGGGAGAATGATTAGCACGGTTAGATCTCATGGAATACAGGGAGAACTAGCCACTTGGATACAGAACTGGCTCAAAAGTAGAAGTCAGAGGATTGTTTTTCAGACTGGAGGCCTGTGACCAGTGGAGTGCCACAAGGATCGGTGCTGGACCCTCTACTTTTTGTCATTTACATAAACTATTTGGATGCAAGCATAAGAGGTACAGTTAGTAAGTTTGCAGATGACACCAGAATTGGAAGTGTAGTGGACAGCGAAGAGGGTTACCTCAGATTATAACAGGATCTGGACCAGATGGGTCAATGGGCTGAGAAGTGGCAGATGGAGTTTAATTCAGATAAATGCTGCATTTTGGGAAAGCAAATCTTAGCAGGACTTATACACTTAATGGTAAGGTCCTAGGGAGTGTTGCTGAACAAACAGACGTTGGAGTGCAGGTTCATAGCTCCTTGAAAGTGGAGTCGCAGGTAGATAGGATAGTGAAGAAGGCATTTGGTATGCTTTCCTTTATTGGTCAGAGTATTGAGTACAGGAGTTCGGAGGTCATGTTGCAGCTATACAGGACATTGGTTAGGCCACTGTTGGAATATTGCATGCAATTCTGGTCTCCTTCCTATCAGAAAGACGTTGTGAAACTTGAAAGGGTTCAGAAAAGATCTACAAGGATGTTGCCAGGGTCGGAGGATTTGAGCTATAGGAAGAGGCTGATTAGGCTTGGGTTGTTTTCCTTGAAGCGTCGGAGGCTGAGGGGTAACCTTATAGAGGTTTACAAAATGATGAGGGGCATAGATAGGATAAATAGGCAAAGTCTTTTCCCTGGGGTCAGGGAATCCAGACTAGATGACATAGGTTTAGGGTGAGAGGGGAAATATATAAAAGAGACCTAAGGGGCAATCTTTTAACGCAGAGGGTGGTATATGTATGGAATGAGCTGCCAGAGGATGTGGTGGAGGCTGGTACAATTGCAACATTTAAGAGGCATTTGGATGGGTATATGAATAGGAAGGGTTTGGAGGGATATGGGCTGGGTGCTGGCAGGTGGGACTAGATTGGGTTGGGATATCTGGTCGGCATGGACGGGTTGGACCGAAGGGTCTGTTTCCATGCTGTACATCTCTATGATTCTATGACTTTATATGCTTCTGCATTTATGTAACCAGTATATAGTTATAACTATATAATAAACATAATCTCATTAACAAAGACAAATAACTCCTCTGCTGAGATTTATTTCTGGTTCATCCTTCACAACAAACCAGAAGACCCCTAGATTAGCATATGCAGAAGGATTATTGGCAATGTCCTGCCTAAAGTACCCAGGATTTATTGTTACAATGATGGCATAATAAACAGTGATATAGCTCTGACCTGTGTCATTCAGAAAAATACAGCTGGAAGAATCTAAACGAAAAGGAACAGAGAAAATTTGGCAGAAAGTGAGCTATTAATTTAAAGGACACAAACCTTTAAGAAAGAACCAGCAAGTCAGTCAATAGCTGGAAGTGTTTATACAGACATTAGTCAGCACAGGTGCATGAAAACAAACAGCTAATGGTTGTTCTCTGAGGTGAAAAGGCAGCAAGACCTGTGGAAAAAAAACACCAAAAACATGAATGTGGGTGACAGATAGTCATAACTGGGCAATAAGGAACTGGATCATAGTCGCAGTCTAATGGAGTTGCAATGAAGTTATGCTCCAGCTGGAAATTAAATCTTCAGGGATAAGGGTCGAAAACCTATAATCTCAACTGTGAAACTAAAAAGAGGAGAGAAGGAATACTTTAAATTGAAGATTGCTACAGTCGTGAACCTCCTAGCGGATTCAAAAGAGATGTTACTAACATAACACATTAGAATTTATGCAGCGACCATAATTCTATTTCTACCCTCACTAGCTTGTAGCACTGGGAGTAATCCAGATATTACTACCCTTGAGGACCTCCTTTTTAAATTTCTGCCTAACTCTCTGTAATCTCCCTTCGGAGTCTCAACCTTTTCCCTTCCAATGTCTTTGGTTCCAATGTGGACAATGACCTCCTGCTGGCCCCTCTCCCCCGTGAGAACATTCTGCACCCTCTCTTAGACGTCCTTGATCCTGGCACCAGGGAAACAACACACCATTCTGCTTTTTCTCTGCTGACTACAGAAACATTTGTCTGTACCTCTGACTACAGAATGCCTGAACACAATTGATCTCTTGGAAGCCGACATACCCCTCGTTGCATTAGAGCCAGTCTCAACACCAGAAACTTGGCTGTTCGTGCTACGTTCCCCTGAGAATCCATCAACCCCCACATTTTTGAAAACAGGATACCTGTTTGAAATGGGTATATCCACAAAAGACTCCTGCACTAGCTGACTATCTCTCTTACCCTTCCTGGAGTTAACCCATCTATGTGACTGTATCTGAGTCTTTCCCCCCCTTCCTATATCTGTCATCCATCACATACTGTTGCTGTTGCAAATTCCTCATCGCTTCTATCTGTCTCTCCAAACATCCACTCGATCTGATAAGATTTGCATCCAACAGCATTTATGGCAGATATCGACAATAGACAAAAGGTGCAGGAGTAGGCCATTCTGCCCTTCGAGCCTGCACCACCATTCAATATGATCATGGCTGATCATCCTTAATCAGTATCCTGTTCCTGCCGTATCTCCATAATTCTTGATTCCACTATCCTTGAGAGCTCTATCCAACTCTTTCTTAAACGAATCAAGAGACTGGGCCTCCACTGAACTCTGGGGCAGAGCATTCTACACAGCCACCATTCTCTGGGTGAAGAAGTTTCTCCTCATCTCTGTCCTAAATGGTCTACCCCGTATTTTTAAGCTGTGTCCTCTGGTTCGGCACTCACCCATCAGCGGAAACATGTTTCCTGCCTCCAGAGTGTCCAATCCTTTAATAATCTTATATGTCTCAATCAGATCCCCTCTCAGTCTTCTAAACTCAAGTGTATACAAGCCCAGTCGCTCCAGTCTTTCAGCGTAAGGTAGTCCCGCCATTCCAGGAATTAACCTCGTGAACCTATGCTGCACTCCCTCAATAGCCAGAATGTCTTTCCTCAAATTTGGAGACCAGAACTGCATACAGTACTCGAGGTGTGGTCTCACCAGGGCCCTATACAGCTGCAGAAGAACCTCTTTGATTCTATACTCAATCCCTCTTGTTATGAAGGCCAGCACACGATTAGCCTTCTTCACTACTTGCTGTACCTGCATGCTTACCTTCATTGACTGGTGTACAAGAACACCCAGATCTCTTTGTACTGCCCCTTCACCTAAATTGATTCCATTTAGGTAGTAATCTGCCTTCCTGTTCTTGCCAAAGTGGATAACCATACATTTATCCACATTAAACTGCATCTGCCATGCATCTGACCACTCACCTAACTTGTCCAGGTCACCCTGTAATCTCCTAACTTCCTCATCACATTTCACCCTGCCACCCAGCTTAGTATTGTCAGCAAATTTGCTAATGTTATTACTAATACCATCTTCTATATCATTAAAATATATTGTAAAAAGCTGCGGTCCCAGTACTGATCCCTGCGGTACCCCACTGGTCACTGCCTGCCATTCCGAAATGGAGCCGTTTATCACTACTCTTTGTTTCCTATCAGCCAACCAACTTTCAATCCAAGTTATAACTTTGCCCCCAGTACCATGCGCCCTAATTTTGCTCACTCACCTCCTATGTGGGAATTTAATAAAGCTTTCTGAAAGTCCAGGTACAGTACATCTACTGGATCGCCCTCATCCATCTTCAGAGTTACATCCTCAAAAAATTCCAGAAGATTAGTCAAGCATGATTTCCCCTTCATAAATCCATGCTGACTCTGACCTATCCTGTTACTACTATCCAGATGTGTCGTAATTTCATCCTTTATAATAGACTCAGCATCTTTCCCACCACTGAGGTCAGACTAACTGGTCTATAATTTCCTGCTTTCTCTCTCCCACCTTTCTTAAAAAGTGGTACAACATTAACCACCCTCCAATCCGCAGGAACTGATCCCGAAACTATTGAACTCTGGAAAATAATCAGCGAAGCATCCACGATTTCTCAAGCTACCTCCTTCAGTACCCTGGGATGTAGACCATCACGACCCGGGGACTTATCAACCTTATAATGCGCAGTAACCCTTAAGCTCTCTTTAAACTCCTACATCTGACAAGTAGTACATATCACTGCAAAGGCCATTTTTGCTCCTTCACAATCTACAGACCCAGAAAATAACACCGTCTTATTCCTCTACAAACACTGCCCCAGGTTAAATTAATAGCTATGGCTAAAGTATTCTGAACAAAAGATAGATCAGTTACATATATATCCATGTGGAGGTTGGGAAGACTCCAATTGCTGTCTGCCTAAGACCAACCACTGCGGGATTGCTTCACCTTAGCTCTGATTAACCCTTTTGTATGATGCTGTGTGCTTCCTATTTAAAATACAATTAATGAAGCATTGAGTAATTGCACAGAGAGCGAAAGTTATATTTCCTTTAGTCATCATTTTTCACTCTATTAATGTGTTTGCAATAGTAATATGCCAATCAAAGAATCTTGCTTTGTTTCACAATCAGTATTTGCTCAGTTTTTTGCCTTTTGAGTTGGTAGAATTTCCTGTCCTGAAAGAAAGCAGCATTGGCCCTTATATTTATGGGAAGGCAGGGAAGGTTTGGAAAAGCTGATTACCATCTGAATATTCCATCAAGGATTTCAATGCACAGATTCTGCAGAAATTAACTACTGGACCTCATATTCATATCTTTATTTTATTTCCGATCTGAGAACGAGCCAAGTTGGCAGCCTTCCTGAGTCTGGGAGGAGTGTGCAGTAGGTCAGCATCACTTGTGATGCAGACTAGGAAGGTGGACCTGTTTGAGCAGAACAGCTGTGGCAGGAAATAAAAACCGGCAGCAGACAGCCCCTTCAAAGCTTTTCTATGTGTCAGATCCAAGTGTGATGTCATAGGAAAACTGGTAGTTGATTAGTAGGTCTTGCTTCCATGTCTCTCTTGTTTTAAATCAAGTGATTTAAATCAGGGGGTGTTGTTACAGATGAAGAGTACAGTTAGGAAATTAAGTTTTAAAATATTTAACATTCAATTAACTAAATGGATTAATTTATCAGGAGGTTGGGTAAGCAATGTGTTTCAGCTGTCATATGGGGGAGTTGGTTGATGCCTGTCTGATCTAAGGTGAACAAATCTGAAGCAATTGTTAGCTGCCCAAGGAACTTCAGCTCAGAGGTGGAGAGCAACTCTGAACAGTATTCTTTTCATCGCATCAAGGAGGGGGAAAATTACTTGAATAGAGTACTATATTTCAGGAGACACACCCCTTGGATTAATTACATCACATTTGATCCATGGTCAGAGACAGGAGGGTGTGGCTGTGAATGAGGCAGAAATTGGGATCCAGAATTTAACTTTGGAGGGAACTCAACTAGTGCTATTGTCCAACAGGCATTAGGTCTTAGTCCTGGTGTGGATGAGGACACAGTTTGCAGGGAGGATGTGCAAACTGATCAAAGCACTATGATCCAGGACATCTCTTCTGGGCTAGAGAGGAACTTGTAGTGGGAGGGGAAGAATCCACAAAGATACTAATTGCATTGGCAGGACTAGGAAAGAGGTTATGCTGAGGGATTACAAGCAGTTTGTGCTAAATTAAAAAGCAAAACCACAAAAGGTAACATCTCAGGATTACTACATGAGCCATGTGCAAATGGCAGAGGGTAAACATAAATTGAGAGGGAAGTGCATGCTTAAAGATTGGTGCAGGAGAAATACATTGAGATCAGGGTTTGATTCTTTGAACAGCATGTTGTATAACTTACCCAGGAACAGACTACTTTTCATCTAAGAATGAATAGAGGCAGGATTAATAAGAGATCATGTAGGTAAGAATTTTTTTTATGGTGTAGCAATCACAACATGGTAGAATTACATGTTCAGTTTGAGGGGGAGCAAATTGAATCTCAAACCAGTGTCCTCAGCCCAAATAAGGGTAATTACAGATAAATACAGTTCTCCTGTAACATGCATTTATTAAAAGCAATTTGTAATAAGATTTGTGAATTGCTGACTTTTTTTTAATAAAGTGAACTCCTGTTCGCTGTTATGCGATTCTCATCCTTGTCACTGGATGTCGTGGTGCTTGGAAGACTGGACTCTGCGTCGCCATCACATGATCAGTTGGCTCATGTGCATTCTTGTGAAGAGCTTTGTGAAAGGTAATGTGAAATGTTTGTGCTAGTGGACTTGGAAAAGCATCATGAAAGTGCCTCTATAGCCTGAGGTCAAGAAGCTGGGAGCAATCTGTTAACTAAAAAACTTAAAAGAGTTGAGATAAGAGTAAAATTTCAGTGGAATTGATTAACAATGAAAGGACAGTGTTAAGGAGTAGTTTGAAACTTGGCTTTGTTGGTTGTATTGAGTTTTTTCTCTCTCTTTGTTTAAAAAATATGATTAGATGTTAAAGTGTATCTGCAGACACATGTGAATCTGTTTCAATGACTAATTACTATAGTAACCAACTGCAAAAAGAAACTCACTACAGGGGCTTGGACATGGTCAGTCAACTGCTCAGGGTGGTCAGGGTCAGGAAACTCTGCACATAATGGGTGAGGGCGAGAAAGGTGGGTGGCACACTGTTACCTTTGTGCATGTGGGGAGATGTCCTACATAGATGAGTAGGCTATGCAGAAGAGATTCAGGGTTAGTCAGGGTCAGATGTAAGCGAGGATGAGTGAGAGTGGAGAAGATTTTGCAAGGAATGGTGGGTAAAGTAGCAGAGAGTGAGTGTGAGTATCAATGAGAAGATGGTGGCACTTTCACTGGCACAGTGGAGAAGGTAATTGATCTTCTTCCTACATTCTGTACATTCCTTCAGTTGGTTGAGACTGCACTGGGCAGGACAGTAACTCTGGTCCAGGTTGGCATGGTTCCAACAGAATGGCATTCTCTTTTGGCCTGGGAGAAAAGGACATCCTGCCTCTGCATCACCCATCCTCCTCAGCAGCATCTCCATGTCCCTGCCCACAAAGAAAGTCACCAATTTTCTATTGTCTGCCACATCCAGGGCCAATGTCAGGAACCATGCAGGGAGCTCCAGAATGACAGCTCTTGTTTGGGGGCACAATAAGATGGTGCTGCATCACAGATGTTGGTCAATTCTGAGATATCCAGAAAGCGGCAAGTTGTTTTAAAAGTGGCACACAGTATGATGGTGCTAGAATGTGTGAGAGGGGCACTAAAGGGTAATAAATCAGGCAGGCTTTGTAAAGTAAGATGAGTAAAGCAAAACACTTACAGAACTGACACTCAACAAAATAAATTAAGATTCAGCACTTGATCTATCGAGGCAGGTTTCATTCTGAGATCTAAATTGTGCAGTATTACAATTGGATGGGATCAGAAGACTGGCTAGAATGTAGTGCAGCCAGCAGGTATGGATGTCAATTGAGTGTAATCGGTTGAAGATTCTGATGAATTGCACTATACAGCACCATACAACAGATGAGTTACAACAGGTCAAAATTTACTTAGACTGCGCTATTGTTTGAGTTTGGCTAACTATTACTTTTGGTTTGATTTTTATTGGTAGTGTTTGTGATATGCAAGGGGACTTAGTTAGGTTTAGTAAATAGGCAAAAACTTGGCAGTGGAGTTTAATGCAGGAATATGTGAGGTCACGTACTTTGGTAGAAAGATTCAAAAGTAAATTAGTATTTAAGCGAGACTCAAGAAAGTGCAGTGTAGAGGGATTTGGGTGTTCTTGTGCATGAAACACAAAAGGTGAACGTACAGGTATAGCAGGTAATTAGGAAGACAAATACAATGTGGGTCTTTACTGTTGGAAGGCTGGGGGTTGGAGTTTAAAAATAGGGAAACCTTGTTGCAACTGTATATGCTGTTGGAAAGACTGCACTTGAAGTACATGTACAGTTTCCCGTATTTAAGAAAGGAGATACTGGCAGTTCAGAAGATACTCAAGAGGCTGATTCCTGGGATGAGCAGTTTGACTTATCATGAATGGCTAAATGAGTTAGTCTTTTAGTCATTAGAGTTCACAAGAATAATTGGTGATCTTATTAAAATATACAAGATTTTGAGGGGATAAGTCAGAGTTAGGGTTAAGTCCCTGTTGGGAAGATAGTTCCACTGGTTGGGAATCTTACACTAGGAACATAGTTACAGAATTAAGGGGACCTTCATTTCGAACTGAGATGTGAAGAAATTCCTTTTAACAGAATAGACTCCCTACAATGTGGAAACAGGCCATTTGGCCCAACAAGTCCACACCAATCCTCTGAAGAGTAACCCACCCAGACCCGTTCCCCTACCCTATTGCTCTACATTTTACCCCAAACTAGTGCACCTAACCTACACATCCCTGAACACTGTGGTCAATTTAAGCATGGCCAATTCACCTAATCTACACATCATTGGACTGTGGGAGGAAACCGGAGCACCTGGAGGAAACCCACGTAGACACAAGGAGAATGTGCAAACTCCATTCAGACAGTCACCGAAGGCTGGAATCGAACCCGGGTCTCTGCACGCTGAGGCAGCAGTGCTAACCACTGAGCTGCCCTTTCTCACAAAGTGAATGTCTGAAATTCTCTGCTCTAGAGCATTGTGGAGGCTAGATCACATAAAGTACTTAAAAAGGAGATAGATCGATTGTTGAAATATCAAGAAGTTGAGGACTGAGAGAGTCATTGGCAGGAGAAAGGAGTTGAGGTCTGGGGCAGATCAGCCCCTGACAGACTTAAGTGGAAGAATGACCTATTCTTGCTATTGTATCTTATATTCTTACATTCCCTAGTGACTCTGAATAGTGGTTTAGCCTTGAGTGTACAAATAACCTACTCGTGTTCCAATTTCTTATGTCCCTACATTTACTAGCGGCTGTAAACTAAAATAAAAAGCAGCAAGTTGAAGTGGGGCCTCTTTTGGTATTCAGAATAGGTATGGTTGGTAGTTGTGGCTGGGGACGAGTGAAGAATAAAAAATCTATTACTTTTGTAGTCTGTCTGAACTTACGCCACTACAAAGTGATTACAAAACATCACGAGACTGTTTGGTCCTGTAAATATTACTTAAAAAGTACTGTTAACCCTGGTTTCACAGTTCTGAAAGGATGGTCATTTATAAAAGTACAACTTCAAACTCAGGAATTCTCAATGAGGGCATATGTGAAATCTGTAATTCTCAAATTAACTATGACTTTTTGAACTTGGATTCGATATCCCAGCACTTAAGCTGAACACTGATATATGCAAAGCAAAATAAAAGGAGAATAGCACTTTGAAATGAGAAGGAGCAAACCTTGGCACAAACAGCCTGATGCTACAATGACTGAGTCACCACAATACCCCTCCCTTGTATTCTACAAATGGAAATGGTTGTTGAATCCTCAATTTGCCAAAACATTGTGCAAAAACACTGCCAAATTTCTGCCCCTCGATGTCAAGGAACCACAGAACTCTCTGGATATGCATTGTTTACAGAGGTGACCATCTTCAGAAAGGTAAGACACAGGCCTCAGAGCCAGTTGATGCAAAGACAAAAATTGTTCTGTGTAGTTAGTATGACTATATATTGTACACTCCAAGTTTCACATTGACTAAGTAAAAGAAAGGTAATAATAGAAATGTTTTAAGCACCATATCATTTTATGGATCATGTTTATGTTCAGATCATCCATAAAATCTTTAATACACATGGGCTGGCCTTGAGAGTAAAAAATGTTGGGAATTAGTGTTCCAATTTATATAGAATAAATAATATTCTGGCATAACAGAATGGCTTTTTTGAACATCCTTTCATCAACAAGCTACAAGAAATTAGATATTAAATAACCTTCATTTTATGAAGGTGGGAATTCTCCAGTTGTGAAATATACCTTGCTGTAGACAATTGGGTATGTCTTGGGAAGATGCATATATGGCTACAATCTAATTGAACATTCAATACAAAAGCTGCAAAAAAAAAAGGTCCGTATTTTGTGGTAGTAATAATGACAGAATTTAGAGCATTCACAATCATTATTCCTTTGTAACTGAAAGGAACGTCTGAAGTCTGCACATATGAACATTGAAATTCAGAAGTTACTGGCAATGATTCTATGCTTCTTATGAGCACTGTTGAGCTCAAGGACTAAAATCAATTAGAAATCATGACACGTGCTCTTTTCTCTTATTAGTCTCACCGTAAAAATTCTTAGTAAAAGTTACACTTTGTTATTTAGGATATAGTGGGCTTTCAAGGGCGTACAATGTTCATAAATGTTGTTAAAATTGTGAAATTTTTATTTATGGAATGTCAAAATTTTCAATTATCACTTTATACAACAGGGTTCTTAAAGTATGATCTTAAAAGTTTGATATTTTAGTTTCTACTTTAATCTATTGTATATATCCAATCATTTATTCCATTCTCTGTAAAATGATTAGATTAGATTCCCTACAGTGTGGAAAGAAGCCATTTGACCCAACAAGTCCACACCAACCCTCTGAAGAGTAACCCACCTACCCCTGACTAATTCACCTGAACTACACATCTTTGGACAGTGGGAGGAAATCAGAGCACCTGGAGGAAACCCATGCAGACACAGGGAGAATATGTAAACTCCACAGAGACAGTCGCCCGAGGCAGGAATCGAACCTGGGTCTCTCGTGGTATGAGGCAGCAGTGCTAACCACTGAGCCACCATGCCACTCTACTATTGGAAAGTGAATCATAATGAGTGCATATTTTACTTCCTGGTTTGTGCTCTGAAAATTGTTGCTAGCTGTCTAGAAATCATCTTGATTTAGTGCTAGATTTAAACCTGTGTTGGAAAGATGAAGTCTACAGTTCAGAGATTTTAGATCTTTGTGGGCAGCTTCAAGGTCAATGGCAAATGCAATTGTTTCACCAATGATTACAAAATCTGACCATTACTTATGCAAATATGTTGTAATGATTGCAATGAGGTCAGCCAAGTGGACCTCATAGGATATGTGTTTCCGGATTGGGGGTGTAAATCTGGTCCAATCAGAGAGCCCTCGCTGGCAGAGAAAAGGAGTGTCAGACATCCTGACATACTAAGAGCTGACTCTAAGGGTGCTAGATCTGTGTCAAGGACTTTCAGCTTGTAAATAAAGGGTGAACTTCAAATGGAATACTGGCCTTCGTGAAATTATTTCAGTGGTGTGGAGAGAAGAACATGCCCCTGAAGAGATTAGCTTGAAACAGTCGTTTTTGAGTTAGGGTGCATATTTCTGGCATCATGTCACTATTTGGAAAGCTTGACTCATTCAATACTGCCTTTGAAGACTAAGCCCAGTGTGTGGAAAGAATGCAATATTTTTTCGGACAAATGACATTGGGACAGACGAAAAGCAGAGTAATTCTGGATGTCAGCTTGCTCGCTGAGCTGGAAGTTTCGTTTTCAGACATTTCATGACCATACTAGGTAATATGATCAGTGAGCCTCTGGTGGTATGGCCCATTTTTTAATGTGTGTGTTTAGGTTTCCTTGGGTTGGTGATGCCATTTCCTGTGGTGATGCTATTTCCTGTTCTTTTTCTTGAAGGGGGTGATGTGGTAAATGGGATCCAAGTCAATGTGTTTGTTGATAGAATTCGGTTGGAGTGCCACGCTTCTAGGAATTCTCGTGTGTGTCTCTGTTTGGCTTGCGCTAGGATGGGTGTGTTGTGCTAGTCTGATGAAACATCTGAAAACTTTTCCAGCTCAGTGAGCAAATTTATATCAAGAACCTCAGCCTGAGGTACAAATCTTCTCAATCTACAGAGTAATTCTCCTAACAGTGTATGGACATGTAGCTTTTTTAGTTATTAGGAGACTGACTTCCCAGAAGCATCAGATACTAAACCTTTCAAGAGTTGATGGATTTAGCTAAGGAATATTACAGTCCCAAGCGTCCTCTAATTCTGAAATTTTATCAGTTTTACTTGAGTTTGAGAACTGGGGAATCCATACTGGGATTTTTGACGAAGTTAAAATGACTGGCAGAAGCATGTGATTTTGGTTTAACCCAAAGTGAGATGTTGATTGAGAGACTGTTTACTAATGTGGGATTAATGATGTGACCATGTAAAAAGGCCTACTAGCTGAAGCCCAATTGGAGTTCAAACAGGCACTACAACTGGATTTGTCGTTAGAAAATGAGGCAAGTGGAGCTTATGAGTTACAGGATATTCCAAAGAAAGTGGACACCCTTGCCAGGCTCTCTGAACTTGGGAAACACTGCTCGAGTGAAGGCAATTGCATAGTCTCATTTAGGATGTACCCTGAACAGAGGGACTCCCTGTCAGCCCACAGCATAACTGAAAGTAAAGCCAAGTCACAGCTAAACTGTTACAATTTTCTTCAGAATCTGGACCAGCATGCCATTATAGTTGCTACCGGTATGTAGACTTAAGACAGTAAATGAGTCCCACTAGGTCTGAATTCAGTAAGAGGACTCAGGGTGGTATTCAGGAGAGTGCACACCTTGGAAAGTCCACTTACAGCTAGCTTGGAACAGTTAAATTACTTAGCAACATTCAAATCAAAACCAAACAAACTAACGTGCATTTAAATCGTCACCCAGTTCTAATGGAGGGCATTACCGCTACGGTTGTATCAGTCATTGCAGAACCAATCTTTACCTAAATTCATTTTTGACTCAAACTCTTAAGTTAGCATAAGACCTCAGCTAGGCTGTGAACCTATACCAGTGAACCCCTACAGATTAAGGGTACAACTTTGGTTCCAGTCTGATATGAGAAGCAGTTGGTTCAGTTACCACTGATTGTGGTAAAAGGCTCAGGCCCAAGCTTGGTGAGGTGAATTTAGTTGAGAAAGATTCAATTTGATTGGTTGAACATTTTTCGATTAGAAAGTAACTGCCTGAGTGAAGTCCTAACTAAATAATCAGAGGCTTTTCAGGAAGATCTAGGGCCTATCCAAGGGGCAAAGGCCACTTTACATGTTGATCAAGAAACAATTCCACAATCTGCAAGGTCTCCCCTTCCCAGCCAGTGCCATTAGTAGATGCAGCAATCATGAGTATAGAAAGCAAAGGAATCCATCAACCCTGTATAGTTTGTGAATGGGCAGCACTAGCCATACCAATTGTGAAGCCTGATGTGTTGGTTCACCTTTGTGGCAATTTCAAACAAATGGTAAACCACTTTTCGCAGCTGAATAAATACCCAATCCCTCCGATATAGAACTTATTGCAAAGCAGGCAGGGGGGCACACTGTCCTTCACGAAGCTGGACATGAACCTTGCGTACCACAATTGCAATTAGATAAGCATTTCCAGACATATGTTACAAATAATACCAAAATAGGTTTGTACCGCTATACAAGACTACCTTTGGGGGATCAACTTGTGCCATTTTCCAGCAGAAAATGGAGAATATTTTACAAGGTATATCCCGAGTTGCCATTTATCTGGATGACATGCTTATTACTGGGAAAACCAATAAATTGCATTTAGAGAATTTGGAAATCGTACTAAAATGTTTCTCCAAAGAAGGGGCATGCCCTAGGAGGGAAAAACGTGTGTTCTAGGCACCCCCAGTAACCTACCTGGGCTACAGCACCAACAGGACTGGGTTATACCCTTTGGAAGATAAAGTGACGGTGATCAAAGGTGCCCTGGCTCCCATGTCTGTACTGGAGCTTAGGTCTGGGGTTGGTGAATTATTACGGAAAATTCATATGCAACCTGGCCTCCATCCTGATATCCTTCATTTGCTATTGAAAAAGAGTCAGCCTTGGAAATGGTCTTGGAGCCAAGATGTACCCTCTAGGGAAGTGAAGAAGCAGCTGTCATGATCGAAAAGGTATTGGCACACTGCAATCCCAAGCAAGATATGGTGCTGATATGTGATGCCTCCCCATATAGTATCAGATAGTAGTGGTTCACTGGTGGCCCAGTAGAGAGGAATGCCCGACAGCATTTGCTTCCTCGATTTTAGTTGATGCTGAACAAAGATACACCGACAAAGAGAAGGAAGGTTGGGTGGTCATTTTAGGTGTGAGAATGTTCCATCAGTATCTTTATGGACATAAATTTGTAATAGTAATGGACTTCAGACCCCAGGTAGGCCTACTAAAGGAGTCAAGGCCTTGCAGCCCATAGCTTTATGTCAAATTGAACAGTGAGCTCTTATTCTGAGTGCATGCTATTACAATTTGGAACATCATACAGAGGCCAAATGCGGATGCCCTGAGCCACTTCCCACTGGTGGATACACCACTGGTGGTGCTGCTACTCGAAGAGTTTGTTCTGATTTTAAACTTTCTGGACACCCTTCCATTCACTGCTGAAAATATCAGACTATAGACACAAAATGATCCCATCCTGGCAAAACTAAAACAGCTGGTGGTGATGGGGGAAACAAAAGGGACATCAGAACCAACATTTGAAACATTTCTGGATCTGGAAAGACATGACCACCATAGAAGACAGCATATTATTAAGTGGAGCAAGAGTGATTGTACCGAGCAAAGGTCACCATCAGATTCACTGGGGTCATCCGGACGTGTCCCAAATGAGGATGTTGGCAAAACATTATGTCTGGTGCCCAAGATTGGCTGCCAACATAGCCAAATTGGTGAGTCAGTGCCCAGAGTGCCAATAAGGACTAACATTACCCATGTACATAGGAATGACCAGGTAAACCCTGGACTCGGTGACACATCAACGATGCTGGTCCTTTCACGGGCTGCATGTTTTTAGTCATTGCAAATGCCCATTCAAGTGGTTGAACGTAAATAGACTTCATGCACCAAACACGAGGACCACAATTGAAAGATTGCGGGTATCTCTTGCAATACATAGACCCCAGAAGTGTTAGTCACAGGCAATGGGTCATCATTTACCAACAGGGAATTCAAGTATTTTCAAAAGATGAACAGCATTTGGTATGGAAGGACAGCTCCGTAATGTCCATTGTCTAATGGTATGTCAGAGAGAAGAGTCCAAACTTTGAAGGCAGGGTTAAAGAAACAGCCTATTTCTTCAGTCGATACCAAACTGACCTGGCTCCTGTTTGATTATAGGACCATCCCATTAGCAACTACTAATTGTAGTTGGAGGAGTGTGGGGAGTGAATCAGCATCAGGAACACCGATGCCAAACACAAAACTCCGGTAAGGAAGAGGCAGTTTACTTAGGGGGAGAAAGTTTTATCTTGAGACCACAGGAATTGCCCTGCATGGGTAAGAGGCATAGTCCACATAGTTCAAAGTTCAAGCAGGAGAGACAGTCCTGAACAAGCACATGAACGGTATGAAAGCTGCAAATGAGACAGGAACAAAACAGATCCCACCCTTTAGATCATCCGGCAAGGCTGTCAAAATCCTCTGCCTGGTGTTAAAGAAACTTCTGAGAACAAGATGGACAGGGCAGGTGTCGTTGCCTCAATGCCATTACCACCTGATGGAGAAGATGAATTTCGGCCCATATGCTTTGCATGCAAGAGTTGGCTTATGGTCCAGTACACACCACCAGTATCTAAGGCAGAATTGGGTGAATTCCAGAATTGCTACAAGAGAAAGAACAGGCCTACACCCCAGGAGGACGAGGGATATAGTAATTGGAAAAATGTCAGCCAGGTAGATCTCAAAATATGAGTGGAGCTATTAATTTGGTCCAATCAGGCAGTCTTACCTGACAGAGATAAACAGGAAGTATCCAACTCTATTTTGATTTAATCACTGCTCTCCCCTTCACTATTTGATCACAAAGCATTGCCCTTTGATGTGAAGGGCAGTGCTTGTCACTGGCCACTCGGGTGTTTTCCCTTTTCAGAATTGGACCATTTTGTGACTGACTCTGTGTGCAAGGACTCTCCCTATTGCTGCTTGGGGCCTGCCTCACTGCTGCTGCCTGGGACTTGCCTTGGGGCCCCTCCCCAGGACCTCCACCGCTGCTGCTGCTGCTGTTGCCTGAGGAGAGGCCTGCCTCCACTGCTGCTGCTGCCCGAGGCCTGCCTCCACCATCGCTGCCTGGGACTCGCCTTGGGGCCCCTCCTCAGGACCTCCACCACTGCCGCTGCTGCTGCCTGAGGCCTGCCTTCCACCACCGCTGCCTGGGACTCAATTTTGGGGGCTGCCTGGGACTTGCCTTGGGGTCCTTCCCCAACAGGCCTGCCCCCCCACCACTACGACCGAGGGACTGCCCAGGAATTGCTAGAGGCCTGCCTCCACCGCTGCTGCTGCTGCCTGAGGCCTGCCTCTACATCTGCTGCCTGGGACTCAATTTTGGGGCTACCTGGGACTTGCCTTGGGGACCCTCCCCAACAGGTCTGCCCCACACCACGGCGACCGAGGGCCTACCTGGGACTCGCCTGAGGCCTGCCTCCACCGCTGTTGTCACCTGAGGCAGGTCTCCACCGTCGCTGCTTGGGACACTCCCAGCGATCTCCACCACTGCTGCTGCCAGAGGCCTGACACCACCACCAGCAGCAGAGGATGGCGAGCCCGAAGGTCGCGGGGCCCAGCCGCACCTACGCCGGGGTAGCCGCTGCCTTAGGCTCGGCTGTCCCAGCCCCGGCTGCAAACCACACCCCCTTCAGGCACCTAACTAAACGCCTGGGGGTCAAGGCCTATCCCCACCCGAACATGACCATCGAGGCCTGCAGCAAGGCCATGGCTAGTGTGGTCGGCCCACTGGCCATCGTCGCTGCGGCCCGGATGTACGGGAAGGCCGTATTTTTCCTTAGGACCGAGCAGGCGGTCCACCTGGCCGTGGAGAGGGGGCTCACTGTGGGCGGGGCATATTTGCCCGTCGACCGTCTGGAGGTTACGGCCCAGAGGGTCGTGATCTCCAACATCCCGCCCTTCATTGCCAGCGAGCTCCTTCTCCCCCACCTCACCACCTTGGGGGAGATCCGGTCAGGGATCCAACCGCTCCTGCTCGGTCTAAAGGACCCCGCCCTCCGACACGTATATTCCTTTCGACGCCAGGTGTTTATTTGCCTGGCCCGGGAGGAGGTCACGGAGGGCTCGTTTACCCTCCTCCACGAGGGCGTGGCCTACCGCGCCTTCTGGACGGCAGACGGTGTGCGGTGCCACCTGTGCCGCCAGGTGGGGCACATTAGAAGAAACTGCCCCACCCAGAAGGCCGCCCAGCCCTCGCCAATGGCTGACGGTGGTGCCGCCGCGCCCACTCCCCCTCCCCCACAGTCAACACCACAGGCCCCGGCACCGGAGCCTGAGCCAGAGGCTTCCGATCCTCCAGCCTCCGGCAGGGAGGGGGGTGAGCGTCCAGCCGGCCGGAAGGCGCTGAAGAAGACGCGACGCGTCAGGCCCGCCCACGGGGAGACCACCCTATCCCCATCCCCGACACCCAGCCCACAACCTGCCCCGCCCCGGCACGACGATGCCCCTGCGGCCGTGCCAGCGTCGCCCCGGCGCGGGAACCCTGACCCCCAAACCGCCGAACCCGTACCCGACCCTGACCCCACGTCTACCCCCCACCCCGATGGAGAAACCCCTGGGGCTGCGACACCCGCCCCGGGCACTGCAACACCTGGCCCGGGGGAGCCCGAGCCCGAGCCCAAGCCCAAGCCCCGCCCCACCCAGGCACTAACCTCGGGGGGACCACCGCTGCCCGACCTACCGCAGCGACCGTGTCTCCGGGCCCCGGAGAGGGAACTGGGCCCCTGCCCCGCCCGCCCGCCGTCACCTGATAAATCAGGGGTGGGGCAGGAAGTGACATGGCTGACCCTCCCCACCTTGGCCACGCCCCCTGCCTTCCCCCAGCCAATCGTATTCCGGGAAAGGCTGGGGGGAGGAGCCTCAGGCCCCATGACCACCAAGGCGGGCGGGGAGGGAAAGGCCCATAAATCCCCCCCTGTCTCTCTGGGGAAGAGGTGCTGGCCCTTGGAAGGGAGAGACAGTCCTGCAGCGCGCCGGCGGCGCTGCCCCTCTCCAGGGGACGGGCCCATGGTACCCCCCGATGATCCCGCACCGCGGCCCGACCTGCCCAAACCCCCAGGGGCTACAGCAGGGCTTCCTGCTGCCTCTACTCCACTGGCCCCTGGGGGGGGACTTCAACAACCACGAGGGCTGCGGTGCGGGCGTCGACAAAGGACCCTTTACTGGGTCGCCGAGCGGCGGAGGGGAGGTAGGTGTTATCCCCGCTCCTCCCTCCCAGACTGTTTTTCTGGGGGCCCTGGCGCTGGGGGACGGTCTTTTCCCCGAGGAGCCAGGCGTCCTGGTGTCGGGAGGAGAGCGGGGCCCCGAGCCTCTGCCGCCCGACGACCCGAACTCGGGACGTTCCGGGACGGGGTGCGCCGAGGAAGGTACCGCCGGTGACCCTGGGGGTGGGGTCGCCGGGGGTTCGAGGCCTGTTGGCGGCGCCGGACCAGCCCCTATCCTCTCGGTGGGGGAGAGGTCGGCGACCGAGGGCGACCTCCCGGAGGAGGGTTCGGGATCGGTGGCGGACACCGGGGACGACGCGGACTCCGTCTGCAGCGACGTTTTTGAGTCCCAGGTGCCCCCCGCCGATCTCCCCCTCATCCCCCTCGAGGAACTCTGGGAATTTGTCGAGGAAACTCTAGGTCGCTGGGATAGAGCCCAACTGGCGCTCGACCGCTGGAGCTCTTATGAAAAAGTCTATTGGTCGGCCCATGCTGCTCGCCAGGCACCTGGGCTCAATTCCAATGAGCGAAAGTGAGTCAGGAACTTCCTGGGGGCACTCCTGGTGAGGGCGAGGGACACCTGTGCCCCTCCCTCGTCCTCCCAGTGATTGTATTTGTTTTTTAACTGAACTGGTGGTGGTAGCACGACGCTTCCGACATGGAGACAACTATAGCCAGCCTCAACATCAACGGCAGCAGGGAGTCACAGCGCAGATTCCAGACCCTCTCGGTCCTCCGGGACGGGAGGTATGCGGTGTGCTTCCTGCAAGAAACCCACACTACCCCGGGGGACGAAGCCACCTGGCTCCTGGAGTGGCGAGGGGGGGTCTACATGAGTCACCTCACCCGCAGATCTGGCGGGGTGGCTATCCTGTTGGCCCAACATTTTCAGCCGGAGATCTTGGGGGGTCAGGGAGCCGGTGCCAGGCCGTTTGCTTCACCTGACGGTTCGGCTGGGGGGCGCGGTGCTTCACTTGGTGAACGTATACACTCCCCTGGCCGGGCCGAGGCAAGCGAGCTTCTTTCAAGAACTGTCCACTCATCTGGCTTCCATCGACGAGAACCAGTGCGTCGTCCTCGGGGGAGATTTTAACTGCGTCCTCGAGGGCAGGGACCACGGCGGTGCCCGCACTGGCTGTGCGTCGGGGAAGAGGTTGGGGGACTTGGTCAAGTCCTTCGACCTGGTGGACGTCTGGCGGACTCTCCATCCCGACTCCATCGCCTTCACCTTCGTGAGGCCTGGGGTCGGAGCATCCAGAATCGACCGCCTGTACGTTTCGCGGGCGTACGCCTCCTGTTTTCCGAAGGCCTCCACGCGGCAGGTGTCGTGCACGGACCATCACCTGGTGTGGGCGGAACTCCTTCCGTTCGGCGCCAGGCTCGGCTCCGCGTACTGGCACTTTAACAACCTGCTGCTGGAGGACGAGCGGTTCCGGGACTCGTTTCGTCGTTTCTGGGCCGGCTGGAGAAGGAAGCGGGGAAGCTTCCCCTCCCTGAGGCTATGGCGGGACGTGGGCAAGGCTCACGTCCGCGTCTTCGGTCAGGAGTACGCGAGGGGGTCGACCAAGAGGCGGAAATCCAGGATCGGGGAGTTGGAGAGGGAGATGCTCGACCTGGAGTCACGCCTCGGTCAGCCCGACGCGGACCTGGCCCTGCGCGGGGTGTACGAGGAGAAGAAGGCCGCGCTCCGGGACCTGCAGCTCGTCGGGGCTCGGGGTGCGTACGTGAGGTCGCGGATTCAGCTCCTCCAGGACCTGGACCGCGGCTCCCCCTTTTTCTACTCGCTGGAAAAAAGGCGTGGCACCCGTCAGCAGCTCCTTGTGCTGCTGGCCGACGACGGGTCCCTCGTCTCGGATCCGGAGGGCGTCAGGGCCCACGTCCGAAACTATTATACGGCTCTGTTCTCTCCGGATCCGTCCAGTGAGGATGCTCGCAGAGTTCTGTGGGAGGACCTGCCGCAGCTCAGCCCGGAGGACGCCGGAAGGCTCGACGCTCCCGTCACTTTAGAGGAGCTGACCGGCGCCCTCGACCGGCTCTCGAGGGGCAAGACCCCGGGGCTGGACGGGCTGACTGTGGAGTTCTTCAGGGCGTTCTGGGACGTCCTGGGGAACGACTACGCACAGGTCCTGGGGGAGTGTCTAAATGCCGGACAGCTGCCCCTTTCTTGGCGCAGGGCGGTCATCGTCCTGCTGCCGAAGAAGGGGGACCTTCGTTCTTTGAAGAACTGGCGTCCGGTCTCCTCCCTCAGCACGGATTACAAAATCTTCGCCAGGGTGTTGTCTTCTCGCCTGGCTTCCGTGCTGGCCCACATGATTCACCCGGACCAGTCCTACACGGTCCCGGGCCAGAGGATACACGACAACGTCCACCTGGTCTGGGACCTGATCCATTTCTGTCGACGGGCTGGTCTGCCGAGCGCCTTCCTGTCTCTCGACCAGGAGAAGGCGTTCGACAGGGTCGATCACGAGTACCTGCTCGGGACTCTGCGGGCGTTCGGGTTCGGGACGCGGTTCGTCGCCCGGATCCGACTTTTGTACGCCGCCGCAGAGTGTCTGGTTAAAGTTAACGGGTCCCTGACGGCGCCCCTTCTCTTCAGTAGAGGAGTGCGTCAAGGCTGTCCCCTGTCCGGCCAGCTGTATTCCCTGTGCGTGGAGCCTTTCCTGTGCCTCTTGCGGAGGAGGTTGTCGGGGCTGGTTCTGCGTGGCGCGGGCACGGGGGTGGTCCTCTTGGCCTACGCCGACGACGTGCTCCTCACTTTCACCGACCCGGCTGACCTGGGGAGGATGTGCGAGTGCCAGGCCGTGTACTCGGCGGCGTCTTCCGCCAGGATCAACTGGGCCAAGTGTTCCGGACTACTGGTCGGTCCGTGGCGGGTGGACTCTCTGCCGGAGGAGTTACGGGGCTTCAGCTGGAGCACCACCCATCTCCTCTACCTGGGGGTCTACCTCAGCCCGGCTGAGGAATCCTGGCCGGCCAACTGGCAGGAGCTGGAGGCCAAAGTCTCGGCTCGCCTAGGCCGCTGGACAGGACTGCTCCGAGTGCTATCTTACAGGAGTCGAGTGCTGGTCATAAACCAGCTGGTGGCCGCCATGTTGTGGGACCGGCTGGTCACTTTGGTCCCTCCTCCTGGCTTTGTCGCTGACATCCAGAGAACGTTGGTCGACTTCTTCTGGGACAAAAAGATGCACTGGGTTGCCGCGCAGGTTCTGAGTCTCCCTATCGAGGAGGGCGGTCAGTCGCTGGTGTGCGTCCGCACCCAGGTCGCGACGTTACGCCTTCAGACCTTGCGGCGATACCTTTACGTCGAGCCTCCTCCTAGGTGGTGTGCCCTGGCGACGTATTTTTTCCGCCAGGTGCGTAACCTCAACTACGACACGCAGCTCCTGTTCGTCGACCGTGACGGTTTGGAGGTCGCCCTCAAGGTGCTGCCTGTCTTTTACCAGGACCTGATCACTGTCTGGAACATGGTCGAATCGCGTCGCGCCTACCCTCCGGCTGGAGTAGCGGCTGTCGTCAGGGAGCCGTTGCTCAGGAATCCACACCTCCGTACTCGCGGGTTCGAGTGGCTGTCGGAGGGGAGGGCCGTGGCGGCGAGGGCGACCAGGGTCGGGGACGTGCTGGGTGCCGGGGGCCTGGGCTGGACGCTGCCGCAGGACATAGCTAGCAGGGCAGCGGTCGACGTCCGGTACGTGGCCACCGCCATCCGACGCCTTAAAACGGCGGTGCTCGGACCCGACGTAGTGCACCAGTTGGAGGACGCTCAGGTGTGTGGTGGGATCCCGTCTGCGCTCACCCCGGCCCGGACGGAATTTCACATTGGCCCCAAGGTCCCGTACTTCCCGCGGGAGCCTGTGCCCCACAACCTGAGCCGCCTCAGGAATTTTAATTTTGTCCCCTTAAGGGATATAGTAAGGAAGGCCCTGTATCGACTGCTGCTGCACACCGTCCACCTCTTCTCCCTCATCCACCGTCCGGACACGCCTTGGCGTGCCCATTTGCCACCAGGCAGTGGAGATCCCCAGTGGAGGGCTCTCTACGCGGGAGTCCTCCCCCTTTCTCTCGGGGATCTGGGGTGGAGGGTGCTGCACGCAGCAGTCCCCTGCAACCGCAGATTGCGGTGGTTCACGGACTCCCAGCCCAACTGCTTGTTCTGTGGCGCTGTGGAGTCCGTGGACCATGGGTATATTGGGTGTGGGCGTTTGCACTCCCTTTTTGATTTTCTTAAGAACCTTCTCCTCTGTTTCTGGCTGCACTTCAGTCCCACGCTCCTGATCTTCGGGCACCCGGTACGCAGGAGGGAGGGCAGGTCCGAAGACCTCCTCGTGGGTCTGCTCCTGGGCCTGGCCAAACTGGCCATCAACAGGTCCAGGCAGCGGGCCGTGGAGGGGGTCGTTAGGGCCGACTGCCTGCCCCTCTTCCGGGGTTACGTTAGAGCCCGGGTGTCCTTGGAGAAGGAGCACGCGGTGTCCACCGACACCCTGGAGTCGTTCAGGGAGAGGTGGGTGCCGCAGGGAGTGGAGTGCATCATTTCTCCCTCCAATTCTATTTTGATTTAGTCCCTACCCTCCCCTTCACTGTTTTGCTCACACAGCATTGCCCTTTGATGTTAAGGGCAGTGCTTGTCACTGGCCACTTGGGTATTTTTCATATCTTCCTGGTGGTGGAAATTGAATAAAAATTGGTGCACTTTGTGTCTCTCACTGTGTCTCGCACCTGCACACACACACCATGGGTGCTGGGGAAAAAATAAGCACTACCGCAGTTAGGCAGTAGTGTGGGGGTTAAATTTAAAAAAAAACAGGAAGTATCCAACTCTATTTTGATTTAATCACTGCTCTCCCCTTCACTATTTGATCACAAAGCATTGCTCTTTGATGTGAAGGGCACTGCTTGTCACTGGCCACTCGGATATTTTCCCTATTGAGAGTTGGATCAGTGTGTGTGTGTACGTGCAAGGACTCTCCTCCTTGAAGAGGACTGTCCCTGGACCAGCTGCCCCACATCGAGAGAGAGAGAGGAAGAAGAGGAGGAGGCAGAAGCAGAAGGAGGTGAGAGCTTTTGAGTCTGAGGCCTACTTTTGGAGCTGCAGCCTGGGCCTCACCCAGGTCAAGACAGTGTTGCTGCTGACCTGGGGCCCACTCCCACTGCTGGTCTCTGGAACCCCGCCCGGACCTGCCTCAGCTGTTGCTGCTTGGGGCCTGCCTTACTGCTGCTGCCTGGGACTTGCATTGGGACCCCTCCCAGGACCTCCACCACTGCCGCTGCTGTTAGAGGCCCACCTCCACAGCTGCTGCCTGGGACTCAATTTTGGGGCTGCCTGGGACTTACCTTGGGGACCCTCCCCAACAGGTCTGCCCCCCCACCGCTGCGACCAAGGAACTGCCTAGGACTTGCCAGAGGCCTGCCTCCACTGCTGCTGTTGCCTGAGGCCTGCCTCCACCACCATGGCCTGGGATTTGCCTTAGGGCCCCTCCCCACAACCTCCACCACTGCTGCTGCCTGGGACTCAATTTTGGGGTTGCCTGAGACTTGCCTTGGGGACCCTCCCCAACAGGTCTGCCCGCACCACTGCAACCAAGGGCCTGCCTAGGACTTGCCAGAGGCCTGCCTCCACCACCGCTGCCTGGGACTTGCCTTGTCCCCTCCCCAGGACCTCCACCACTGCCAGTGTTGGAGGCCCACCTCCACTGCTGCTGCCTGGGACTCAATTTTGGGGCTGCCTGGGACTTGCCTTGGGGACCCTCCCCAACAGGTCTGCCCCCCACTGCTGCGACAAAGGGCCTACCTGGGACTCACCCAAGGCCTGCCTCCACCGCTGCTGTTGCCTGAGGCCGGTCTCCACCGTTGCTGCCTGGGACCCGCCTTGGGCACATCCCCAGGACTTCTGCCAGAGGCTGCTGCTGCTGCCAGAGGCCCACTAACATCCAGCAGCAGAGTATAGCGAGCCCAAAGGTCGCGGGGCCCAGCCGCACCTACGCCGGGGTAACCGTTGCCTTAGGCTCGGCTGTCCCAACCCCGGCCGCAACCGCAACCCCCTTCAGGCACCTGATTAAACACCTGGGGGTAAAGGCCTATCCCCACCCCAACATGTCCATCGAGGCCTGCAGTAAGGCCATGGCTAGTGTGGTCAGCCCACTGGCCATCGTCGCTGCGGCCCGGATGTACGGGAAGACCGTTTTTTTCTTAGACAGTCCACCTGGCAGTGGAGAGGGGGCTCACTGTGGGCGGGACACATTTGCCAGCGGGTCGTGATCTCCAATGTCCCGCCCTTCATTGCCAGCGAGCTCCTTCTCCCCCACCTCACCACCTTGGGGGAGATCCGGTCGGGTGTCCAACCGCTCCTGCTTGGTCTTAAGGACCCCGCCATCCAACACATGTACTCCTTTGAACGCATGGTGGCACAGTGGTTAGCACTGCTGCCTCACAGCGCCAGAGACCCGGGTTCAATTCCCGCCTCAGGCGACTGACTGTGTGGAGTTTGCATGTTCTCCCCGTGTCTGCGTGGGTTTTCTCCGGGTGCTCCGGTTTCCTCCCCACAGTCCAAAGATGTGCAGGTCAGGTGAATTGGCCATGCTAAATTGCCCGTAGTGTTAGGTAAGGGGCAGATGTAGGGGTATGGGTGGGTTGCGCTTCGGCGGGGCGGTGCGGACTTGTTGGGCCGAAGGGCCTGTTTCCACACTGTAAGTAATCTAATCTAATCTAATCTAATCATTTGTCTGGCCCGGGAGGAGGTCACCGAGGGCTCTTTCACCCTCTTCCACGAGGGCGTGGCCTACCGCGCCTTCTGGATGGCAGATGGCATGCGGTGCCACCTGTGCCGTGAGGTGGGGCACATTAGGAAAAACTGCCCCACCCAGAAGGCTGCCCAGCCCACGCCAACGGCTGATGGTGTTTCCGCCGCACCCCCTCCCCCGAAGTCAACACCGCAAGCCCTGGCACTGGAGGCTAAGCCAGAGGCTTCCAATGCTCCAGCTTCTGGCAGGGAGGGGGATGAGCGTCTGGCCGGCCAGAAGACGCGACGCGTCAGGCCCGCCCACGGGGAGACCACCCTATCCCCTTCCCCGACATCTAGCCCACGACCTGCCCCGCCCCAGCACGACAATGATCCTGCGGCTGTGCCAGCGTTGCCACGGCACGGGAACCCTGACCCCCAAACCCGTACCTGATCCTGACCCCACATCCACCCCCCACCCCGATAGAGAAACCCCTGGGGTTTCAACGCCTACCCCTGGAACTGCAACACCTGGCCCGGGGACCCC